>NW_028227265.1:12920000-13320000 GCF_978045245.1 Mus caroli
TTAGGCTAGGCTGGCCAATAAACACTGGGCATCCTCCCGTCTGCCCCTGTGCAGGTCTGGGATTGCAATTGCATGGGTGCTGGCTGTTGAATTCAGGTTCTTAGGCTTGGAGTCAGCAATGATCCTTACTAACTGACCCATCTCCCCAGCCCAAGGATTCTGCTTTTTTGACAAGCTCACCCAAGGACAACACTTAGCATTGAAAGACACAAGAGACGACAGTCATAAATCTGGTGATCTGGACCTGTCGTTGTTGTTGAGGAGGAGGAGGAAGAGGAGGGAGAGGAGGGGGAGGAGGAGGAGGAGGAGGAGGCACCTTAGCTTCTTGTTACAAGTAAACAGCACTGGAAACACTGGAGTTGATTTAGTTTAAACAACAGATTTGAGCTGGAACCCAGAAGTGGAAGATTATTTTAAATTTGTCAAACATGGGTAGAACACCTACCTTGTACATCAGACCTGTGAGAGGCCCAGCCTGTGGTTCATACAGCAGGCAGAAGATAGAATCCTGCTTGTCGGGCCCCTGTGTGAAGAGAGATGGAAACCCACACACCTGACTGTACCCCTACCCACTTCCCAGGAGGCACCTCAAATACTTCCAAAGAAAGAATGAAGACATCCAACTTGACCATGGCAACGGGAGCTTCTGAGGCTATTCCCTACCACAGTTCTGGAGTCTGTACTGCTCAGCTCAATGGCACCCTAAGCCTGGCTACTCCTAGCATTCCGTGGGACACTGCTTTAAGGACAGTGGTGTGTAAGCATGGGATGCCAAGAGTCAGAAGAGCCTGACGGAGGGAGGCGGCATGCCATTGTGCTTCCCGTAGCAGCCAGCTGGATGCTGGCTCGAGGTTCCCTGTGAGCCAGTGATGTTGCCTTTGAAACGAGGTCTCAAAGGCACAGACCTAGCTTTGCAGTTCTTTTTGGCAGAATGGCTCTTTGTGTGTTCCACACTAGCTGCTGTTCAGCCTTTGATTTATCCAGCTCCGGTGTGTCTGCTGTCTGGTGGATGTGGCTCTTCTTTAGCACTGTATGCAGGGTGAGCCTTCCAGTCATGCATGTGCTCCCACTGGCCCCATGCGTGTGTTCCCAGTCCCCCCATGCAGATGCTCCCAGTTCCCCCATGCAGGTGCTCCCTTAACACCCCCCCTCCCCCCCACAAGCATCTTCTGCAACCTTCACTTCACTAACTGTTTTGGAAATGTAGGTCACTGCATGCCTATCCCTATTATTATACTAGGAGCGCTTTGGGGTCTGGAATGATATCATGTGCCTCTGCTCCTGGGCACCGACTGTGTCTGGCATACAGTAACTTCTGCTTACATGCTTGCAGAACGTGGTGCCACCTGGTTTAAAAGCCTCTGATTACAAAGCCCTCCTTTTTTTTGCCTTTGAATCCTCAGCCAGAGCCAACTCTTTTTTATTAACTCAAGATTTCATAAATGGCTAATAATCTCTGTTTGCCTTTCCCGGAAATTGCTGGGCTTGGCAGGAACAGGTAAACATGTTCAGATGAGATCTCCTCTCCCACACTCCTGCCTTTGCTGGTGCTTATTACTGTTCATTTTCTTCCTGGAGACACTAGACACCAACTTTCCTCCACCCCCACCCCTCTGAAAGATGATGACATCCTCAAGCAAAAGATTCAGAGTTGGCCGACCCTGTGAAGTTCACCCTGGATAAAGAGTCTGGCGGGTAGTGCTATTAGGGGCACTACAAAATGATGATACTGGCATCAGTCCATTCCCTAGAGGTCTTCATGTGCTGATACAAGCCTTCTGTGCACCCTCTGCACAGGGTTCAGCTGAGCATCGCAGAGCCTCTTGTGAGGAGCCCGGCCTTGGTCTTTCATTCACCTGGCATTGGTGAGGTGGCCCCAGGGAACTGCAGGAGGAGGCCCTTGGAGGTCCTTTGGTGTGCCGATCATTCATTTTGCAATCTGGATGGAGCATTCTAAGTTCAGGAGGTCAGAATCCAGTCTTGTGTATGCTTAAAGGATCTAGCTTACAAGGCTTACGGCAAGGGTACTCACTACCTTAGTGGACCCCATTCCAATTGACCCTGTGATCTGGGAATCTGGGTGCATCCACAATGAGGTAGGAACAAGATGTTGACTGACCCTGTCTGGGCATAAAGCATGTTATCTGCCATGTCCTCTTGCCAGGTACTGGAGTGAGAACCAGCACGGGTGGAATGCTGTCTGACATCTTGCTAACCACATGGAGTAACTGCCCTGTAGGATTAAGCCTTGTCAAGTACTGTCAAATATAAAAAGAGTGACCCTGGTCTCATTTAAGGTGACAACTCACACCCATCGCTTGGCTGGTTCTCTGGGTGGTAGTAATGGTGGCCACAGAACAGTAGCAGTGCCAGCTGTCAAACATGCCATCCGTCTAGATGGATGTCCTGAATCTTGAACCTTGGTCATATGTAGAATATTAAAATTCTCCCTCTTTTTTCACCTTTACAATATGAAACACAGGAGAGTTGAAATAGTATAACAGCTAAGCCTTACTCTGATATTTACTAGAACAAACAAGAGCTCCTTTTATCTCAGTTTCTTGTCTGAAAAAGCAAACACCTACAATGGCCTTGAATTCTGATATGGTATAGATGCCAGGTGTTAATATGAACAATATATACCCACAGCAGTCCTGATTCCTGATATAGTATAGATGTCTATTATCTATATTAGTCTAGACAATAACAAGCCATCTATAACATGTCAGGTACTTTGATTTCTTTCTTCTCATCTTGTAACCACTGAGCATGTGGGAATTATGGTCTATGCTTTAGAGGCCAGTATTCTGAGGACATGTGGGAGTAACAGCATTGCCATGTATCTGGTGAATGGGTGAGGTAAAGATAAATAGGGGAGAGGCTAGAGTCATGTAGCAGAGTTTGGAAGCCTCCTCTGATGAGAAAAAGCTTGGCTGACCTGTGGACTTTGCCAAGCCCTGTTCTCATCTATGAATGGATCCAACATGGCCACCCCAGAGTAGATGATCAACTAATGTCAGGTGCTGTTTTTCTTTTTCCTGCTTTCTTTTTTAATCCCATCTTTAAAATTATCAATGGCAATGCTGGGAGACAACGGCAGATAAACCTCTTTGGCTACCCAACAGTATTCTTTCTTCTGCTCTATGTTGCTTAGCGGGGACCAGAGGACAGGAAGAGAAGCCAAGAGGGGTCTGTTTTGTGTTTCTCTGTTTGTTTTCTATGTGGCTCTCCATCATTACAGATGATCTTGACAATGACCTGCTCTGTTTTGATCAAATACATGCAAATGATGTTTGTGTCGGCAGAGAGTGGTCAGAGTCTAAGGCACTCAGTCTTGAACAAGTCTTGAAGTTGTGTACACTGAAAGGGGGACGGAAAAAAGAACAGACATTTTCAGAGGTACAAAGCCAGATGTAAATGGGATGGTTCAGCCTTCTTTGTGTTTAACAAACAACCAGGAACATGGCTGCTTTCTCTCCATCCAATCTTTCTAGTCATTGCTGGAGGCAGAGGTTGCTTCATAATTAAAAATAATAAAGCCTGTTTCCCAGTGAGACCCACATTTCAGTCCCAACCTGTCTCTGGAGTTCTGCCTCCTGGAGGGTTCATTAACACCCCACTCCTGTCTAGCAAAGCTACAGGGTTTGTCCTGGAGCAGAGGAGAAGGTGACCACACTCCATCTGTTCAGGTCTCTGATTAATGCATTTTTATCCTGGGGAGCCACTTGGCTCATGCTGCTTCCTTGGCTGTATCTGCGTAAAGCATCCGGAGGTGACCCAGATATGGCGTGGGTTTGTTAGTTAAGGTCCTTCTTGTTTCAGGCCAAAGAATCCACTCTAGAAATGTACTCCACACAGAGAGGATTTCTTACGTAAAGCTGTAGGGGCAACTCATAACATCAAAGGGTGAAGCTCATCTGAGAAGCTAGAAAACAGGGAAGCCCCAGGAGTCCTCCACCTTTCTGGATTGCTCTCTGCTCTTTCCTTCTGAGAGCTAGCACTTCTACTGCACCTTGTGGAAAGGTGGCTGTCCCCAGCATGTGCTCATGTGCTGGCTCAGCCACGAGGAAGACTTCCTCTCTGACTCCTCTTAAATCTAAATATTAGGAATACGTCCATCCTCTTATTGGCCTCATCTGGGCAGGATCTGCACTCTTGATCATGTGTAAGAAACAGCATTTAGATATTTTTTTAAGTCAGGGTAAATTCTAGGTCAGAATATAGACATGCATATTAAACTATAAGCCAAGGAGCGGTACAAAACCCTGTACTAGTACTAGAACCTATACTAGTGCATATGGCTAAAGAGGAGCAGAGAGGCTACAGGGAGATATTGTATGTTACTTTATTATGGTAAACATGTTTTAATTAATGATGATGGTGGTGGTGGTGATAGACATCTATACTATATCAGGAATCAGGACCACCGTGGGTATACATGGCTCTTATTAACAACTGGCATCTATACCATATCAGAATTCAAGGCCACTGTGAATGGACAGTCTCCATTTTTGCAGACAAGAACCTGAGATTAAAAAAGGAGCTCTTGTTTCTTCTAGTAGCAGAGTGAGACTTAGCTGCCATACCATTTCAACTCTGCTCTGTCTCATGTTTGTAAAGGCAAGCAAAGAGGGAGAGTGCTTCAATTCATGCATGTGGCCAGAATTCAGGACTCAGGATATCCATTAAGAGGCCTCTGAAGCCATGTATACTGAAAGGAAAGGAGGGCCAGGTGTCTCCATAGGGTCTGAAGCCAGAGGAACTGAGAAGACTTCTTCCTCTTCCCTCTGAATTTGAAGAATGGTTTGCTGCGCATTTCTATACAATGGTATCCTCCAAACATAACAGCTGTTATCATCTCCATCAGAACTTCCATGAATACTGGCCAGAGTCCCCAAAAACATACCTGTTGATTGCTGACGTTTCTTCATAGATGGGGGTGTCATTAGAAGCTTCCCGAGATTGCCTGCACTCCCTTTGTACCTCCCTGACAGCTGTGTGTTATTCTGACCAAGCCGTACATGGTTTCATAATCTCTTGTGTTCCCAGGAGGTGCTAGATACAGAGTGTAGAAGGCTAGCTGAGGCGGGGGTGGGGGGGGGTTGATTTATACAACTATGAAGAAGCTGTCATCCATACCGGGGTGAGATTTTTTGGTGATGTGGCTGATTTGGGGTCCACCCATGCTGCTATTAAGTAACCCCTCACCCCTGCCCTGTAACTAACCCCTAGAAAGTCCTTGGTTTCCCACATTGACTTTGGTACACTCTGCTCATCAGTGTTGCTCTCTAGGGGAAGGGGTGGTTTGTCTTTATCTCCTCAGGGAGAGGTTCATGAAACATGGGTCAACTCCCCACAACCAGTCTAACAGAGTGTTGTCAGCCTTGAATGTCCCAAACTGTCCAGAGATCTCTGAGCTTCCTCCATTATCA
Source organism: Mus caroli (assembly GCF_978045245.1). Classification (NCBI taxonomy): domain Eukaryota; kingdom Metazoa; phylum Chordata; class Mammalia; order Rodentia; family Muridae; genus Mus; species Mus caroli. Next base: position 12,925,433 of record NW_028227265.1, read on the forward strand.
GAGGGAATTGTGTGAAGGGAAGGCTAAAGGGAAGGCGGGAGATCCCCCTCCCGCCTACCCCCATTCTCAGGGAATGAACCATAGTTTTATTTTCATTAAATCCTTTCTTGGAGATTTTCCCACCACAGGGAAAACTCTTGTGGTCTCAAACATCATCCATTTTTTTCTCATTAAAAACATAAGAGCAAATATTATTGAATAAATATGCTCAGTTTATCTACATATTCTCCAGTTCCTGTTTCAAGAACATTGCACAACTTTCTAACATGGGGATGAGGCTATTTTGCTTTGTGCCAAACACATAAATGGGGATAACTGTAATATTTTTTGAAAGCCAAGGATAGAGAGATAATTCAGGGGTTAAAAGTTCCCAGTGTTTTAGCAGGGGACCTGAGTTTAGTTTCTCCTACACAGAGTAGCTCACAACCAGCTACTGAAACCCCAGCAATAGGGGGATCTACTCCCCTCTGCTGGTCTCCACAGTCATCTGCATTCATGTGCACATGCACACCCTGTGGTAATTTTGGCTTTAAAAGAAGATAGGTGGTCTCAGAGCTCTGGGCAGATACCTAGGAGCCTCCAGTGGAATGGTTCTGCTCTTCAGGGATGAAGATGGGGTGCATGGTGCTAAGGGTGTGCACATGTGTTCTTAGCTGGCTTGTTAAGCTTGACTCTGAGGTCCATTATTGTTAATATTTATGGCTGGGATTTGATTCTCCAGAGACCCTGTAAACATGTCTCCTGTTGTTCATATAAAATTTACAGCTAGCTGGATTAAAAAGAGGCACAGCATGAGTCCAGGCTTGCGTTTCTCAGAGGAAACAGAAAATCCACCAATGACTTTGGATGAACCTGGACCCTTAGTATTTTTGTGCAGTCATTTTTGAAACACATGGCTCCTTACCTGTGATGCTGTGAATCCAAGAGGGGACAGGGGGTTCATGTACTGGAACAGAGACATGGTACAAATTTTACAAGACCACATCCACTACAGTTGCCACTGGCTCTGGTAAGTTCTGCCTTTCACTGCCATAGTCTCTGCCCAGACAGAGGGTCACCATTGACTCTGAATGCAAATCTAGGAAGACTTCTGCAAGTTCCTGCCCAGTGGGACAGAGGGCCTTCCTTCCCAGACGAGCCCCCAGATGGGCCCACATGGAGTCCTGGCATTTGCAGTGGTGCTGTCCTTGCTTGCCAGAGGTTTCACACCACTCTGTCTCAAATGGGACTTGAACATTTTTTGACTGGCCCCACAGAAGGAAGTGGCGTTATTGTTCAGCCACGCATCTGCTCACGAGCTCCGGGTGGGCTGGGAAACTAAGGAGAGATGGCAGATTTAGGACTCAAATGTTACTTCTCGTATATTTTAAAATAACATGCATTTCTGTACCTTCTGAAAGCAATTTTGGGGGCTGTGGAGAGATCTCACATGAGTTCCCCAATAAAGGGCATGTGTGCCAATTCCAAGAACATATCCAGACCACATCAAGCTCATGTACCTGATGTCTTAAGGACACCTGGATTTGGCTCAGGTAAAATCCTTACATGAGGAACCAAGGGCATTGGCAGGTGAGCTCTCTAGTTCTCTCCAGCTTTGAAATCTTGCAAACCTTAAGTGGAACAGGACCACCTTCCCCATTCATGGATTTGTTTGCTTTTTGGATTCTAATGATATCTTGTGTATGCTGTATTGTCAGAAGATAGTTCCTGAAGCTGTCCTGGATTGGATATGTACTGTATGATGGTTCCCAGACTTTATTGGGATGAAGGAGGAGGAAAACTCTTTGCTCATGACAAGGGTCTCAGCTGAGCAGCCTGTAATCATAGAGTGCACTACCTTTGCTTTTTACTACCTTGCATAAATTTTCAGTCATCTCAAAGTTAAAAGGTTATCAAAAAAGGAGGGTATAAAGCACATGTAGCCAAATGCAACTATTTACTCTGCATGGATGTTGAGCATGCATGGGAATCTGCTACGTTTATTACATTTTTGTGAATGCTTTAAATATTTAGTAAAGACAAAGTTCTCCAGAGTTATTCTTAGCCCTGTGTGTATACAGCATTGTCCCACATCTACTCTTGGTTTCCTTAGCCAAGTGGCAGCAGCCTGAGGGATTCTGTGAAGGACAAAGTTATTGAGCGGCAGTGACGACCTCTCTTGAGAACCACTCTTTGTTTCTCCCTGTTCTTTTTAACCAGGGAACAACCAATACTGTAGTTTTTATTTGTTTGATTTTAATTTGTGTGTGTGTGTGTGTGTGTGTGCATGCGCGCGCACACACACACATGTGCATTCTACTTAAAAACAGTGACATGTATAGCAGAATTTTTTTTATTATACAGCAAAAGTACAAGATCACAATTCAAAGGGGACTTAGGGAAACAAGTAGTGCAGTTCCATTGTCAAAACAGGAGAGCACATCTCTGGACTCAGTCAGGGTACAATATCATGGATTAGAGGAGGGAAGGGCTTCCAGGTATTGTCAGGAGGACAGGGTTGGCCACAGCAGGTCTACTCACATGGGTTCTGAATGACAATCAGAAGATATTCCTTATCTAGGGAGAAACACGAGGTTAACTCACTCATATTTACTCTACAAACACTTAAGCTAGCATAGACAAATGGCTGTACACCAGAGTACCCATGACACACTGGAAAAGTTTAAAGCACTCAGATCTGGTGCAGCATTTGTCTGTTGTCCCTGGGCATGGCTAATTTTGATGAATATTCTACAAGTGGTGTTTGCGTGCAGTAACACATAAAACTTTAACTATTTATCTAGTGTGATAACATGCTATCTGCTGTGTTTGTGACTGTAATACAATTATTCAGAAACACTGGGAACACAATTCCTCCAGGGAAGTGACCCTGTGGCTGTGTCTTCTGGTAGACCAGCTGGTCACACTCACCTCATGGGGAGGTAAGGCTGACAAAGCTTTGGATACACCTCCTACTTTAGTCCCAGGATAGGTCAATTCTGCCACTATTCAGAAAGTCCGAGTGCTGTGTTTCCAGCATCCGTTTTGATAACTAGTAAGTGTAAGGGGATAAAATTCAGCTTGTTCAGAGGCCAAATTGATTTTGGTAATTTCACACCACTTTTGCGTTTGGCTCTTCTGAATCAAACTTTGTTTCTGTCATCAAAGAGCTTTATACCCCACGTTGCATATTAAGATCCATTATCTCCATCACGGTTCCACAATCCCCCAGTCTTTAAAACAAGGTTTTTAACCAGTAAGACATCAAAGCATTTTAAGGAGGAAGCGACATGTCCGGTTACCTGGGGCTACCATGATTTCGTGTTTCTTCGATCTGATCCTAAGAAAAGTCAGGTCGTTCTGGGGGTCAATGTCCCTGACTGTGCTCTTGGCTTTCATGGTCAGCTGGTGGAGAAGACCCGCATACTGAACCGTTGTGGAGTTGTCCAGGGTTGTTCGGATTGGAATGCCTGTGATGAGATTTAATTTGGGGTTACTCCCCCCCCCCTTGTAGACATGGCATACATGTACATTGCAAAAAACTACTGGGAGTCACTCATCCTTATGAACAGCAGAAGACAGATGGTGGCTATTACCAGTTGGCATCAATTTTAGGTTATTATTTGTCCTATCATCTTTTTGTCTCTATGTGGAGTCTTAAATATAGTTGAGTTAGGTTGTGTTTATAGATTTGACTGTGGTTTCCCATTATTTAAGTGAGAACATGCTAGCTTCCTTTGTTGATAATGCTGTTGACATTACCATTCATCTCTGCAAACTCCTGTTCTATGCATATGTTGTAATAGGATCGGTGTATTGCTTGGGCATTTGTTATTTTAGATTTTTAATAGTGAATGTATGGTGAATATTTCATGCATAAATGGTCTGGAAGCTGTTAATTGATTATTTTAATCATAATTATCTGTCTCTATCTCTATCATCTCTCTCTCTCTCTCTCTCTCTCTCTCTCTCTCTCTCTCTCTCTCTCTATCTATCTCTATCTCTCTCTACCTGCATTCTGCAAGACTTCCCAGTTATGAAATATGTGGTCAGTAACATGGAATTTCTCTGCTTCTCTGAAACAAGAGCCACAAAGGGACAGCACTACCTAAGCCAGGGGCATTCCAAATTTCTAACTCCACGGTATTTTGCAAACCTTGAATTTTATGTTAGAAAAATAAGGTAGCAAGGAGACTGACTTTTCTGGGAAGGTGTCCCTGGTTTCTGCTTATTTTCTATTTAAACATTATTAAATTTGGCCTGTTGTTCACTCTGTTGCAGTACTAAATGAGAGTAAAACAGATTAAATCTATTTATTTAATTAAAAAATTCTAGCCAGACAAATATGCAAGTTTGAGTCAATTCAGTTCAGAGCCTCTGAGCCCTGGTTGGGCCACCCAGTACAGTGCCTTTTATTCAGCAGCACGTTGGGTGCTTTGTGCATGTTATATCTGATTGAAGATAACCTTCCTGTTGAGAACTACCACACAGGCAGAAACTCCAGGGATTTCATTTCAAAGTGTGCCTTCACTTAAGGGAGGGATGCATAACAAGAGTCTGTATCAGATCGTAAACAAATTACTTAAGCATCTGAATTAGGGCTGGTCAACAAAAATCCAAAGCGGCACTTGGGTTTTCCTCCAGAGAACACAGCTGCAGAATTAATACTGATGATGTGCATTTTTCAAAAGTAAAGAATCACTCTTGTAGAATTTTATCACTCTTCCTCAAACTCTGGGAGACTGTCAGTTTTGGTTTTAAAGCAGACTTACTTTCCATCTCCTGAACAGAAAAGAAGAAGAGGAAGAGCAAGGAGGAAGAGGAGGAGGAGGAAAGAGGGTTTTCAGCATTCACAGGGCAACGTATTCTGTAAATGAGGTATCATACAAAACCATTAATTTCTGTAATTTTAGTTGTTGGTCACTTTCCCCAGAGGGAAGTCTGTTTTCAGCCAAGAAGTCACAATGCATGGCATCTGTAGCCAGTGGGAGGGCAGCAGTGTAGCAGGCACCCAATTCTAGAGAGACCTTCGTATGGGCAGTTTTTGTTTTAAATACAGACAATCACTGAAGTCTGAATGTCTCAGTGTCTGGGTAAGAGGTAGAACCCAAATACATTATTCAAAGCGTAGATGACAAGATTGCGAATCAGAAGCTTTGGCTGTCTCTGTGGTCTGTTCATAATTTAGGTCAGTTAATAACAGAGCCCACCTTTCTGAATAACACATGCACAACTGTGCGAACAGGATGTTTTCACTCTCGAAAGCAGACAGTCACGAGGTCAGGGCTGGGGGTTCATTTCAGTGGCAAAAGTTTGCCTAACAAATGTAACCAACCAACCAAGAAGTCTTTAGTGGTCTCTTGCTTTGTACCAGTTAAAATTAATTTATAATTTAATTTATTATTAATTTGGGAGCGGTGATGAATGCTTGTAGAGGTTCAGATAGGAATATGTTTGTGAGATTGAGGCCAACTCTTTTCTAAAAACAAAGCCAAAAATAATTTTAGTGCGTGCATGTGTGTGTGTGCTTTCATGTTCATGTGGAGGCCAAGGGACAACCATGAGTGTCACCTTTGGAGATGCTGTACACCTGCAGGACAGGCAGTGTTTCACTGGCTTGGAGCTCATAAGTTATGTTATATCAGCTGGCCAGCAAACGCAGTAGTCCTGTCTCTATCTCTCCAGTGCTGGAATTATAAGTGAACACCACCACACCCACTGAGAACCAAACCCAGCTCCTTGTGCTTTCAAGGCCTCAGCCACTTCCTGCCTGAGAGACCATCACAGGTTTTAGTTTCTTACATAGCCACCCAGAAATACTCAAAAAGTGATTGGAAATTACTATAATCCATGTTTAATTCTCTCCTTCCCTCTGTCCCCCTCCTCCCTCCCTCTCACCCTCCCTTCCTTCTTTCCTTCCTCCCTTCTTTCTTACCTTCCTTCTTTCCTATCTTTCCCCTCTCTTTCTTTCTGTGGTGCGAGGAATTGGAAATCAGAGCCTCATGTTTCTGTCTTTCATATTGGAATGTATACATGAATCTGACTATGCAAAAAATCAGGAATTACTGAGACTGCTTTGTTTTCTATTTCTTTTTCATATAATGATGGGCAGTGCACCACTTTGCTTCAAGAATGTATATTTGTGTGTATAGACTTTATTTTAATAGCACCCTAATATTTTCATTTAAGACCTTTGGGAGATTGTTAGATTCAGAAAATATAAGGCTAACTTGTCTAAGAGGTAGTTGAGGGTCTGCCTTGTTTATACACATAACCTACTTGTCCTCATGACAGGCATTTGGGCTGTTCCCAGTCTATGACTTCTATCAACAAGGCTATATAAATTATCGTTGCATATTCGTTTGTTTTGGAAGGAGATATTTCCAAACTGGAGTTCCCTGAACAAAACATATGAACATTTTAAAATTTGATAGTGTCGGATTTATGGCATCACTCTGAAATATGAAATCTGTGGTCCCAGAAAGCTGGGAGTCATTATTTTGGTTTGCAGTGTGCAAATGATCATTTTTGCTTGGGTGGGTAGATTGTATTTCACAAGAAAAGGAATCAGCTGGATGGCTGATAAAATCTAATGATATTCAGACGATGAATTGTTGGATGTGTCAAGAATATTTAAAGTCAAAAGCCTATACATAAAATCTTATATGTAAAAGAATGTCTGACAGCTTTGAGTGCTTGGGAGGTAGAGATTTACGTATCGGTATTACAGTGAATGTTCTTCTAAATGGGAAGCTAGAATGAATAAAGAATCCACTGTCATCCAAACCTAGACCACTTGGAACCAACAAATCGGAGTAGTCCTCTTGCTTGTCTTAAATAGGAAGCCTCTGTCTTAGAAACAAAGCAAAGGCTTACTACACAACCTGGCATGAGATGCCATCTAGACGAATAGACACTGTAGGCCAACTTAATTAACCACAAAGGCAAGCTGACAAAGATGTTAACACATTGTCTACTAGTTTTCATCCGTAACCACTGGCAGAGAACAAGAGGGTGGCAACAGTGTCCTGGGCAACTGCCTGGGCCTTCTGAAGGGCTGTGAAGCTGAATGGTAATAAAAGGTGCCTCCGGCTACACTTGAGTACACTGTTGAGACTGAGTGTTCTGCTAGACTCGGGTCACACAACTTACACCATGCAGCATCAGGTAACACTTCTGCTCATGCTCTGGTCATTAACCATCTCACCATAAAGATAACCCCCCTTGCTTAGATTTTGGGGGAGAAAGTTAACTTGGCTTAAGGTAAAAGCCAAGTTTCCACAACCCTTGAAGAGCGCCCTGAATCCTGACATAGTGTTATCCTAGTGGAAGTTAGAGGAAAGCTAATGGTGTTAAAAATAACATTTTGTTGTTGTTGCTTTCAACCAGCAACCCAGAGAAATTTTCTCCAAGAAGTGCAGGAGAGCAAACTTTACTTCTAATTTTGCTATTTGAGGAGAGTCACTCTGACATCTGAACCTTTCCCTTCTCGTGCTTTTTATGCATGTTGTGGGGTGGAGGACAGGGCAGGGCATCATCACACACCTTAGACTGGCCTCAAACTCTATGTAGCTGAGGACTACCTTGAACTCCTCATTCCATCTCCCCAGTTCTGGGATTACAGACATGACCTATCATGCCCTATTTAGTCAATAGGACCCAAGGCTTCATTCATGCTAGGCAGGCGCTCTGCCAACAAGCGACATCACCATTCCCTCTCCCCCACCCCCGCCCCCCATTTACTTAGAGTATTCATTTGCACCCAGCTATATAAATGATCCAAAGACATTTTCTGTTACTTCATCCCCTGCTTTCTTCAGACATCATCGGGTGCACTTCACCATTTTGGGTACTTTAGTAAGGCATTGAAGTGACACACGTTAGCAGCATTGTGTTCTCTGAAATTTAAGTCCACTCTAAACCTCAGAAGATGAGCTTGTTTGGAACGAGGTTCTCTGTGGAGGCAATCAGTTGAAACCAAGCCACACTGGATCAGGGTGGGCCCTCATAGGTATAGTAGGGTAACAGGTCTGTAGGGTGACCTACTGTAGGAGGGTGATACCAATGACTTTGCTACCACCAGACAATAGGAAGAGGTCAGGAAGCCTCCAGCCATAGAGTCCTCAGAAAGACCATGACCCAGTGACATGCTGGCTGCAATTTCAACCTTATAATTATAATTTCAACATAATACATTCCTGCAGAGTTGGTTTTTCTTTTTCTTTCTCTTTTTAACGTGTGGTGTATATGTGTGCACATGGGTGCATGTGTAGGCCGGAGGCCCACACTGGGATCCAATTTTACCTTAATTTTACTGAAACTCTCTCTCAGAGAACTTGGACCTTACAAATTCATCCAGGTGCCTGGCCAAGAAGCCCCAGGGAAACTCCTGTCCCCTCTTCTCCAAATTCTGATATTCCAGGAACACAGATGTTATACCTACTTTCTTAGTTAGGGTTTTACTGCTGAGAACAGATGCCATGGCCAAGGCAGTCCTTATAAGGACAATATCTAATTGGGGCTGTCTTACAGGTTCAGAGGTTCAGTCCATTATCATCAAGGAGTGGACATGGCAACATCCAGGCAGGCATGGCACTGGAGGAGCTAAAAGTTCTACATCTTCATCTGAAGGCTGCTAGAAGACTGGCTCCCAAATAGCTAATACAAGTGTCTTAAAGCCACACCTACAGTGACACACCTACTCCAACAAGGCCACTCCTCCTATTAGTTGTCATGACTAAAGGAAACTTACAAGGTACCTCTGCTAAATCACACAGGCACCTCACGTAAGAGTGTGAGACCATGGAACAAGTACTTGGAAGCAGAACCTGTTTAACCAGGGCTTCACTAAGAGTTGACCGCTCCTTGGTAATATGTGGTCCAGCTTTTCATTTCCTGTACAGACAATCCTAACCCTTTCTCTCTCATTCCTCAGGTGTAGACCCCATCACTACTTGCATTTGGCAAGGTTCTTTTTTATTTTATAAAACAAGTCAAATGTTTTCTCTGCAAATTCCAACTAAATACATCAAAGCTCTCAGATATTCTTTAACTAGAGTCCTATTAAGCACTGGCTATTAAACTGGGCACTTGACAGTCTCCTCATCTAACTGCCATAGCCACTAGGAACTGGGGTTGTTTTTCCATCCTTAGTGACAAGGAAGGAGTGCAGAATTCCAGCAGTCTCTTAGCTGGTAGTTGCACGAGGAATGTTTACTGACTGATTGCACCACACTACAGATCTGGGGATCAGCCAGTTCTGTGGTTGCACCGTGAACTGCCAAGTGGCTACTCTTACTTCAAAGGATGCCCGGGAATTTTTGGCACCTCTCGCTCTTATAGATGCCTGAATTAGCAAAGGGATGAGCAGGAGCCTTTAAGAGGTCACCACTGCAGAGCATGGAGCAACAAGCTGGCCAAGTGAATGCTGTGCGGTCTTCTATTTTGAGTAGGAGGGGAAGTGGGAGGGAGAGAGGGAGACGGGGAGGAGAGAGATGCTTGAGTGCCTGTGTGCATCCACACCTGTGCATATTCATATGTGGAAGTCAGGACAAGTTGTTGGAGTCAGTTATCCAGTTATCTCTTTCTTGCACTTGGCTGCTGGTGATACAACTCAGGTCTTTGGTCCTATCAGCAAGCACCTTTACCTACTGATCTGCCTTGTGGGCTCACTATGCAGATGTGAACGGTCCAGAGACAGTGTGAGCCCCGGGCCAGTATCCACAGTTCAGAACCGGCAATGTATTGTTCCTTCCTGCCCATTAGTTACAAGACTATTCCTGAAACGCTATGAAGTGAATTCTTGTGTTGGAGGGTCCTGGGAAGACATGGGTGGTGGGGTGGGTGGATGATGGGGTGGGGTGGGTGGTGGGTGGGTGTTGGGTAGGGTGGATGGGTGGTGGGTGGGGTGGGTGTTGGGTGGGTGTTGGGTAGGGTGGGTGGGTGGTGGGTGGGGTGGGTGGGGTGGGTGGGTGGTGGGTGGGGTGGGTGGGTGGTGGGTGGGGTGGGTGGGGTGGGTGGGTGGTGGGTGGGGTGGGTGGGGTGGGTGGGTGGTGGGTGGGGTGGGTGGGGTGGGTGGGTGGTGGGTGGGGTGGGTGGGGTGGGTGGGTGGTGGGTGGGGTGGGTGGGGTGGGTGGGTGGGGTGGGTGGGGTGGGTGGGTGGTGGGTGGGGTGGGTGGGGTGGGTGGGTGGTGGGTGGGGTGGGTGGGGTGGGTGGGTGGTGGGTGGGGTGGGTGGGGTGGGTGGGGTGGGTGGGGTGGGTGGGGTGGGTGGGGTGGGTGGGGTGGGTGGGGTGGGTGGGTGGTGGGGTGATAGGGAAGAGAGATGACCAAGAAACATGATATTCATTTATGAACTTTTCAAATAATAAATTAAAATCATTACTAAAATAGATTTTAAAGGGTTTAAAATCTTCTTCACTAACTATGATAAAGGAAACTGTTAATTTAAAATAAGGCTGAAGCTCTGTACTATGGCCTTTATAACCTTAGGCCAAAACCAAACAACCAATCATGTAATTTCCCCTTCTCTTCAAGAGGAGAGCTTTGCTGGCCCTCCCAAAGTGATGTTAATTACCAGAGTTTCTGAAGAAGATGCAGTGTAGTGTGTGTGTGTGTGTGTGTGTGTGTGTGTGTGTGTGTGTGTGTAGGTGTCGTAGATTGGTGTGTGGTAGGTAGACAAAACATGGTTTTAAGTCCAGAATCTGATGTAAGTGCCTTCACTCTGGACACAATAAACGGATCGCCTCTGTGTGCAGAGCCCAGCCAGCCTGGGGCAAGGGTTACCTTCCGCATTGACCACCATCGTTCCAATGACCCCTTTGTGGCTCTGGATTCTCTTGAGGGTTTCCTCCACTTCTGTCTGCAAGAGATCGGGGCTACCATTAACCGGAAGGGTATCCATGGTTACACCTGCTCTACAGCGACTATCTAGGCACATACCTGGTCCCCTATTTCTTTAACTGACAGATGGAGACGATATGCTCGGAGTTTAAAAGGTAAGCTTGGAACTGTTAGGTCTCTTTGTGGGGACTGTGTAGGAAGCCCCAGCTTGCACGTGACCTAGGCAGATTGCCAGGCTTCAGCCCCAATGAAGACAGAGAGCCTCACAAGGGATCCTCAAAGCTTATGGGTTCTTATTTGCTAGGCGGGTAGTGTTTATTTATCTGTTTGCTTTTACATTGCCCAGAAAGCTACCATGGGTCATCATTCAGCAGCTCCCATTTCCATACTTACAAAACACTTCTTTCGTATGTCATGGCTTTTAAATATTTATAGATCATCACTATATCCTCCGAGGGTGTCCAAAAGCTGCCCTTTCTGAGACTCCTTAGTTACTTCTGTTTCCCCCACTGGGGGTTCATTCTGGTGACCAAGCTTACAAGGGGCGTTCTGTGCAAGCATTGTATTGCAGGATGCTGGAGCACCCTGGTTGTGTCTTGGTTGAAGCCGAATGTTCGGCTGTGGGTGTCTGCATTTGGGACTCACATCTGGGTTTTACACTTACGTTTTTGATCTGACTGTGACTAAAACCACTCCGTTCCCTGTGCTGTCTAATTCCCAACAGTACATTGCGACTATTTACATTTCTTGTAAGAATATAGTTTATTATTTTATAGGGATGGATGCTTGTCTGCATGTATGTCTGAGCACCATGTGCATGTGTAGGGCCAGTGGAGGCCAGAAGAGGGTGTCAGATCACTTAGACATAAAATTACAGACAGCTGTGAGATATCAGGGGGTGCTGAGGCTTGAACCTGAGTCCTCTGCAAGAGAACCTAATGCTTTTAACCACTGAGCTTTCTTCCCAGCCTCATATGCAATTTTTTTTTTGATTTTTTTTTTTGAGATAGGATTTCACAGTATATAGCTCAGCCTGGTCTTGAACTTGCAGCAGTCCTCCTGCCTCAGCCTCCTGAGTGCTGGGACTCCAGGCAGGCATTACCATGCTCCACTTAGCCAGGCAGTTTTGTGATGAGAATCTATTCTATTGCTTTCTTTCCCAACATCTCACAAGTGAACACTACGTTACTTCAGTCAGAGACAGGCTTTCTTCCGCACCCATTGTGGAGGTGAGCAAGCACTTTCCTCGTTTTTCCCACCACCAGGGCAGGTGTCTTCTGCGCATTTGAGGAAATGTCATGCTGGATTGGTGGCTCTCCTCATGGTGGACACTAGTAACATTTTATTTAGCGTGTTCTTTAAACTACACCATGGCCCAAAGCTTGGAGAAATGCATCTGCAAGAGGCCACCCCAGGTTACAAACGGGTTCCCTGTCACAAATAAAGAGGACTGTGAAAACAAAGGAAGAGAGCATATGTTTACATTTCAGTAACACGAAAGCTCTGAACATGAGGTGTCCTCTGGAAAGGAAAAGGAGACATTGCCAGTGACAGTAATAGCAAGAATCTGATAGCGCCACGGACTTGTTTTGTCTCATACACAGCTCATACACAGCCTGGGACAAAACCAAAATCAAACCAAACCAAACACCAAAACCAAACAACAAACAAACAAACCCAACCAACCAACCAAGAAAACCCAAACCCCAGTAAATGTAGACATTTTTTTCTTGTGGTATCTCTCTGACACTTGGCATTTCTTGGTCTCCTTATGTCTGGCACAGAATACTTACAAACCAGCATAGCTCTGATGGCCATAGGGGCGTGTACAGCTCCTCAAAGTCACGGACCTCTCCTCCCTTCCTCCACGGCTCCTCTCAGCTCTCTGCTCCTCCAAGGTGGTTCTCTTCTGACTCCCAGACCCCTATTGCAACCTCCTGTGTCCCCAGGCCACTCCTGTGCCTCTCCTCCTCTCCCCTTCATTCTCCTTCCCTCCCCCTCCTCTCCCTTTCCTTTTTCTCCAACCCTTTCCCTTCGCTTCTTTCTCTCCCATCCCCTTCTCTTCTCTTCTCTTCTCTTCTCTTCTCTTCTCTTCTCTTCTCTTCTCTTCTCTTCTCTTCTCTTCTCTTCTCTTCTCTTCTCTTCTCTCTTCTCTTCTCTTCTCCTCTCCTCTCCTCTCCTCTCCTCTCCTCTTCTCTTCTCTCCTCTTCTCTTCTCTTCTCTTCTCTTCTCTTCTCTTCTCTTCTCTTCTCTTCTCTTCTCTTCTCTTCTCTTCTCTTCTCTTCTCTTCTCTTCTCTTCTCTTCTCTTCCCCTTTGCCTTTCTTTTTCCCTTTCCTTTTTTTTTCTCTTCTCTCTCCTTCCTTTTCTGTGCAGGCGAGGTTGGGGTAGCATCCCACCTTCCTCCCCGCTTTCTTTCTCCATTCCTCGCCCCTCCCTCCTAGTTTTTATTTCTTCCCTCTTTGTCTCTTACTCATCTCCCAGCCTCCTTCCCATTTTCTTGTTCTCCTGGTCTCCTTCTTTCTCAGCTTGGGATATTTCTTTCTCCACCGCTGTCATAGCTCTTTGCAAACTTTCCTGGCTCCCAGATTCATCTCAGCACCTTCTGTTTTTCAATAGCGCCCCTTCCAGCTGTCATCCAGTAAATGGTGAGACCCTCCCAGGACAGCTGTGCACATGGGTCTCCCCCTCTACCCTTCTAGACAAGAACCCAGATTTACCATCGCGCCTGTGGGACAGCTCCTCGCTCAAGTCTGAGCTGCAGTTTCTGTGGATGTCAACAACGCTTCCCCCGTTGCTAGGTAACCAGGCAGGAAGTGGCTTTCTGAAAGCTATGGGCTGCGCCTGCGCAACGGTTAGGCTGTTTCTGAAGCCGGCTTCTCCGCCCTGCCTGTGGCAGGTTGCTTTGCAGCCTAGCAGAAGAAGGCAGGCAAGGACGTTCCTTCCCAGGAACCTCAAGGCGATGGGGTCGTGGCAGGATACGGTCTCTCCTGGGTTTAACTTTTCTTTTTTTTCATGCTTTCAGGAGATGTGGCCGGCACTTGTCCCTGAGTCAGGCAAGTGTAGCTAGCCACTCGACCGCCCCCACGTGAGATATATGATACACACATGGGTGCCAATAATACCATCGTGAGATATAGAACTATCCATGTGGGAAACAATAACACACTGTGGATATGGTAGCACGCCGGGAAGGTGCTCATGTCCTAAAACCAACCGATTTCACTTTATCTCTGAGTATTTGGTACTAGAGCTGAGCCGATCTAGAAAGGGTTTGTTCTGTTGGTGTGATAAACAAACAAACAAACAAACAAACAAACAAACAAACACCCTGACAAAGAGCAACTTAGAGGAGAAAGGGTTCAGTCTAGCTTACAATTCCAGGTCGCAATCCTTGTGGGAAGGCAAGGCAGGAGCTTGAAGAATCTAGTTAGATCCACACTGGGGGGGGGGGGGGAGAATGAGAGAGGGAGGAGGGGGAAAGGGAGAGAAAGGGAGGGAGCGATAGAGGAGGGAAAGTAAGAAAAAGCAAAAGAGAAAGAGGGAGGAAGGAAGGAAGGGGAGGAAGCCTATATTCACAGCTGTGATGGGAGAGAAGCAGGATTCCAGCAGGAGCGGCTCTGGCAGGAGAACAACAGCTCAGGGAGACTAAGTGGCCAAAGTGACTTCCAACCAGCAGTTAAGACTGACTCTATCCATAGGGAATCAATGGGGGAGAACGGGAGCCATTTTCTCCTCATCGACCTTTCCCTCCAATGATTTCTCAGAGGTAGCTTGTTTTAATTTTGATGCCTTCTCTTTGTGGGTGGGACTATGATGGATATCCAAGGTGGTGCTTTATAAAGCACCTTGGTACTGGGAATTCTTTCCACCCCTTCCACCACCTCCCAACTCTTCCCCCTTCCTTTAAATTCATGCTAAGTGCTAAATAACTTTCAACTCCACTGAAAACGTTATTTACTAAAACTTGCAAGCACTTGGAAAAACCAAACCGCAGGCATATTTTACTCTTCCTTGCCCTTAACTGTCAAAAACCAGAAACCTGCCTTCCCAACAAGAGGGGGTCTCTCTTGTTTGTTGACTGTCTCCATTCTGATAGGACATCAGTAATGCTGTGACCTTGAATTCCCCTTGGTATCTTATTTACTTTTCTATGTAGCTTTGGCACTCTTTTGGCAACCATTGAGTTGGACTGCACTTTTTATATCTTGTGTTCATTTTCCTTGTGAGATTTTCCCATTATAGTACTCTACTTTAGGGCATCTTAAGCTTTATCCAGTTACAACCCATTTCCCCCACCCCCGACAAATTTATTATTCATTTTATATGTATAGGTGCTTTGCCTACATGTATGCCCATGCACTGTGTGTCTGTGTGTGTGTGTGTGTGTTTGTTGGCCAGAAGATGTTGGATCCCCTGAAACTTGAATTACAAACAGTTGCAACCTGCCATATGAGTGCTGGCAATTGAAGCCAGGTCCTCTGCAAGAGCAACCAGTGCTCTTACCTCTGACTCACCTATCCAGCCTTCCCATATAAAATTATATGTGGTCTTGTGTGTATAAAAGTAGGTATAGATATTAAACATTTACTGATAATAAATTATAAAGAAATTTATTTGAACACAATCCTTTGGCCTACATATAATCCTACCATTTATTAAAGAGAAAAAACAATTTGCATGATAATGGATAGGAAGTGCTTGTCTATCTAACATAAGCCAATTCAAAGAATCACTAATTTGATTCTTACATACTGAGGAGTGGAGATAGGAAACTATTAGGAATCTTTGTTGCTGTTGTTGTTTATAACTAAATATTATTATAAGAATAGAAAACTTCCTGTAAAAACCACCAATGCAACTCTTAGCCTTAAGTTTGAAGGAGGGTATTTGGGGTGTTTTAGACATCGTTTATTGACTTTACACGGTGAGGGCATACACAAGTTGAGAGCACCTGGTGTATGTTCAGAGCCAGAGCTGCTGTTAGTTTGCAAAACACAACTCCATCAACAATGGCAAGATGCCTCATATTCATGGAGTGTTTAATTTTGAATTAATCTTTGGTCCTTACATTTTTCCTGTTTGTTGCCAATTCTTTTATGAGTTTTGTTTTTGTTTTTGTTTTTGTGTGTGTGTGTGTTTTTGTTTTTTTTTTTACTTTGGTGCATAGTTCAGAATTTCTTTCCTATTACCCACTGTCACAAGAGGTTTCATTTATTTTCCTTGAGAATCTTAAATGAACAGGGTATCCATTGGTATGTCCTTCACAGTGCATAGGCTAGAAGCTTGATCTAGGTCACTCCAGTTTTGCTCTTATATGTATATGTCTTAATGTCACTGAAAAAGGGCACCTATTCTCATGAAACTGGGCTATTGCCCTGATAAAATACCCTGATAAGAACAGCTTATGGGAGAAAGGGGTTGCTTTGGATCAGCGTTGCAGGTTCCATTTCTCAACAGGGAGAAGGCACGGGTGGAAACTGGAAGGGATTATTCATATCACATCTATAATCTAGAGCAGGGAATGACAGTGCATGAATGCATGCCAGTGATAAGCTTGCCTTTCTTCACTCTCACAGAATCCAGAACCTCTTTGCATAGGGGATGATGCCACCCACAGTGGGCTGATCTTCCCACCTCAATTAATATATTCAAGATAACCTGTAAGCTTTGATTTTTTTCAAACCCTACTATTAATATAGGTTCTTAAATGCTTTAACCTCCCTTCTAGCCCACCACCCACCAGAGATAGTGGAAAAGAAAAGTTATTGCTATACAGGGGAAGTGGACCTGTTTAGAAATTGTTCTTTGGAGAAAAATCCCATCCGCATTGTCAGGAAATCAGCAGTTCACAGGATTCACTCATAAATACTTCACGAATATACCAGTTTAGTAGTGTTGGGATAACAAACACGAATCAGCAGTGGTGGCATGACCTAGTAGAAACAGCCAGGCCTCAACAGGAGTGACCAGGACCACCAGGGATGCCAGGAGAAGTTCTCTGCTGTGCCTCTCTCAGCGAAGTGAAGATCAGCAAAGATGTGAGACCAACAATGCGTTGTAAAGCTAGCTATGCAAGCAAGCCTCCATCACTGTCCATTGAGTCCTATTGACAGTCCCTCCAAATATCACGTGTCCTCCATGGGTCTTGCCTCACCACTTGAGGCTGTCTTAGCAAAACTCCACTCGAGTCTGTATCAGTTGACATTCACTGTTGCATAATTTTAATTCCTTGCACCTCCCCACAGCCCAAGAAAGCTGAGTGGGTAGTTGGAACTTCCATTCTTGGTGAGTGTTTGGCAGTTATCCCCAGCACTCAGACGGTCAGTGGCGGCTGACTGCCATGATGATTAGTTTTAACTGTCAGATTGTCACAATCTAGAGTTTCCTAGGAAGAGAGACTCAGAGAGCAATTGTCCAGATCAGGTTGGCCTTTGGGGATGCCTGAGAGGGATTTTTCTAAATTGGGTTAATTGCTGTGGAAAGACTCATCCTGATGGAGGCTTCACTGTTTCCTGGGCTGGCCACGGAAATTGTGTAAGAGTGAATGAAAGTGAGCTGAGCAAGTGAGCATGCATGCATCTGTTCTCCGATCTTGGCCGTGAATGTGATGGGACAGGCTGTTTCAAGTTCACCTTAACTTCCCTGCTTTCAAGGGACCGTCATCTGGAACCCTTTCTCATGCAGGCTGCTGTATTTGCCAGGGTATTGTCTCACAGCAACATGAGAGACTAGAACATTGATCTCTCGATGATTATTCTAAATAGTCTAAGTACACAAATAAAAAAGGTCATAGTGCATTTTTAAAAATGTTTTAACTCTTTATTATTCACCAGAAAGTGACTTTGGGTAGAAGTAAAGTATGAATATGAAAACATAGACTATGATGGCATTCACTGCCCCCCCAAAAAAATCAGAGGAAAAGACTGTAGAGCAGTGGTTCTCAACCTGTGGGCCATGGCCCCCAATTGCACAGAGGTTGCCTAAGAGCATCTGCATATAAGATATTTACGTTATGGTAAATAGAGTTATGAAGTAGCAATGAAAATAATTCTATGGTTTGGGGTTACCACAACATGAGAAACTGTATTAAAAGGGCTGCAGCAGCATTAGGGAGGTTGAGAACCATTGCTATAGAGCAAAGCAAATTATCAACCAGGAACATTACATAATGATAAAAATAGTCAAGCTCCCACCATACCATACAGAATCTGGCAATAAAAACCTATGCTGGGCTGGTGAGATGGCTCAGTGGGTAAGAGCACCCGACTGCTCTTCCGAAGGTCCAGAGTTCAAATCCCAGCAACCACATGGTGGCTCACAACCATCCGCAACGAGATCTGGCACCCTCTTCTGGAGTGTCTGAAGACAGCTACAGTGTACTTACATATAATAAATAAATAAAATCTTTAAAAAAAAAACAAAAAAAAACCTATGCTGACAATAACTGAGCTGCAGAATGCACGAGAGAGAAAAAAATGGTATGGTTGAAATAGCCATGTTCAGTGAGAGTGAAGACATCCATACATATCCTCATTGGAAAATTAGCAGAAAAGCCAATCAGAAAGCCACTAAGGACAGAAGATCTAAAATCTTCTACCAACCGCTTTTAATTGACGTCTGTAGATCAGACTAACCAACATCAGTGACTATATAACCTTTGATGTGCCCACAAAATGTCACCCAAGATAGACCACATTCTGAGCTTTAAATAATCTCCAGCAAACATACAAAAATGAGCATCAGATGGTGTGTGTTTTCTGACTACCGTAAATTCAACCCTGAAGCCAATCTGATGGAAAGATAATAAGAAAACTGTATAAACGATGGAAAATTGCCCAATCCATTGCTGAATAAGCCATTGCTCAAAAAAAATATTTTAAGGGAGATAAATTACAAACTGAAACAAAATAGAATACAATATGTTCAATTTGTGAACACAATCAATACAACTAATAGCTCTAGATGCCTCCCTAGAAAGCACAAAAATCTTAATCCGGACTCTCCAAAACCCAGAGCGGGGAAAGAGTCAAAGTAAATCTATCTTGTAATTTTAAAACTCCATGTTGTGGTTTACATTTGAGCCTAATATCCAGCACACAGGCTTGGGCTTTGAGTGGTTGGTTCGGAAGGAGAGATGCTACTCTGAGAGCTAGGGAACCTTTAAATGGGTGGGGCCTGGGAGGCAGAAGTAGATGAAGAGATGCATCACAGTGGAGTACCCACACCTGACCTTGTACTGCTCTCTGTTCCCTGGCCTGCCATCAAGTGGATGACTCTAGCAACCCAGTCCTACCACCACAGATGGACCCTCTCAGCTGTGCCTTTCTACCATGACAGATTGCAACCTTCTGAAATCAAGAGCCAAAAATAAAGGTTCCCTCCCTCAGACTCGCCAGATAACTTTATCCTGGTGACAGTACTCAGAGTAACTGATACATTCACCAAAAGGAATACCCACCAGAGATCCACCTGAAAATTCCACCAGAGGTTTGCAGTAGAATCAATGCCATTTCCCCACTACCAGAAAACAGAAGGAAGAGCCTCCCTATTCATTTGAAGAATGTCTTCATGTTGGAATTACCCCAGTACCAAATCTAAACACTAAGAAGCAGTATAAAGAAAGAGGAGGGAGACCCAAAGGCAGAAGGAAGAAAAGGTAGGTGGGCAGGCAGGGAGGCAGACAGGAAGGAAGAAAGGAGGGAAGGAAGGAAGGAAGGAAGGAAGGAAAGGGAGGGGAGGGGAGGGGATGGAGAGGAGGGGAGGAAAGTGGGGAGAGAAGGAAGGGAGGGAGGAAGGGAGAGAGGGAAGAAGAAAGGAAGGAAGGAGGATAGAGGGGAGGGAGAGGAGGGGAGGAGAAGTGAGAGAAGGGAGGGAGGGAGGAGAGAAGGGAGAGAGGGATAGATGGAAGAAGGAAAAGAAAAACTATGAACAGTATTTTCAGGAATACATATGAAATCCTTAACAGAATATTGCATTACAAACCCCAGAAAAATGTTCAAAGCAATTATACAGCATTACAGACTAGGACTTATCCCAGTGATGCAAAGCTTTGGGGTAAAGAAGAAAATAAAACCACATGATTCTGTCAGTCAGTGCAACCAAAGCACTGACAGATTCAATATTGGTTCACGATCATATTGGCTGCTTCTTTGTGTCAACTTGACACAAGTTAGAGTCATTAGACAGGGAGGAGAGACCGTTGAGGAAATGCCTCCATGAGATCCAGCTGTGAGGCATTGTCTCAATTGGCACTTAATGGGGGAGGGTGTGGCCCATGGTGGGTGGTGCCATCCCTGGGCTGGTGGTCCAGGGCTCTACAGGCTGAGCAAGCCATGGGAAGCAGGTCAGTAAGCAGCGCCCCTCCATGACTTCTGCACCAGCTCCTGCGTCCAGGTTCCAGTCCTGACTCCCTCCAATGAATGATGGCCTAGGATCTGGACGTGTAAGCCAAAGAAACTCTTTACTCCTCTGTTGGCTTTCCGATCATAGTGTTTTGTAGCAGCAATGGAAACCCCAAGACAAATTGGTGCTAGTGTAGTGTGGTGTCACTGTGATGGACCTGACCTTTGGGGAAGGACTGTGGTTGGACTTGGGAACTTTAGGCTAGAAAAGCCATTGGGTGTTAAGAACTCTCTGGGATGTTCTGTGGTAGGTTGGAAGAAAAGAAAAGTTGAGAATAGTGTAGAGGATGTGGCTTGTGAAGTTTCACAGGGAAGTTTAAAGAATCTGTCAGGACTATTTACCATTTTGATTTAATATTCTCCCCGCCCCCCCCCCCCCCGCTAGTACAATTTATTAACTGTCTGATGTGTCTAAAAGGCCAATCTACCACATTATCGTAATTTTGGGATAGAATATTATGTTATGTCTGTGAAAGATTAGTTTATCTTCACCTGTCAGGAGCCTTAAGTTGGGCAGCGTTACTCTTATACGTCTCTGCATCTCTCTGATGTTTTCCAGGAGATCTTCAGACATGCGTCCTTCATACTCTCTGTCGGCTTTCGAATTCTGCTCTTCAAGATGGCTCTCCAAAGGCCCTACGTGTGTAGTGACCATCTCCAAAGGACGTTGTAAGGTGTTTTCTACCTTCCTTCTTTCTTCAGTTGTGGTCTGCACAGCTCGCTGGTATTCCTGCTGGATGGCATCCATCTCATCCGTGGCCTCGCTGAGGCCCTCCGTTCACCACCCTCTCACCCCGTTCACCCCCTTCACCCCGCTCTCCAGCAGGTGCTTGTGTTTCTCCAGGGACTGGAGCTCACTGGCACACTGGTTGTCTTCTTCCTCAGCGTCCTTAACAGCCTGTGGTAACGGTCATCCAGCTTTTGAGCCTCTCCGTTCAGCATCCTCACAGTCCTCTTGCTTTCCATTTCCATGGTGTTCAGTTTTCCTAAAGTATCCTCCAGACCCATCTTTGTATTCAGACCTTTGTTGATTTCTTCTTCGGTTTCATGCAAGAGTTCTTTGAGAGGTGCATACACTCGAGTCCTTGTATTTGACAAGGCACTTGGCACCAGCCTCAGGACTAAACTTAATTTCAAAGTCGCAACCTTTGGAATTCTCAGCGCCTTTGGGGATCAGCTTTAATTCTCTAGCCAACTTGTGGTACTCTGCTAGCTGTGCTTCAATCGCCTCTTTGCCTCTGGCGTGTTTCAATTCCTCATCCCACATTGGTTGTTGTTCAGCTTCCAGGTCTTTGGTTAATTTATTAATAGTCTTGCCGCAATTCATTTTTCTCACGATTTATTCTCTCAATGTCAGCAACTGAATCCTTCAGGTTATCAACGATACTCTGTAGTCGAGTGTTTTCCTGTTTCACATTCTAGTTCTAATCTACCAGTTTCTTCATCAAGACTACTCAATTTCTGTTCCCGAATGGATGGATGAGACTCCAAGTTGCTCATGTGTGCTTTATCGTTTTGAACATCTGCCTGTAAGGAAACTTTCAGTTTCCTCGGTGATAGCAGACGATTGGGTTCTTTTTCTCTTTCCTGCTCCAGTCTTGCAATCCGTTCGTTTGCTGCTTTGTTTTCTGCTGCTCGTGATTCCAGCTTGGACACATCTACCTTGTACAAGTCCGACAGCTTCCCCTGCAGCTCTGCATCCTCCTCTTCAAAGCTGTCGGCCCCGGTCATGAACTTCTCATAGGATTTTTTTTTGGTGTAGTCCCAAGACAACTTATTGTGTTTAATTCCATCTTCAGTTTCTTCTCTCCAGAGCTGTCCATCATCCATAAAGGTGAGCTTTCTTTCATGGCAGTATGAATCTTGATGCAGTCTGTTAGCCACACCAAAGCAGCCATGATGTGAGGCCACAACATGTGAGGGGCTCCCACTGTATACATGGAGCTCTTGGACAGTGTGAAGGGATACCCAAGTTCTTTAAAAATTCTTGGGACCTCTCCTTCACATTTTGTATCAGGAAGTTCATATGATGGGAACAGGAAGCCATAAAAAAAGGGCGAACATCTTTAGGAAATCTTTAGAAGGTGGAGTTTGTAGAGGCTTCGTGGATATACTATCTACATAACCATTTTCTGTAGGAAACTCAGAGTTGTCGAATACACTGCTGAATGAACGTTTTGTCATTCAGTGGTCTTGGGTCCTTGAGTTTTTCAGAACTGGAAAATATACCAAGTTGACTATTCCTGGATCCGTGTCCGATAGTCCTTTTCTCAAATATTGAGACTTTTCTTTCAGATTTTCGGTTTGTGTGTACTCAGCTTTCCAAAGGTTGATCTTTCTTTGGTTTGAGAGGTATGAAGATTTATTGAGGTCTAGGTACCTGCATAGAAAGGCAGCCAGCACCACAGGTGGAAACTGAACCGGGCTTCATGCTTGTAACTTTTCTCTCAGCTTCTCAACGAGACCCAGCACCCAGCTTTCAGTAAAATGCACGACTGCACATGAAAACAGCCACCAAAACAAAGGCTTTTGTCTTGCTCAACCCAGAGTGGTTTGAATTTTAAAATTTCCCTTGATTTTCTGCGGTTCTCATTAGCTAGGGCTGGAGAGTCAGCTGCGATTAACAAGATACCAGAACGACTAAAGCGAAACTTTTGTGTTACTGGGACTGTCGATGCTGGTTAGCTGGAGCTAAGAAATTAGTAGTGATTGAGACGAGCTGCATATGTATCAAAAGATGGCCTAGTCGGCCATCACTGGAAAGAGAGGCCCATTGGACACGCAAACTTTATATGCCCCAGTACAGGGGAACGCCAGGGCCAAAAAGTGGGAATGGGTGGGTAGGGGAGTGGGGGGGAGGGCATGGGGGACTTTTGGTCTAGCATTGGAAATGTAATTCAGGAAAATATGTAATAAAAAATTTTAATAAAAAAAAGAAGAAGAGACGAGCATTGTTGAGGTGAAACCTTCTGAGAAGTGTTTCCTGAGAGCATAGAGAAGCTGTGTTCTGGAGGCAGCCATATAGTTGTACCTCATGTTGGCAGCTGGACTTGGTCACATGGCAGAGTCACACAGGTGGTACTGGTTTTGAAGGCATGAAGGAGTCATGGAGAGCAGCTGAGGCTTGGCACTGTGAGAGGCCATTGGTGAAGGTGCAGCTTCAGTGGCAAGTGAAGGCTCAGGTCATGCAAAGAAGTTGAGGCTCGGCACCAGGAAGAGAGCCTTTGATAGGCTGTTGGTAAAAGTGCAGATCAGTTTGCAGCAAGGGACCCCAGCAGTCTCTGAGATGCTGGAGCCATGAAATGACCACCAAGAACAGCAGCACCAGGGAGTGTGGAGCCAACCAGAGCATAGAAGATGAGTTATAAGTGCTAAAAGAGGGTAGAGCTGGAGAGGTGACCAGAGCCCAGGAGCCCAGAAGATTGTGTGTGGATCCCAGACATTGGACACTGAGTTATATACTGTTGGATTCAGACAGGTTCGAACTGTGACCATGCCCTGATTCTTCCCTCTTGAAGGTATTTAATTTCAAGTTTTACAGGAGCTCACAGCTGAAGGACCTGGAACTTTTAAAAGAGATCTTAGATTTTTAGAGAGATTAGATATTTTAAAGAGCCTGAAGTTTTAATGTGTTTTAATTTGTAAAGACTGAGAGTTTTAAAAGTTATTGATGTTTTTAATGAGATCTTGGGGATGAATAAGAAAGGGTTGTGGCTTCATAGTGATGTATTTGTGTGTCAAGTTGACAAGTGGACAGTTGTCCTGACTGATTTTGTGTGTCAACTTAACACCAGTTAGAGTGATCAGAGAAAAAGGAGCCCCAGTTAGAAAATGCCTCCATGGGACCCAGCTGTAAAGCATTTTCTCAATTAGTGATCAATGAGGGAGGGGGTGAGGGAAGGAGGTGGGAGGGGGGAGGGAAGGGGGAAAGGGGAAGGGGGGAAAATAGAAATGTGAATCAATTGTTTTAAAGATGGTATGATAAAGTCTACAGGAGACTCATATTCTTTAATGTGGACTCCACAGGAATTTTGGGTTAATAACCCGACATGACAAATTAGAAAGGCCTAAATAGGCTAAAATGTGTGATTTTGAGTATTGTGGTTTTATTGCCCTCTAGGACAGAGGGCAAGCTACATGTTTTCCTGGTGACTGGCTGAAGGATATGCTGATTTTGGGAAAAGGTGATTAGGATATTTACACCTTCTGGAGTTATAGGAATCAGATTTGATAGAGGGAGACCCCCTGAAGAACTAGATTCTAGAGAATCAAACAAAAAGTTTATCTTGATGATACTAAAATTTTGTTTTGATATTTATATATTACAGAATACAGCCTTGGTGAATCTCATCATCAGACATGCTGAACTGACCTGCCTGAACCTTTGATATCTTGGTTTTTCATCCGGATCCAGTCAGGACACAGACATCAGAGACTAATACAATCATTGGTGTGGCCTTCTTAAGGCCAACCGACTCCCCCATTTCCCTACCCTTCCCCCTCCCTTCAAAAATATCTCAACGCCCATATTCAGCTTGAAGAAGTTATGAAGAGTTGTTGTCCCAGTTCCCTAATTGGGGCTGAGGGTGGTTATTATAGGTTGTCTTTGATACTAAAAATTCTGAAGTACAGGGCTTAGACCCAGTCCTTCTACTGCTGTTATTATAAACAGAACTGAGATGTTTATGCCTGTGAGTTAGGGGCCAAATAGGAAATTCATGGCTCTGAGTTTATTGTTAGGGTGTTTTCAGTTATTTAATCAGAAATGGTTGAGAGTAGATCATTTCATCTAGATTACTTTACATAGATAGATGGTTTAAAAAAAATGTCAGAAGTCCACAGAATGTGACATTTAATGTTATTTATTCACTTGTTGTTGAGACCAGTCTGCTCCTGACAGCTTTCCTTGTCTTGGATTCAAAGAAGAAACTGAGCATCTTTGAGTTACTCCAGTTGTGGTGAAACAGCCACTAGGCAAGAATTGCTTCATTTCATCTACAGACGTAGTACTGTTCAAAGAAAGGACACAATTACAGGTTAGGACAGCTTGATTCTGCCGAGACAGAGTAGGCTAGTCCTTTATATTCCTGTTTCTCTAAGTCTGTCACATGACCCTGGCCAGTAGGCTGAAGACTGATGCTCCAACATGTTGAATTAAGGGACTGTCCAGGTGATCAGCGGTCTCTATAAATTGGCTAAGTTTTGGAAGCTGTGTTAGGTTTCCTATATATTTTCAGTTAATATCAGTCGTTCTTGGATTTCTGATGGGGTTGAAAAACTGCATAGTCTCCTAGCCAACCCAGGCTTTTTACTTTGAGAGGATGGTTTTCAGATGGCGCTCAATCTAAAGCCAAGACATAGCCAGGTGCAGAACTATAGTCTTTTAAGTAAGGATAGATGGCAAAGGTTCTATTTAATTAACAAAGATGATGGACTGACTGGGTGTTAGGTCTCTTGTACTTTATAAATTACAAAATAGTAATAGTTATGTTCAATTGTATCTGAGATAAAATAGTCTTTTAATTGGACAGAAAGGGGGAAGTGGTGTGGATAGCCCTGGGGCTAATTATATTTGATGTTAATTCCATTCTCCTATGAGGGGCTGTGAACAAGGAATGGGTCAGCACTCAGGTGATTTCCTGTAAGCCTGCTTTCCACTTTAATTTGTAAAATAAAGGAGAACTGATGATTGGGCAGATAAAGGGAAGGTGGAGTGGATGGTGGGGAGAGAGAAGGAGAAAATGGGAGAGAGAGAGGATAGACACAGAGGAGGAAGAAGAAAAGCGGAGCAGAAGCACATGGCCCAGAGAAACCACAAGTTCTAAGGGGTCTCATAGCTGTGGAAGATGGTAGTGTAGCGGTCGATCTGCCCAATCTAGGTGCATAGCATGTAATCATATTAACTGAGTAGTGTTTTCATTGCCAGGTCATATTTGGGCTGGAGATTTACCGCAACAGTGGATCACAGTGAGTTCAAGGCTAGCCTAGTCTACATAGTGAGTTCTAGGCCAAAATTACATGGTGTGGTCCTAGCTCTAAACTATTGCCGCCAAGCCCACTACCATCAAGGCCACTTCTATCCACAACTATCCTGAAAAAGCAAGAAAACAAACAAACAACCCCCCCCCAAACCGAAGAATTCCCCCAAATCCTTAGTGATTAAGGCTAAAGCTTAGACTTAAAAAAAACGGATTTTCTGTGCATTCAGAAGCATCTGTGTAAGTTATGTATTGACCCCCTTAACATGGGACACTGAATGTTCTTTTCCAAAAGCTGAAAACAAAAAAGAGGATGTCTTCCTTCTCGTTAAAAAAATAAACATCAAAACAAAAAACAAAACAAAACAAAAAAACCAAACTAGTTCTTTGGGAGTTTCACAGCAGGTGATCTGATCACAATCCCCCTAGCCAGCCCAACCATTTCCAGAGCCGCCACCTTCACCATCCACCCAACTTCGTGTCCCTTTTTATTTTGAAATCTTCAAGACAAATGTGTGCTGCCAGAAATAGATTGGTGATCTTCCACTGGAGCACGGTTGACTTGCCAGGGGCTACACGCGTGGAGGAAGCGGACCCCTCCTTTTCCAGCAGCTGACAGTTACCAGCTATGCAAACAGGTAGGGATGGGATAGTGCACCCTACTCCCCTCTCCATACTTGGATTGGGTCTAGCCTGGACTTGCATAGATTTTGTGTATGTTGTTGCAACCAGGGTGAGTCCGCGTGTACAGCTGGTCTGCTGTGTCCACAGGATGTTTTCCTGTAGTCACTCCCCAGCTCTGGTAAGTGACTGTCCCCTCTTCTGCAGTGATCCCTGAGCCTTGGGGGACATGTGTGAGAGAGGTATATATTTCCTTTAGGGATGAGCATTCTATAACCTCCTTTACATTGTGGGCAGTTGTGGGTTTCTAGGTCAGTCATCATCTACTGCAAATAGATAAAGGTTGAGGGATATTTTCATCTGTGGTTATAACAACAAGGCATTGGGAATCACTTTAATACTGTGCCCACTTAGCAGTGTAATACTAATGAGTTCTTCCCTAGGGCCGAGAACCTGTCTAGCCATGGGTTCTTGCCCCAGTAAGGGCATCAGGCAAGGGTTTTATCTTGTGGAGTGTGATATAAAGCAAACCAGAAAGTGGTTGGTCACTTCCATGAGTTTTGTGTCACTGTTGATGTCTTGCTATGCCAGTCATTGTTGTACCTTGTAGAATGCACATCTGGTGATTGCTTTTCTCCTCCTGTAGCCCTGCATAGCACCTTCCAACACTATGAAAATTAGCCAGTAGGTATGAAACCAGTTTGGAGAATTTCTCCACATTCTATAGCAATAGGGTCTTATTACCAAGTTCTGGTGGGGAGCTAAGAGCAATAGCCACAGACCACACTATTTGGGGGGGGGGTCTATGGAACCTCACTGGCCAACAACTCCAAGAGGTTGTTGCCAACCCACTCTTGGCACTGGGCTTTTTATTATAAATTTAGCCTGTTGTATCTAATAGGGAATTGTCACCAAGTTACAGGTTATATGGTATCTGATTCTCCACCTTTGCTCTTAATTTAACAGGAAACCAGAACTTTTAGGCAATGCAAGGAGAATATGAAATATTGAGATTTTAGAATGAAAGACAGCATAATGGCCACATGTGGCATGAATGTGGTAAGGCTATTGGTGGGGGGTGGAGAGGGATGGAGGGAGGGGAATACCAAAGAGGAGGGGGAGGGGGAAGTAGGAGGGAGGGGGATAGGGAATCAGAGGGGTGGGAGGCACAATAAAAACAAACTTTTTTTTTTAAAGAAGTCACAATGATACATAATTCTCTGTTAGCAAGTAACATTTTAAAACAACAACTTTGCTAGTTTGTGATATTCTCAAGACATTATTAGAAGATGCCAGATAGTATTGTCATGTTTGAAAGGGCAGGGCCTCAAGTGTTTTTTTTCCATCAAGAGGGCAATGTGTGGAAATAACCTGCATTGCTTCTCAAATCCTCTAGGTGGTGCTGTAGTGACAGCTATTGGCTGGGAGCTTTTTGAGTTCTTTTAGTTTTTTTTTTGTCTTTTCTTTTTCTCTTAACCACGAGACAAATATTTAACTTACTAAATATCTTATACTTACGGTTAAATTGCTAATATGATACCATTGATAATTTACAGATCAAATTTGCATTGACACTTCCTATATTCAGGGTACTGCTCCGAGCAAATGTAAGACATGAAAAGCCTACGTCTGTAGCTAACATTTAATAAGACTTAAAGATGTTACACGTGGCTAAAGATTTCCCGGCGCAAACTTGTACTTAACTTCGCTTACACTGAGTCAATCGGTGCTTTGTACGCAGTTGCGCCAAATTAATGCTCGTCAAAGGAGCTGTTCTTTTCTCTGTTTTCCTTTGTAAACTACTTTTGGGGATTAGTTAAGTAAAGAGATTAAGCTGTGAATAAGTCCTGGTCAGATCTCAATGCTTATCTGTGCTAATAAAGAAAGATCAGGAGGTCACTTTCCTGAAGTGGCCCCGGGTACGCGTGCAGAACACCCCCTTCTTTATTCTAAAAGCAAATTGGTTTTCGAGGTCGGATCCGTTGAGATGCCGGCAGTGGTCTGAAAAATTGTGTTTGATAATTGCTCGAATCTTAATCAAGATTTTATTAAAATCAATATTTGATATGCTGCCCAATTTAATTAAATTAAACCACAGAGAAATGAGCAATAAATGAATTTGAAAATCCAGCCCAGGATAAGGTATGTTTCTCTTAATTAGGGGAACATTTAAAACCTCGGGCCAAGCAGCTGCTGGCCATGAAGGATGGAGACAAAGAGCCAATGTCTGTGCAGAGTATATATGCAAGGCTGGGTGCGGGCTCTCTGTTTATTCCTTCCTATTCCAAATGTAGTTCTTGTAGATGTGTCTTCTGAAGTGCAAGAATCAGGCCCCCGCACATTTGAGGATGACAGCTGATAAATGGCAGATGTGGATTTTAGCTCAAAGACAAAGCGTCATCTTCTACCTTGGAGACCGACAGGAAAGCAAGAGATGGCTCATTTTAGAAAAGGTTATTGGCCCAAACATTTCTTACTTAAGAAACAGGGAGTTGTCTTAAACAAGTGGGGAGACCAAGCTCTAAAAGCATTTGAGTTAGTATAGCCTGTCTTGAGTCCCAAGGAGAGATGGGCAATCTCTCACATACTTTATGGTGGTTGGGAGTGGCTATGGGTGTCAGTAACAAAGCATCCTAATTAGGATCAGCTAATGAAAACAGAGTGGTGTGGAGAGGTAAAGAGGAGGAGAAGCAGGAGCGGCACCTCCTCTCTTCAGGGACACTGACAGGGGGTTAATGTTATACAGTGGGACAAGAACTGGGCCTTTAATTAGAACTTCAGAACCAGAGACATTTTTGGCTCTAAATCTTAGTCATCCAGAGAGCCAGCTCTAGGAAAAGAAGGCCGAATTCTTGGCAACAGGAGGGGCCTAAGCCCTGAACAGCACCCCCCCCCTTGTTTTATTCAGTCTGTGTTTGGGGGTATAACAGAAAAGTCTGTGACACTCACAAGCTCACATTTGTCATCTCCTGTTCTTTCATTCTCTACCTTACTCCTGAGACAACCAGAGTCTCTTCTTGAACCCTGGTCTCTACCTCCCACGATGCTGGGGTTACAAGCACACATGGAGACACAAGCAGCTTTTAAATCATTGCTGGAGATTTGAACTCAGGTCCTCCTGTTTGCATAGCTAGCACCTTTGCCGCTAAGCCCTGAGTCACTCTCTTTTTCTTTTACTCTCTGAATTCCAACTTCTGCTGGTAGTGTTTAAATATTGCTTTCTACCCATTAAACACCCCTCCTTTATTACAAAGAATCTAGAGACTTCCTTAAAAACACACATGATACTATCAGACAGATAACAGGATGGGTCATTCCCATTGTTAACAAGGAGTTCTGCCTGTCTCCCTATATCCTGCTTGATCAGTTTCCTTTAACACATGCATTTCCACTATCAGTGCAGCGACTGGAAAATGTGTCCCTCCCTCTCCTGAGGCCCTCTGTGACTCCAGACCCTCTCTCTCTGCCCCTCCAAGGTAACCGCACTGGTCAGTTTGTATGTTTGTCTAGATACACTCTCTGTCTGCCTGAGTCTGGCTTCCCTTACATTTTATGCATCCTAGATTTCATTTACCCACAATCATATTTTTTGTATACAGGTTCATACTAATATTAATTATGTGTGTGCATATATAAACTTTCAAATTGAATACTGTGTAGAAGTACCCTGTTGGATACTACAAATCTAAGTTGATTATCTAGAGTATTTTTTTCTACAAATAATGCCACTGTATCCCTGCGTAATGAGCTTTGGGTCCATAGTGACCACTAAGAAATAAAGGGACATAGTGCTGAATGCATTCAGATGGGCAGAGCTCCAGTTGTTAAGGGGAGTGCAGACACATTTCTTTTCCTCCGACGAGATTACTTCTTGGGTTTGGTGGTAACAGCTCCCAGCATGCTTTGCATGCGAGGTTGTTTGTGTTTGTTGAATTCTCTTTAATCCTTCCTCACTGTCAATGCACCCAAAATTAGTTCTGTAGCTCTCTTTAAGGAATGAAAGGCTCCAAGAGAACTGGGCAGGGACTCGGTGTGTGTTGGGTCCAGCTGTGTCTCTGCTACCCAGTCAGCATCTGGAGCAGGGGAGGCTCGATAATATTCATAAAGGCCAACAATATAGATATTAAATTTTGTTCTGTTGATTATTAACTTCTGAACTGGAATCATAACCCTTCCAAATCCAAATAACTTTTAAGATAAACTTTTAAGATATTATTATTAATATTATAATTGTGTGTGTGTGTGTGTGTGTAGGGGTATTATCCACAGATATATAGGTCCTGTGGAGCTCAGAAGAGGTTTTTAGATCTCCTGTGGGTCTGAAGCTGGAGTTAGAGGCTGTTGTGAACCACCTAATTAGGATACTGGGTTTTGGACTCAGGTTCTCTGAATGAGCAGTAAGTGCCTCTAACCACTGAGCGATCTCTCTCCAGCCCCAGCTTGTTCACATTAGCATTAATCAGGACGGAAGCAAGTGAGTAGGATCAGAAGCCAGAGAGGCTCTAGTGCTCAAGGCTGCCACCTAGTGGTCAAGGCTTGTCAGCAAGGCTCAACCTCCCCAAACAGAACTATCAGCTAGGGACCAAGCGCCCAACTTAAGCCCATGGAGTTGGTTCAAATTCAAACTTCTTTTACATACTTGGATCATATTTTTGTGCCTGCAGTTTTGGAGGGCCGCGTTTCTGGCATCTATCTTAGATTCACGATTAAGGCCTGCGGCTTATGTAGCTCAGGATGGGAAGCTGAGGGGCCGTTCTCTTGTGGGTAGAACGAGATGTATTGGAGGGTGGGCTTTCTCCTGCTCCTGTGGTTGGTGTCAGCACTGGTGGTCGTTAGCGCTCCTCCAGGCTACCTGCCACACGGGGAGATCCTCGCCAGCTTGATGAATCTTCACTGCGTGGAGAAACCACCTCAGTGTCCTCTAATTTGCCTTTCCTTTACTTGAGTTCTCTCCAAACAAGCCCGTGTTTGTGTAGCCACTGGAGATGTGAGGATGACACAGACTCTGGTCTCAAGAAGCTCGTGAGGGAGCAGGGAAAGAATGGGACAGTGGAGATACAGCAGTGACAAGAACCCTCTATGGGAACCTGTGGGTCTCAACCTTCTCAATGCTGTGATCCTTTAATACAGTTCCTTATGTGGTAGTGACCCCCGACCAATAAAATTACTTCGCTGCTACTTCATAACTATAATTTTGCTACTGTTATGAGATGTAATGCAAATATCTGCACGTTCTGATGGTCTTAGGTAACACCCGTGAAAGAGTCATTCACCCAGAGGAGTTGTGACCCACAGGTTGAGATGCATTGGCTCAGCATGACCACACACCCAAAGCTTTGTGCAGAGTTTATTTGAAGACAGCATCTGTTGTGATTTTCAAAACAAAGTAATTTGTAGCTCTTTGACTAGTTCTCCACATGCCCCACCCCCTGTTTTCAGAGAGGTTCTCACTGAGCCTGGAGCCCACTTATCACCTAGGCTGGGCAGTCAGTGGATTTCCCAGATCTGCTGGCCTCCACCCTGCTGGGGTTCCAGGCATATGGCTATGGTTCTGCCTATAAAAAATAAGATCTATTTTTTATTGAATATTTTATTATATTTCAAATGTTATCCCCTTTCCTCATTTCCCCTCTGAAAACCCCTCTATCCCATTCCCCTACTCCACTGCTCACCAACCCACCCACTCCCTGCCCTGACATTCCTCTACACTGGGGCATCTAGCCTCCTCCCATTGATGTCTGTCAAGGCCATCCTCTGCTACATATGTGGCTGGAGCCATGGGTCCCTCCATGTGTACTTTTTGGTTGGTGGTTTAGTCCCTGGTAACTCTGGAGATACTGGTTAGTTCATATTACTGTTCCTCCTATGGGGCTGCAAACTCCTTCAGCTCCTGAGGTCCTTTCTCTAGCTCCTCCATTGGGGACCCTGTGCTCAGTCCAATGGTTGGCTGAGAACATCCACCTCTATAGTTGTCAGGCACTGGCAGAGCCTCTCAGGAGACAGCTATATCAGGCTCCTGTCAGCAAGCACTTGTTGGCATCCACAATAGTGTCTGAGTTTGGTAACTGCATATGGGATGGATCCTGGGGAAATGCAGATCGAAACAATCCTGAGATTCCACCTCACACCAGTCAGAATGGCTAAGATAAAAAAGTCAGGTAATAGCAGATGCTGGCGAGGATGTGGAGAAAGAGGAACACTCCTCCGTTGTTGGTGGGATTGCAAGCTGGTACAACCACTCTTGAAGTCAGTTCGGCGGCTCCTCAGAAAATTGGACATAGTACTACCTGAGGACCCATCTGTACCCAGAAAGATGTTCCAACATGTAATAAGGACACATGCTCCACTCTGTTCATAGCAGTCTTATTTATAATAACCAAAAGCTGGAAAGAAGCCAGATGTCCCTCAACAGAGGAATGGATACAGAAAATATGGTACATTCACACAATGGAGTACTACGCAGCTATTAAAAACAAGGACTTCATGAAATTCTTAAGCAAATGGATGGATCTGTAGGATATCAACCTGAGTGAAGTAACCCAACCACAAAAAGAACATGCATGGTATGCACTCACTGATAAGTGGATATTATCCCAGAATCTTAGAATACCCAAGATCATTTTTTTTTAATTATGTTTATGACAGCCTGCTTATAGGATTGTATCCATGGTGCAGTACTCACAGGGACCAAAAGAGGGCAGTGAATCCCCTGTAGTCGATGGCCCTGATGTGTGTGCTGGGCACTGAACATAGGTCTTCTGGAAAAACAGGAAGTGCGCCTCAGTCCTGAACCATCTCTCTAGTTCATGAGCCTGGCTTCTAAGTGGGGATTGAACTGGGGTTCTCATGCTGGTGTGATAGGCACTTGACTGCATGAATCCCTCCTAGATGACTTTCAAAGCATCCTGGGTAAATATCCTGGTGGCCAACAGGTGGTTCTTCATTATGCGAGAGAGGCCAGGCAACTGGATGGAGAATGCACCATCAAAGAGCAAGCAGTTCTTTTCCTTGGAAGAGGAGGCGCCTTGGGAGGGCATCTTCTTGTTTTAAGGTGGCGGCCATCGTACTCCAGCCTGGAAGCTCTAGAATGGTGCTGTTATGGAAGTGCACAGCCCACACTCTCCATTTGCACAAACGTCTGTGTCCGTGGAGCAGAGATGTATGATCGCAGAGGACTTTTTGGTGGTCGTGGTTCTTGCTTTATCTAGACCTCTCATCCCTAAATCTTGATCAAAGATTTATGGTTGTCAAAAATCCTAACCTTCCTTGAGCCTAGGAAAAAGAACCGCAACATTAATTTAAGAACAAATAGATGGGGCATGCCCATTTTTACATAAATGGGAAATATGATGAAACTAAGAGAGAAGACAGGAAGCCAGAAAGTTCCCCAAGAGATAGGGTGTGGCCATCTGTGGATCAGCTGGACTGGGAAATGCCAGGTGTCCCACAGGAAACCTGGTCTCACCGGAAGCTGATGCTGGCCTCGTGGTTCACTGGCAGCTCTGTGTTTATCTAAAAATCTGAGCTCAGGCTGCCTTTTATGATCATGCACGAGGTGGTGTTGCATGCTCAGCTTTGAGAATTGGATTTTCAGTGGTGTTTCCACCCTTGGGACTAGGTGCTGAGAGCTCTGTCCTGTGTATTAATGAGAACTTTCATGCCTTGCTTTAGATGGTATTGGTGTGTGTGTGTGTGTGTGTGTGTGTGTGTGAGTGATGAGCTACAGCCAATGTGTACTCGGTTATTTAACACTTCCCACCTGAGACCTAGGCTGAAATGAAGGGATCCAAATATCCACCTTTACCAGCTCACTGTTCTTGCTTCTGCTCCCCAAGTCCCCTGGCACTCACTAAGGGTTCCAGGATTCTTTCTAAGAGACATTTTGGAAGTGAAATTAGACTAAAATTCCTACTTTAAATGATCAGCTCCTTGTATGGACCTGGAGATCTCAGAGTACATACCTTGCTTCACAAACACAGTGGCGGAGGATTCCCCGCCTCTTCCACCCCACAAATTGCTTCCTTCCTTTGTCCCAGGCAGCAAACTCTGTTTTTATTTAAAGATTTATTAATTTTTATTTATATAAGTACACTGTTGCTGTCTTCAGACACACCAGAAGAGGGCATCAGACCCCATTATAGATGGTTGTGAACCATCATGTGGATGCTGGGAATTGAACTCCAGACCTCTGGAGAGCAGTCAGTGCTCTTAACCGCTGAGCCATCTCTCCAGTCCTGGCAAACTCTTATGACTCTTCAAAACCATACCCAACTGCCACTCCCTTGTTTGTCCCCCTGAACTTCCCAAGAAATCTACCCACATCTCTGTCCTGCCATTGTCCCTTCAATGGATCTCTGTAAAATGCATTCTCAATGGGCTGTTGTCAGGGGGTCAAAAAAATTGGCCAAGGGGGAGATAAAAATCCTTTTATGTATGAAGCATAAATATAAATGTGGTATGTAAACATGGAGACTTAAAATTTGTGATGTGGGGGTTGGGGATTTCACCCAATGGTAGAGCGCTTGCCTAGCAAGCGCACGGCCCTAGGTACGGTCCTCTGCTCTGAAAAAAAAATTGTGATGTAAATAGATTAAATACATCTTAAAATGGTCTGTACTAGAATGGTGCATTAGTGGTGTTTTGTTTGTTTTTTTGGTTTTTTTTTCCCTGTTGCTGTGGTAAAGGAGCATGTTCAAGGCAATGTATAGAAAGGATTTATTTGGGCTTCTCGTTCTGGAGAGAGAGAGAGTCCGCCACATTGATACAACATATGGGGGTCAAGAGCGGAAGTTGGGAGGCTGGGCGCTTTACTGCACGCAGGAAGCAGAGGGACGAAACGGGAAGTAAGGTAAGGCTATGAACTCTCAAAGCCGTCCCCCCCACCCCCCACTCCCCAGATGTATCTCCTCACCATGTCCTTCATAAATAGCATCACCAACTGCGGACCAAGTATTGAAATGTCTAACCTGTCAGGGACAGTCTCATCAAACCACCACGGATGTCTATAACAAAAAAGGGGAGAGAAACACGGTTTGATTATAATCCTGTCTCCTGCATAGTAACACTTACTCTGTATTAGTCTGTGTCTCTCTTAGTAGGTGGGAAGCCAAGATTTTGAAGCTCCGCTCCCTAGAAGGATACCCAGCAGGTCTTCTTAGGCACTAGTTATTTCCTTGAGGGATCAGATAACTGATGCCTGCTTATCCCTAAACACAACTGTGTCGTGCCAGAACCTTCTGCCAAAATACGTCCTAATACTATAAGAACTAACTCCAGAGCTTCTGCTTTGGGTGACTCTGGAGTAGGAGCTGGCCACGTGTGTGCTAAAATGTTTCAGGGCTGTAGAGACATCTGGACTGTTAAAAGTATTAACCCTTTTTCCCAAACAACCCAAGTTCAGCTCCCAGCACCCACTTAAGGAGGCTCACCACCATCTGAAATACCAGCGCTAGGGCTTTGTGCCTCTTCTGCCTCCACAGGCAGAAGCACATAGCAGACTCACATGTACAGATCCATCAATGACAGCAAATCATTGAGAAATGTTTCTCAGGTGATTTGGAGTCATTGTTTCAACTGGAGATTCACTTTCCTTTGGCAAATGTCCCTGTGTATGAAGACAAAAGGCCCATCTGTCCTGGCTGGAGCTCAGAGCGTTGGTCTTCACTCCGCTCTTCATCCTCTGAGAGAACTGTGCACAGGTCAGATCATTTCCAGAAAGGCTCAGTGCCTCAGATGTGTCTGTCCGTGACAGTGTTAGTCAGGAAGGTTATTTGAATGTGGCAAGTGGTGTGGTCCAGAGAGGCCTTGGGAAGGCTTTCTCAGGCAAAACAAACAGATACGAAGGATTAGATGGTCTGGAGACTAAGGGAATGCTTGCATGTTGGTTCTTGGAAACATAGAAGGGCGAAGGCAAGCCGCATGATCCAAACTCTCTAGTTTTATCCTAGAAGAAAAAAAAAATCATCGTTTCAGTGATTGAATGGCATGGCGAGAAGCACAATTAATGAATTGGTGGAAAAATAGATGCATGGGAAAGAACCAATAGCTTGATAAAACCTCCTCAAACTACCAGAGTAATGGGATCATTCCGAACAGCAGCCAGGGGTTCCTGTGTGCTCTATAGTAGGTTTAGTCGACTGTACTGTTACCAAGGCTCCTTAAGTCTTCCTACCCCAACTTATCTACATGGCACCCACTCCTCTCAGTTGTAAGATGTCTATTCCTCCTGTTTATTGGTGATTGTTCTTCTGTCGAGCCTTATTTGGTCAAAATACCACGATCCAACCAGCTCAGGCAAGACTTACTTGTGGGTCAGACTATCAGATGTTCTTGTGATAGACGGAGACTGCCGTTGGCTGGGTGGTTTCTTAGCAAGACAAACTCCTGTCCCACTTTCATTTCTGTTGCAGTGAGAAAATACTGTGACACAAAGCAACTGTGATTCCTGACTCCAGAGTATAGCCCATCACTGCAGTGACATCAA
The DNA here is from genome assembly GCF_978045245.1 of Mus caroli. Taxonomy (NCBI): domain Eukaryota; kingdom Metazoa; phylum Chordata; class Mammalia; order Rodentia; family Muridae; genus Mus; species Mus caroli. The sequence continues at coordinate 12,962,737 of NW_028227265.1, forward strand.
TGCAGGAACTTGAAGTAGATGGTTGCATCATGCCCACAGACAGGCGTGTAGAGAAATGAATGCTTGCATGCTTAGAGCTGAGCTCATTTCATTCATTCATTCAATTGTCTGCTTTCTTTGTTTCTTATTCTTGTACCATTCAGGGCTCAGCTCTGCCCATAATCAGGGTGAGTCTTCTCACCTCAACCAAATAAGAAAATCCCTCCTAGGCACACCCACTGCCAATCCACTCATGCCTATGGAATGGTACCACCCACAGTGGACTGGGTCTTTGTTATGAAATACAATGCAGCAGTGGGCAGGGGTATCTGGCAGGCCCGTGCCAAGGTGTTCCCCTGAGAAATCATGCCATGTGACAGACCTGATATAAGTGAGGTTTATTTGGGGGGAAGAAAGGTGAGTGAGGACTCGGAGAGGGGTAGAGACAGACAGATAGGAGTGGAGCCATGAGGGCAGAGAATGAGGGACAGAGAAGGACAGAAAGAGGCCAGCCAGGAACATATAGGAACAGAGAAAGAGTGAGAAAGAGAAAGGGGGAGAGGTACCTAGCAGTTCTTATATGCTGCTGCACCTGGCTCCCACCTGGAGGTGGCAGGTGATGATGTAGTCTGTTGCTAGGTCCCTGGGAGGAGTCTAGCAGAATCATCTGTAAGCCACTTCAGTTAGCTTGATTAAGACACTCTCCTATGTTTCCTTAATGTGACTCTTCCCAGGTGATTTTAAGTTGTATCTAGTTGGCAATCAAGGATTCCCATCACATTTTAGTGTGTGGAATGAATTATCCCCCACAGCAAACATTGGGGGTGGGGTGGTGGTGTTACTCCTTTTCTATAGATGAGTACATTGAGGCTTCCAGAGTGACATCTTTTCCTGTTCAGAGGTGGTAGATGGTGAAGTTTAAGAAACTCAAACTAAGCTGGGCGTGGTGGCGCACACCTTTAATCCCAGCACTCTGGAGGCAGAGGCAGGCAGATTTCTGAGTTCGAGGCCAGCCTGGTCTACAAAGTGAGTTCCAGGACAGCCAGGGCTATACAGAGAAACCCTGTCTCGAAAAACCAAAAGGACAAAAAAGAAAGAAAGAAAGAAAGAAAGAAAGAAAGAAAGAAAGAAAGAAAGAAAGAAAGAAATGAAGAAAGAAAGAAAGAAAGAAACTCAAGCCAAGCTGTCTGAGTCCACTGTGAATACTCTACACCTTGATGACTTGGGAATAAATATCGGACATTTGATTCAGAACCATGAGATCGTCCCTTCTCTTTAATCAGGACCAGTGTCCTACAGGAAACACACATTGAGTGTGAGACTCTGACCCTGGCCACGTGTCACCCAGTCCTGTTCACCTGCAGTACAGATACACGTGTGCGGATATGATGTCAGCACTCCAATACAGGAGGTGCCCATGGGCAGCGTACAATTCCTTGTCAAAGAAATGGCCCTTGCAGTCAGGTGACAAACGAGCTTCACAAGGTATAAATAAATAATAATTCAGAGAAAAAGAAATATGCAAGATGCCAGCTGTAATTTCAAGGAAACCTTGATTGCAGGCTTCAGGAACTCACTGCACAAAACCTTGCTCCAGTACGGATTTTTCCTTGTAAGGTAGCATGAAGAAAGAGGTTTTCATTTTCACTTGGTGTTTATTGTTTCCTCCTTGGCAGCTGTGCTGATGCCGTGTTCATTATGCAGAGGAGAATTATTCTGATTATTGACAGATAGCATTCTTCCCATAATTTGCAGTTCTTCATCTCCAAATTGTCTCCTCACCTCCTCTCCTGTCTGTGCGTGAATAAGGCTCTAAAACTCACCCAGCTGTTAGGGGGAACAGAGTTGAAAGTTCAGTTGCAATTTGAGGCTAAACTCCTCCTTATAACTTGCGTTATTTTAAAAGTTTAAAGCCTTTATTACATTGTGCTTGTGGGAGAGTGAATGTGTGTGAACGAGATCAGAGGACACCTTACGGGAGTCACTTCTGCCCTTCCACCATGGAGCATCTGGAGATGGAACTCAGACAGACAGTCTTGACAGCAGACCCTTTACCCAGTGAGACATCTTGCCTGGGTAGTCCTTTGTACTTTTCCTAAATTCACATTTTTTTTTTCCTCAGCACACAAAAGGAAGAAGTCAGATTCTTTTTCATAGCCTTCTCTCCCTGTACCCTGGGACATACAGGATACTCCTGTCTCTCCCAGATGGGTTCCTTGATATATTAGTGGCTGAAATGGATGGTCTGTGTTACTTCTTGTAGTTTTTTTCCTTAGAAAAAGCAGTATGAAAAAATAAAAAAAAAAACCCTGCTGTCTGCAGAGTAAACTCAAAGGCATTTCCTGGTCTTGGTGCTTTCTCCTTTTCCTGGTCACATTCCAAACGGCACCCAGGCCGGTGGCAGCTTGGTTTTGGAAAAATGCAAAATTAAATGAGAGAGAATGAGAGAGGCACAGGGGCAGGGGGTTTGAGGGGAATGAGGAGAGGAGAGGAGAGGAGAGGAGAGGAGAGGAGAGGAGAGGAGAGGAGAGGAGAGGAGAGGAGAGGGAAGAGTGAAGGGAAGGAGGGGGAGGAGGGAAGAGAGAAGGGGGAATAGAGAGACAAGAGATTTTTCCTCTTTTAAAATTTTCCTTAGTATTGGGTCAAAATTCATTTTTAAATTATTAGAAGCAATATAAGTGCATCAGATAGATGCATGTTTACAGGTTGCATATTAAAAATTAAAATATGTAAAAGGAATATATTTACTATTTACTTATCTATAAGGTCTCTTTACAGGGTACAGGCTGAAAGCCAGGAGCAGAACTCAGTCTTGGGTGAGGCAGACTCAGGGGTCAGCTGTCACTGTGCAACACTTAACTCCTGCACTCTCGGGTACTTAACATTCCTTTTCAAAGAAGGGTTGTTCCTCCTGGGTTGCCATGCACAGAGACTGGGAGTGTAGCATGTCAAGCAAGCAGTCACTGCACATCAGAGATTATTATATAAGACAAGGCTTTTCTGTAAACTACTGTAGTGGCTATTCCTGGTTGTCAAGTTGACTATATTTGGAATGAACTACAATCCAGAATTGGAAGGGTCACCAGTGACCCTAATCTGGAAGCTGGGAGGTAGAAGTTTCTGACCTGGATATTGGTATGGAGATCTTGAAGACAGGGAGATCTCTGAGTTCAAGGTCATCTGGGATTAAAGGTGTGGTGGCACACACCTTTAATCTGGGCTACACTTTATGCTGGAGACCATATAAGGACATTGGAAGAAGGGAGTCGTGCTCTCACTCCTTCGCCTGCTTGCCATGTGGGACTGAGTAACTGCTAGATCCTTGGACTTCATTCACAGCTACGACTGAACCATTGTTGGGAATTGGGCTGCAGACTGTAAGCCATCAATAAATTCCTTTACTATATAGAGACTATCCATAAGTTCTGTGACTCTAGAGAACCCTGACTAATACAAATTGGTACCAGCATAGTGGGGTATTCCTATGACAACCTGACTGTGTTTTGGGGAGGACTGTGGAAGGACTTTGGAACTTTGGGCTAGAAGATCAGTGTTAAGAGCTCTGTGGGATGGATGTTGTATAGGAGCTTGGAAGATAATGTTGAGAACAGTGTAGAAGATGGAGGCCTGACTTGTGAAATTTCAGAGGGAAAATTAAAGGCTCTTTTCAGGGCCATTGTTACTTTGATTGTGAAGATTCTGTGGTTCTGGTTAGCTGGGGCTGAAGAATCAGCTGTGATTAACAAGATACCAGAACTATTAAAGTGAAACCTTTGTATTACTGGGACTATTGATGCTGGTTAGCTGGAGCTAAGAAATTATCTGTGATTGAGAAGAGACCAGCAACCGGGCGTGGTGACACATGCCTTTAATCCTAACACTCAGGAGGCAGAGGCAGGCAGATTTCTGAGTTTGAGGCCAGCCTTGTCTACAAAGTGAATTCCAGGACAGCCAGGGCTATACAGAGAAACCCTGTCTCAAAAAACAAAAACAACAACAACACCACCACCACCACCAACAACAACAACAAGAAGAGACCAGCATCATTGAGGTGAAATCTCCTTGGGAAGTGTTTTCTGAGAGCACAGAGGCTGTGTTCCAGAGATAGCCATGGTTGTACCTTGTGCTGTGGCTGGACTTAGTAATGTGTGTTATGCAGGTGGTACTGGTTTTGAAGGCATGAAGGGGTCACACAGAGCAGCTGAGGCTCAGCACTGTGATAGGCCATGGAAGGCCATTGGTAAAGGTGCAGCCTCAGTTGCAATTGGCCCAGGACTGAAGGGGTCATGCAAAGGAGTTGAGGCTTGGCACCATGAAGAGAGCCTACGAGAGGCTATTGGTGAAGCCTAGTTACAGTGGAAGACAGCAGCATTTTGGAGATGCCAGTACCATGAGATGACCACCATGAATAGCAGCAGCAGTGGAGTACAGGCAGCTTGAGCCTAGAAGACAACCTGTGTGCTACAAAGGGCATGGCTGAAGAAGTGACCCAAGCCTTTGGGGGAGCCCAGAAGATTGTGAGTTGGATCCCAGATATTGGACAGTTGGAGTTTGATTTCTGCTTTTGATTGTGACTGCGCCCTGATATTTTTCCCTCTTGAAGGAAGAAAATATTTTAGTGGATCCCACAGTTAAGAGACTTTTAATTGTAAAAAGACTTTGGATTTTAAAAGATATTGTATATTTTGAAAGGATTGAACTTTTAATATGTAAAGACTGTGGGACTTTTAAAGTTATTTAAGGTCTTGGGTATGAATAAGAACTAAGGGTTGAGGCTTACTAATGATGTGTTTGTGTGTCAAGTTGACAAGGAGTCAATTGTACTGACTAGTTTTATGTCAACTTGACACAGGCTGGAGTTATCACAGAAAAAGGAGCTTCAGTTGGGGAAATGCTTCCATGAGATCGGCTGCAAGGTATTTTCTCAATTAGTGATCAAGTCGGGAGGTCCCCTTGTGGGTGGTACCATCTCTGGGCTGGTAGTCTTGGTTCTATAAGAGAGCAGGCTGAGCAAGCCAGGGGAAGCAAGCCAGTAAAGAACATCCATCCATGGCCTCTGCATCAGCTCCTGCTCCCTGACCTGTCAGAGTTCCAGTCCTGACTTCTTTCAGTGATGAACAGCAATGTGGAAATGTAAGCTGAATAAACCCTTTCTTCCCCAACTGCTTCTTGGTCATGATGTTTGTACAGGAATAGAAACCCTGACTAAGACAAGTACATATAACTATATAATTTCCTACTCCCTGTGGACAAGGGATGGAGGTAGCCCCCGAGTCCACTGGGGGTTTCCTAGAACCTTTTCTGTACTTATATGAGCATTCTTTAAAATTGCAAGTGTCATGATGGGAGAATGGCTCAGTGTATAAAGTTCCTCCTGCAGTGGCCTTGTGTTGGGGTATGGTATGCTGTGTGTATGTGTGTGGGGGGGTGCTAGTATGTGTGGTGTGGTGAGTGTGTGGTGTGATATGTGTGTGTGGTGTGTAGTATGCCTATGGTGTGTATATATGTATGTGATTGATATATATATATATATATATATATATATATATATATATACCCATCAGGTCCTTTAAAGAGATCTGCCTACTTGGGTTTGACCTCCCTTCTTGATTTCCAGGCTCAAAGTTGACCATCTAAAGATATAGGCTCTAAGGAAACTATGGTTTGTAGACTAACTTACCTCCTGGGAGCTGGCCTTGGGGGCTATTAGTAGAATGTCCATTGGAAGTGCCTAGACCTTCTCTGAAGAGATCTGAGTCTTCCAGTATGGTGCTTCTGAGGGCTGTGAATAGAATAAGCAAAACTCTCCCTTTCTATGAGATTTCCCTTCAAAGACTGTGTCCTGTCTACGTCTCGTGTAGCATCCACAAGGGGCCTGGGCATGGGTGGATCTGTCCCTCTCCAAGGAACAGAACTTGATGGGAAATAGAATTATTTTAGGATTTTACAGCTCCTTTGCTGCTCCGAAGAACATCATGATTCCGATGCCACAGACTCTGAACTGAGGGCCTTCCAGGCACAGATTGTTTCCCTCCTCTGGGATAATCTGTAAAGACCAGAGTCAGATGAACGATCAGACAGATGGACGCTTTCATTGCAAGTTCTGAGTGCAGAGACAATACACTGAAGCAGTTCAAGCCCCACACACTTGTTCTCTTCCATTCTTCTTTGCCTCCCTATTCAATTTTACAAAGTTCTGTTAAATTCTATTTATTTAGTGGATATTGTGTCTTGCTATGTTGAACTTTAAGGCCTTTTACTTTGTTATTCTGGTCTAGTGTATCCCACCCCACCCCACTCATGTCCCATTCTATCCATCCCATCCCATCCCATCCCATCCCATCCCATCCCATCCCATCCCTTCTCATCCCTTCTCACATTCTTCCCATCCCTGCCCCTTCTCCTGATCCAGCAAAAGCTGTCAATGGTAGAGGAAAAGAAGTGGATATCAGGTTATCTTCCTCAAATGATTTCTACTTTAATATTAGGAGAGGGATTGGTGAGAGTGAAGAGGAGACAAGAGGATGTGGGTGTATGTGAAAAAGTAACTAGAATGGATCCTATATATGTATGAGATTGTCAAAAGAATAATAAAAAATATGGAAGAAGCTCAAAAGTAAAAAGCAAGGCAAAACAAACAACAATGCCAAACAAATCCCCCACTATTATTTCATTCGGGTGACTAGGAAGACTGCTAGCAGAAGAGCACATGTAGAAAGCCCAAGCAAAACCTCTTTCAAGAGGAAGGACAGTGGTTAAGATGAGTGGCAGGGCGGAGCCTGCTGTCTCAGATGCTAACTAGGCCTGTGAATGATGAATCTCCAAACACAGACCGTTATTCTGTTTGCTCAGGAGTCAAAGGAGTTCTGTTTTTCTACACTCTTGAGTGCAAACAACAGAAACTTGTCTCCAGAGAGTAAATTACCAGAAGAGCACTGGGCAGAACTTCCAGAAAGGCTGGACCACTGGGCAGGAGCATGAGCATCCAGGATTGTATAGGTAATCCCACCTCAGGACTAAGTCTTCTGATATTGCCGCTGATCCCCTGCCTCTGAGCTCAGAGCTTCAGCTTGCCTTGCTGTTTCCACTGAACATGGTCTCTGAATCCTCCTTCTGTTCCCAGAGCCTTTGTTGGTTCAGGGGAACAATGTTGACATGGCCCATCTGTCACCCCAAATACACCATCCTCTTCTCCTAGCCTCTTGCATCAGCTCCGGATTAAAACTCTAGTGGAGGCACATCTCTTTGCCTGATCCGTAGTCACATGACTCTTGAAACAAAAGGAATCTGGGAAAGCAAAGAGCTATAATCGAAGGACCCACAAAATGGAAACTTTTACTCAGAAGATCAGGGTCCATGTTCTCCCATGGTAGTGGTGGCTAGAGATGTTTGGAATGAGAGCCCCTGAGCTCAAGAGTTTAGTGTAAAGCAGAGACATTGAATGCCAGAGAAGCTGAGCAGCCAAGTGCTCAGAATCAGCTCTGTGGATTCTAACAAAGCCCAAAGGAAAAGGGGAAATGTCGCAATTACAAAAATCAAACCAGTGGTGTTTAGAGACGTCTCAGGAGGAGACTGGCCCAGATGCCACTAACAGTTTTTTTTTTTTTTTTAGAAAAGCATTATATTCTGTAACTGAGAGTCAAGAAGTGGGTTATCAGCCTGGCATTTTCATTTTTTTTTTCCTAATTACTTTGAGATATATTATCCAATGACTTTCTGGGAATGTAACAAAAAGGGATGTTTTTCAACCTTAGCAAATAAAAATATTGGATATTCAGTTCAATTTGAATTCCAGATAGGCAAAAATTTATTTTTAGCACGAGTGTGTCCAAACTGTGCACTGCACATACACACATACTGAATTTATTTGCTGTTTATCTGCAATTCAAATCCAGCTGCGCATCCTGTGTAAGTTTTGGCAGTTTTTCTTGGAGAGGCTTCTATTCCAAGATGCCGAGGGACCCCAGGACCTAGAAGCTTTTCGAATCTTAGTAAACACTGGATGTTCTGGAATTGATTTGCACAGGTTGCTTGTAGCCAATGGGCAGGCAAGCCTATTGAAAGAAGAGTGGGCACTCCACAGGAGTTGCAGAGAGGGGGAGAGGAGGTACAGGGAAGTCTTCAAACCATCGACTGTTGCTGGAAGCAAATTGAACGCAAGCCTTCTCAAGTTGTAGAGCTGCGGTTGCCTATTCCGTGTGGGCTCAAAGCTCTCGTTTGTTTACATTTGTGATGTCTTTTTTGTGTATGGTTGATATGTTGCATTAGTATTTACTTAAAACATTGAACTTCCATGATGACCCTGATTACCTGTCTTTCTTCTTGTGCCTCTTGCCTTTGGCCCTTTTGTTCTGGTTCTATGTGTTGACCCTGATAGGACTCTTATTCTGCAAGGGTGTGTGCCCATTTCAGACTTCTTGTGGGGACTCTGCTCCTTAAACGATGAGCTTTCCTCTGGACACTTTCCACCTTAGTGTCTACCTTGTTGAAACAGCTGAGAAAGATTTTTTTTAGCCTCATCATCATTATCCTGTCCCTTTTAGTTGTACCCATTGGCACTTTTCCACCACTTCGATGTGTGTCCCACCATGGTAATAGTCCACCTCCCCATCTTTTATTTTTTATGAACAATGTAAAGAGAAATATAACTTTGCTCCTACAGTGTTATTTTGTAAGAGTTTAATGGGATCGCTACTCAAAGCATGTAATCCCTGTACCTGGTAAGCTGGAAACACAGCAATCACAGCAATCAAAATATTCATTGTTATCTGGGAAAAGGGATAGTTTCGAGTTGGGAAACATTTTGAGCAGTAAGTGCTATCCTTACAAAGCATTTTGGTCACTGCCTGACACAACACACGATAAATATTCATAAGTGACAGTGCTATTAACACACATTACTTGTGAATGGTAGATAATGTAATTGAGTAGGTGAGTTGAAAAGCCTAATTGAGATTATCTGTATGCAGTATTTGGTGCTGTTTTAGCTTCATTGCGGTGTTATGATCAAATACCCCGATAAAACGCAAGTTATGGGAGAAAGCCTATGCAGCTCATAGTTCCAGGTTACATAGTTCATCATATCAGAGATGGCCCAGGGGCACAGGCTCAGAGTACTTGTTATATCCACAGTCAAGAACAGAGAGAGAGAAATCCATGCATATTGCTTATTTGCTTGCACTCAGCTCAATTTCTCCACTGTAGTTTAAGACCACCTTCCTAGGGAGTGGTGTTGCCCACAGTGGGCTGGGTCTTCCCACATCAATTACTTTAATTAAGACAATCCCCTACAGATATGCCCGTAGGCCAATCTAAGGCAAACATACCTCTCATTGAGGCTCTTTGCCCAAGCAATTCTAGGCTGTGTTAAGTTGAAATGAAAGGTAATCATCACAGATACCCAGAATAGAGGAGGGAGGGAGTGTACATTCCTTAAAGACAGTTGTTCTTGCACAACCTTTATTCTCAGCATCGGGGTCTTAATAAGCCTTTGTAAATAAGCAAATGAGTTAGTACCTTTATTATTAATTAGATTCTACTCCACCACAAATGAAAAGGAAATCATGGGAGAAAAAGCTGTAGTCCCCTTTAGAATTAGATGATGCATTAAAAATGGAGGAATCACATAATCCAAGGAAGATAGGAGGTCTCCAACCTGTGAGACCATTGTCACAATCCCCCCACATTACCAAGGTCTTTATAGTTCACAGAGTACATTCACATCCATTGTGACACTCAACATTAAAAAAAAAAAAAAAAAAAAAAAAGACAGGCACAGAATATCCTTAGGGTGAGCCTGGATGTGAAACTCCATCTCCTACAAATGATTTCAAACGTCTTCTGTCTTTCTACGGATATTACTGATAGAGAACTTCAGATGCAAAAATGCTACCCAGCTTGATTTAGCTTAAAGAAGCCTTATATGACCTTATAAACAAACGCAGCCCAGTGGGAGCCCAAGTGGGATTTCGGAGTTTGGAAGATGAGCTGAGAGAATTTGCTCAGAAATTGGACATATTAAAACAATCTCCACCAAAGGGGTGAAAACAATAAAGGGAAGAGAACAAAGGGGCCAGCACCACTCACTGGCGGGCGGCAAGCGCCTTGCTCATTATAACTGTCGACTGTGTAGCAATAATGTTTAGGAACACTGCAATCTCAAGAGTGGGCTTCTAATGATGTTCATCTGCTCACAGGGTGGAAGGCCTTATGTAAACTCAAACTGCTCTCAAAAAGAGCTATTTAGACTTAAAGTACACTATCAAACTGGGCCAGTTTATGAGCATAAACATCAGATTTTAAACGGTCATCCTCTGATATATTACTCGTTGGTGTGAGTGTTAGGGGATGTATATTGACCCTATACTGCTAGGCCACTTGACGAACTGAGCTATGAAATCCCAAAGAGATGAACATAGAGGTCAAGTTCCAAGCAAGGAACAGATGTCCAAATGGAAGTCCAAAGGGTCTCAAGTGGAAGGGTGTTACCGACTAACTGAGGTACAGGCAAGGTCATGAAAATGTCCAGTGGATGGTGAGTGAATTCCTATTAACAATAACAAATCTACTAAAAGCCAGGGGATAAGGCTGGGAGATATCTCATCTGGTAAACGGAAAGCTGTGTGAAGCCAGCAACCTGATTTTAATGCCTGGGACTTCCATAAGAAAAAGGTTCAAGGCGGTGGTGACAGGCATGTTTAATCCTAGCATTCTCACTGTAAGATGGGAGAGAGAGATAAGAGAATAGATTAGAAAATAGGCTGGCATATGTCATACAGCAGTAAAAACAGTAAGAGAGATCCTGCCTTGACAAGATAGAAGGTGAGAACTGACTCCTAAAATCATGTGCCCAAATCAACTTCATGCCAAAACAAGGAAACAGGGATGATGCCAGGTGCTCATACTCCCATGAATAGGGCAGTAAATGAAATGAAATGTAAAGTGTATGTCCTGGTAGTAGCAGATCAGAGAAGTAACAGGTCAAAGGCAGTGCTCCTCAACTTTGTGCCTTGTGCCTTTCTATTGGTTTTGTATCTTTGACTTTGTGTTAGCAGGGGCACATAATTCTCATTGCCCACTGATTTTCTCTTACCTGAGTGTCTGAACACTCAGAATGGCATATTAGGGTTGCTTCAGGAATGTCTGTCAAATGACCTACTGACTTGAGACACTCCTCAATTTGAATTCATGCAAAGACTAAGAAAGACCCGGAAAACATTTTGTGTGGGAAGCTAGTCTTTTGTCCAGAAAGGTCTACCTTTCATTGCAGACCACACTATCTTTGTCTCTCCTCCTCAGCTTTATTACAGGATAAGGCATATGTAGAGAATAGGTTAAAGGTCAAATGTGGTTGTTTGCCACAGGAATTTATTTACAAAAGCAGGTCATAGCTCATGGCTCTCTAATAAGTCTCAAACTTATTAGGTGGTTTATCTATTGAGTCCAGAAGTCACTCATCACAGGAGTGTCATTGGACAATAGCAGCAATGTTCTCAAGAAATATTTTTTATAAAGACTTGCCTCTACTTGATATCTAATCTAATATACCATATGCTAAAGGAAATGCCCCCAAAGCAGACTTCATATTCACTAGTGTGGAAGCCTTGAACATATAGAATGAGGACATTAATGTCATTCTAGCTGAGAAAGTGTGTGTGTGTGTGTACATGAATTTATGAGTGGTGTTGATTGTCCTGAGAAAAGTGGCCAGGAAAGAATTATTTGTGGATCTCATAAGTGAAGTCCAAAGGTATGTAATCAGCATCTTAGGTAAGCCGGGAAACTTTGAGGTTCATGTGAGTCCGTAGTCGAAACTTGGGGTATTTCAAGATTTGAACAGCGTGAAAGTGTAATCCAATCTTGCTCCAGTAAAAACAAACCAGGAAGGGTTTATTTAATCCTTGTTGTATTGAAAGAGTGTTAGACATCATGTGTTATTTACAGTAAACTCAAAGGGAAGTGGGAAAGATCCATAGGAATAAAAAGAAGAAAGGAAGGAAGGCTTTATGTGGGCTCTGATGGGGGGAAAAGCCATAGAAGCAGAGCATCCTATGACATTGATTGGCAGGTATGCTGGTTACTTTTAACTGTCAACTTGATACTATCTAGAATCATCTGGTAAGAGAATCTTAGTGAGGAGTCACCTACACTGGGTTGGCTTTGGGCATTTCTTGGGGGATTGTCTTGGTGGTTAACTGATATAGGAAGATCAAGTCCATTGTGAGCAGCATCACTCCCTACATGTGGTGGGCATGTTGAATAGTGTAATGGAGGAGAAAGCTAGCTTTGAGCAACAAATGACGCATGCATTTATTCTTCTCACTGCTCTTGACTGTGAATATGATGCTTGAAGTTTCTGCCTTGACTTTCCTGCAAAAATGGAATTGCGAACCAGTTATACCCAACCTTCCATAAATAACTTTTTTTTTTTAACCAGTCATTTTATCAAAGCAACGTAAATGAAACTACAGCAATAATACATATCTGGTTTTCTTTGGTGAGTCTTGAGTTGGAAGGAAAGATGAAAATCAGCAACTCTAGGTGGTACAAGCCCTGCCTCTTTGTGGTTGATAGAGTCAGACACCAAAGGTAATCTTTCACCGTCATATGTGAGCTAGACATTATCCATTTTCATGGAAATCTCTTGTGTCATATGGGCTATTGCTGACTCTTTCTTGGCCCTATTACTTCTGTGTTGCTAGGCTCTTGGCTACTTTGTGGGTCCTTTTTTTTTCTACCCTTTTCAGCCATTATCATTAGACTACTTCCTGTTGATTAGGAGTGTGACATTCCCTGGTACAAGTTTGATCTTTGCCACCAGGATATCTATTTTTTTTTTCTTCTTCTCATCTCTTTGCACACAACTGCTTGGCAAACCACAGCCAATAGCATCCAACCACAAACCAGCCAACCAGCCCCACCCACTCCTATTGGGACTCCAGCATCCTCTAAAAAGTCCCCAGAATTCCAAATGTCACACCCTCACAGAAACTATCTGCAGCTGGCAAAACCACACTCATGCTAGAAGCAGAAGCAAATCAGACACCTGCTGTGAAGCAGCCCTATATCCCACACCCGGAATTAAAGTGAAAATATCAAAATTCTCACTACACTTCTCAATGATACTGAGGTAGAAATATCTAGAAGCTGACTCTATATGAGGGCATTGAGCCATTTCCTGGTCCATGTTTTCATCCTGGCAGCTGTGTCCTGTGTGGAAAGTAAATCTGTCAGAATGAATCTGGGGCTGCCTAGCTCTCAGACACTGACTTAGTTAATGTCATCCGGAGAGCACTTCTCTGATTCTCAAATAGCTCAGCCTGAAGTCCTCACCTCCTTCCATTGTATAAATCCCAGCGTTCCCTTTAATGATCCACAGAAACCTATTAGTCCCTTTCTGGATGACTCTAGGAGGTGCTAACATTCTTTGTTGCATTTATAACTTTATTGCATGAGTTTTCTTTTTCTATTATAGTTTTTTCCCCTTAAAACACAGACTAGCCTCACTCAGTTGTTTTGCTCTTCAAGTTTTCTGTTATTGGAATCTGATATTATGAAGCAGAAAATTATAGACAAGCAATCCCTAAGTGAAAGACTGTGTACTATTCTGAGTAGTGGGATAGACGCTGGTGCCATCCCACTCTGAGCCAGGAGAGGTCTTGGCCCATCCCTTTGCCTGGTACATGCATACTGTATCTACTATGCCCCCAAGTGGTCACTTAGTAGCCACTGTGTTTTCAGATGGACAGACACTGAGCCTGGGGCGTGCATTCAAGTAACCCTTATTTGCTCACCAAAGGTCTCACAATGCGAGCACAGCCTATTCTCCCACATTCCCTTAAAAGGTCAGAAAGCGCTTAGCAGGTTCGCTTTCTTTCCTTCCTCCCTACGATTCACTTTTTCTCATCTTGGCATCTGGGTGGATTGTTCACATTCTCCAGATTCTGCTCAATTGTCGTGCACCCTTTTCTCTGGAAATAAAACATAGAGAGAACCCCCCCACCCCAAAACTTCATTTCCAACCAGCACTTCCTCCTAACAGACACTACCCTCTCTGAAGCGGAAGAGCCTTGCAGGCTATCAGTTTTGTGAATGTGTTGGCTCACCTGCGTGGAGTGATAAACTTCCGGTCACAGATCCCTGCAGGTCCCTGAAGAGGGAAGGGATCTCCAAGGTCAGGAAGGCTAAAACTCCTTCAGATTGGTGTGTTGCTCACTGGGAGGAGGCAAGGCGATGTCAGCTAAGCATTTAAAGAGGAGGTACTTGTTACATGTTCACTTCAATCACTTTAGGGCAATATAACTCGTACATTAAAGCACACACACTCGTAAATATTATTGTCTAAGATGAGGCTAGAGCAGATGGTGCCTTGGGAATCTATTATGTTTAGTGTGAATGAGTTATAGGCTTTGTCAGGTAATACTTGGGTAGGACAATGATTATAAAAGTCGCAGTTTTGGAAACCTAGATCTATTCCAGCCTCCCTGTTGCTATTCATGACAAAAATAAATCCCCAAGAAAGGAAGAGGTGCTTGTTCAAAGCACCACCACTACAGAAGCAAGGCTAGACCTAGGGCAAGCCAGCTCAGATTGACCTCAGATGTTCTTTCATTTGTTCCGAGAGTCCCTTGATTTACATGAAGTTTGAGTGTATCAATATATTTTCTATTGCTATAGCTAAATGCCTGAGGCTAGGTGATTTATAAAGTAAAGAGGTTTATTTGACTCAGGATGTGGGTGACCAGAGAGGGTCAGAACACCATGATGTCTACATCCTTGAGAGACCCTTATGGTTCTATCTCCACATAGGAGAGATAGGAAAGGGAGACTGGAAGGACACGCGAGGACCAACCACACTGAGTGGTCTCGCTCTCTCACAGCCCATCATGTTAACTTTCCCGGGGGGAGATGCAACCCCATGTCTACTCACCCAGATGGACACTAGTGACAGAGCAAAGTGCAAATTCACTAAAGCCCAATGTGGTGACACCAATAACTTCACTGAGCTTTCACATAGGTCCAGGTACCTGCATGCCTCTAAGCCTCCACACTACCCTAGATGGAATCTGCGTCATGGAATCCTGCTTTAAATCAACCTTTCGGTTCCCAGAGACTCTGGCATCTCCTGGTATCACTTGCAGCTGGGAGAGGGGAACCTCAGGTGAAGGTCTCCTGACCATCCCTTCCTTTATCTCCTAGGGAGTGTCAATAGCTCTGCCATCACAGCCATAGACCTACTGCACACCATATTGTTCTGCTCTAGTTGTTATGGTTACTGAAGGCAAAGCCCAAGATGGCTGCCTTACAACAACTTGGTCCCAGAGACAACTTTTATCTGTAGATAAGGGTGGAGCCTCCACAGCCCAGAGACCTCTCATTAGACATGCTTCTTAAAGGTGTCCTTGATTCAATAATCTCACTCCAATAACCAAACTCCCAGGGGCCTTCAGAGAAAAACACGAAGTCACGGCCAAACCACAGCACCCTCTCTGAAAATTCGAGTTCAGCCCAAGCGTGGATGCTGTGCTCAAGCCATCCGAAGGCCCCTTGGACATGAATTTTATGAAGCTTAAAATGTTGGACGAAAGGCTCTTCTAATTACAAGGGTTGTGGTTTGAATGAGAACGATTCTCCATTGTGTCCTGTGTTTGAACACGTGGCTCCCTGGTGGTGACTGTTTGTGATGGTTATGGAACTTTAGGCAGTGGAGACTGATAGGAGGAAGTGGTTCACTGAATTGTCCTGTCTCCCAACACCTAACTGCCCTCCCCTGCCCCCTCCAGGTGTTACAGTTGAACTCCACTCTAGCTGTCTGCTTCCTAACTGCTGATCCGATGGGAGGTGCCAGTTTCATGCTTCTGCTGCCACGCCTCTTCTGCCACCACGCCCTCCCCTGTTGCCACCACGCCCTCCCCTGCTGCCACGCCCCCTACTGCCACCATGCTTTCCCCTTGTACTGCCCCACCTTTCCTGCCGCAGTGGGTTGTATCCCCACATCATGAGCCAAAATAAATCCTATCCATCTGAAGTTGTTTTTGTCAGGATATTTTGTCTCAGCAGCTCAGTCACTAATACCATGCTGAGTTACCAGAATGAGTCCAAGAACTTCAAGTTCTAAGATGAAAAACAAGTCACTTCCCAGATCGCAATCAACCAGAACTTCGCTGGATAACAAGGCACATGGGTGCGTTGCCCGGCTTCCCCGTGTACAGGCCGGCAAACTTCTGGGTGCTCCCGGTAATGGGAGGTTCAGAAAGCAGTCGATGGGTTAATATAGCTTTTATTGTAAAAGCAAACTAAATTAAACAGATAGTTTTAATTAAATTTGAATCGGCTGTGATTTTACTCAGTTTTAGAGGCCACTCGAGACGCAAGTGCTGCACTTAAAGCATAGGGTTGTAATTAGTGACATCTACATTTATTATAACGGTTATTGCACTTTATTGAATCTGTTCGGGAGTAAACGGCAGCTCAGCATCTACGGAGGGGGCATCTCAGGACAGGTTGGCCTGGGGGTGGGGTGGGGGGGGGAGTCTGTTGTATCTCTGTTTGAGTGTTAGGCAACTATACAGGCCATGGAAAGGGAGCTCTGTGGTTTTGTGGTCCAGCTGCTTGGATTACCTCAAGCTAGAATTATCTCTGGACACCGTGATTTCGTTTTCTGAACGCTAACTCTGAAAAGTTAAACTTCTGGGCACTCTAAAGCGTCAATCTACTAACATACCTGGGGATCAGGTCTGTGCTTTGTGGGCTGGTACAGCAGTGGTGCCTTTAGGGAATGGTTAGATTTAGAGGAAATGAAGGTAGAGTCCCCATGGTGGGGTTGACTAATGTTCTTCCAAGGTAAGATTACAACTCCTCTGTCTACCATTGTGAAGGTACAGCCAGAAGGTATCTGTCTCCCAGTTGTGAAGATGGCTTCCCTAAGAACTCTACAGCTGGATCTTATCTTTCTAGCCCTCAGATCAACAAGAGCTTGTCTTCTGTTGTGGAAGCAATCCAGCTTCCCAGAGCTTTTAGGTTTAGATTTGGATTATCAAGTACCTACTAATATGCTATGAAAATCAATGGAGCCCTGTGGCTACTCCAGTAGATACTGAAGATCAATGCCACTGATTTCCTGAAGAGAGCATTGCCTCCGAGACTCAGTACTGCCCAGCCCAGGCAAGAGTAGACTGTTAACCAGCAATTCTCCACCTGTGGGTCTCAAAGCTTTTGTGGGGGTCAAATGACCCTTTCACAGGGGTTGCACAAGACCATCAGAAAACATATATTATGATTCCTAACAGTAACAAAATTACAGTTAGGAAGTAGCAACAAAAATAATTTTATGGTTGGGGGTCACCACAACATGAAGAATTATATTAAAGGGTCCATAGCATTAGGAAGGTTGAGAACCACTGCTCTAAAGAGTGGGTGGCCTGGACAGGGGTGGGCATAGAGTCTCACTTTTCATGTTTAGTTCTTCACAAGATGCCACCGTCGTGTCCCATGATTAGTTCAGTTCGGTCAACACCTATCTTCAGTTGTTAGCCTGATTTTGAACTAGGTCAAGAAGGGCCAAGTCTTATGAGACTGCCTTTACTCCAGGAGCTTCCAGAACATCTGACAAACTAGCTATTTATGAAGGGTTCCCATGACTCCTTCTTTGGGTTAGATTGTTTGATGGGGTAACTCACAGAACTCAGGAAAATTTTCACCTATATGTACTTATTTAAAAGTCTATATAAGGACAACCAGACAAGGCATGTGTGTAGGGGATGGGGTGCAGAGCTTCCTTGCCTGCTCTTGGAAACTCTCTGAACCTTGAAGCTCACAGATTTTATGGAAGCATCCTCACTAAGACATAGATATTCTTAATTCGCTTTTTATCCTCCTTGTTTAGAAAATGAGGGCCATGGCTGAGACTTCCCTTTCTAGTTAGTGTTTCTGGTGGTCAGGTCCCACAAGAAGCCCACTGAGAGCTACCGCATTAGAACAAAAGGCAGGCCTATCCCCTGAACATCTCAGGGATCCAGGAAGTCTGCTGTAAACCAGACCTAACGTCATAGAGAGAATGATTAGCAATTTCAACTTCTTATGTGAGGAACTGGGGCAGAGACCAGCTGTATGCGTCTTACTAATGCTAATTCCCAAGAAAGATAAACCCCACGGTGAGAAGCTGGAGTTGAATCAGTTCAGTCTAAGGGGGTCCTTAGGAAGATCAGTCGGAGGTAGAAATGGAAGCATGTTCTTGGAGGGTCACCACTGCGTTCTGCATCCTGTGGGTTTGTCTGGTGTTACTCTCGATAAAAGTGAGATTAAAGTATGAATTAAATTTATGCACACTAAATGCTATGGGATTATATTAAAAAAGAGCAATTATATTTTGTCCACTTAATGGACTCTCCAGAGACAACTATTTTAACACCCGGAAAAATCATGGATCCTTTTTATCTATAAGCATAGTTGTAGGCATGTACTGCCCTAATGAAATTTTTTCTTTGCTTGCTATTTTGTTCTAAGTTCTAAGAGAGTTTTGTTTTTTAAACGTTCTTGAGCTATTCCTTTTATGTAATATCCTATTCCTGTTTCATGGGTGTAAGTAGTTTGCTAGTGTCCTAAAAGATGAGTTACTTACATATTTATTCATCTCTTTTGCTATCATCTCTTTTTTGGTGTTGCCATGTCTTGTTGATCATATTGCTTTTCTCTGGAAAGCTATAGGCATTTCCCAAATGCATGTGAGTCTCCTTCCAT
The DNA here is from genome assembly GCF_978045245.1 of Mus caroli. NCBI lineage: Eukaryota > Metazoa > Chordata > Mammalia > Rodentia > Muridae > Mus > Mus caroli. The sequence continues at coordinate 12,981,454 of NW_028227265.1, forward strand.
ATGTAAATTTAAGCCTAGAGGAAGGCTGAGTTAGGGACATTGTCAGCTGTGATGCTTAAATTCAGTTGTTGGTTGTCAACTTCATGGGCCTCCACAGTCACATGGGAGATGGGCCTTTGGGCATGCCTTCAGGGGATTATCTTGAGTTGGTTAATTGAGGTGGAAAGACTTGCCCACTGTAGGTGGCACAATTCCCTAGGCTGGGATTCTGAACTGTATAAAAAGGATAAAGTAGGTTAAGTACAGGCATTCACTACTTTCTGTTTCTTGACTGTGTATGTAAGGAGACCAGCTGCTCAGGCTGTGACTTCCCTACCATGTTGGAGTGAGGCCTTGAACTGGGAGGCAAAGCAAGAGCTAAGTTGCTTTTGTCAGGTATTCTGTCACAGCAACAAAGAAAGACATAGGTTTTTTCTTATGGACAACAGGCAAGGGTATCTTGCTTTGAAAGCCCTAATGCCCCCATACACTGTATTCTGAAGGCTTGTCTGCATCCAGTTGTGCTCTGGTCTGGCAGCCCCAATTTCCTCCACTTGTTCATCCTTTTATATATGCAGAGTCTTTGTGAATGTTTTGTCCCTTATGATTATTTTTATTTCAGATAGATGTCTTCCTTTAGAACATTCTATGCACACAAGAAGGGAGTTTACTATTCTATGAAAAGAAGTTCAGTCGCCATAACTACATTCATGTGTTGGAATTCATGAGGGCCACAAGAAGGAAGCCTCACCCTTTTAAGACAAAGTGGTTGAAACTTTGAATTTTTCAGAAGGGTGACATATATTTTGACCAGACATATCAGTGTTTAAACACATCAACTATTAGTAAATAACATTCCCTGGGAAAACAAACTGTGATTTGTTGGCAGCTACTAAGACTTGAGGCCCTGCTACAAGGTGAATTTGAGGGTTGAATCTGGTGAGACTGTCAGTATTGAACACTGAGCTTTTGATCAAACAAAACAAGTCTCAAATATTTGGTTCTTACCCTGCTATTCAAAGGCATTGATGTAGAATTTATAGAACCTGAGCCTACTTAATACCAATCAATCAAACAATCAAATGGCAAAGATAGACCTTGAGTTCAATGAACATGGAAGCTATAGGAGAAAGTCAAGTTTGGCTTCTTTCCAATCAAAGAAAATTCAATTATTCTTATTTCTATTGTCCATTGGACCACAAAACATAGAACACCAATGTCAGAATTTTAGATTTTGCTCACAAAGCTTTAACATTCATAATGTGTTTAGGATCTTGACAGGGTCTTGTAGCTATCTTGGGACAATTCTTAATAGTACAGATAAGGAAACAAAAAGGGGCTGTAGCTAGAGTAGGAAAAGCTGTGCCTTTGGGTAGACCTGCATTCTAATTTCTCCTGGCCTTGAGGTGAGGTTGTTGTATCGGTTTGTGGTCAGTCATGGTTGAGAGCCCCATTAGAATGGCAAGAGTCTAAGAACACAGGCTGTTGGTACATGCTGCTCGTCTTTGCCCAGTTCCTCATGTTATCCTTATATCTAAACATGTGAGATGACTTTTGATTTGACATATTGGATCAGTTATTGGCAGAACTGGGACTAGAAGGAAGATAAGAAATTGAAGACCCCACCCACCAGAGTCTCTTTGTTACACAGTGAAACACAGCTGCCCTCGGGTTGAACAGGTTTCTCAAGGTGTGGGCGGCATCAGGAGGCCTCCAACTCGCTGCTCTTTCTTCTGAGCCACCTGAAGACCCTGTTCTCCTGGAGAAGACAGAAGAAGACATATCACACTCATCTCTGTGACATCCTTCCTCCAAATTACTGAATTGTTTATTGCCACCTAGAATGAGGAAGTATCTCAGTGGGATGTATGAGCATGTAAATTTTATGATAATGAGAAACATTTCCTCCTGAGCTACAATAGAACATCTGGAAGCATAAACCGCACAGGGAAACGACTGAAGGGACCTCCCCCCACCCAAGTAATTAAAGTTTGGTGGCAGAGATTTGTGCTAAGATGAAGAAATGCCTTTTCAAGTTCCATGGTGGTAAAGTCTTGTGGTAAGGATGAGGGTGTTCTCCTGTGTGGATGCCTTGATGAGAGGAGCACTCTTTGTAGCTTTCCTTTGCAGTGATAACACACCTCAGAGAGGTGAGGACAGGAAAGAGTTGTTTGGGCTCATCTGTACAGTCTTCATTCCATGGTCCCTTGGTTGTAAGGTAAGGTTGTCTATCATATGGGAAGGGTATGGTAGAACAAACTTATTCACTTAATGGTGTCACAGGAAGACTGATTGGGGGGGGGGGGGACAAAGACAGAGACACAGAGAGAGATGGAGACACAGAGAGAGACAGACACACACACATAGAAACACACACAGACAGAAACATACACACACAGAGAAACAAACACACACACACACAGAAACACACACACACAGATGAAGACACACAGAAAGAACATAGAGAAAAGGCATACTCTTATACCCTTCTAGGAAATCCAGGAAGCGGGAGGCAACAGACTTCCAACGCCCATAGTTTCCACCTCCAGTGACATCACCAGATGACGATCAAGCCTTCAGCTTAAGAACTCAGGAGGAGAGTTCAGATCCAAACCATAGCAGGTGTTCTTCTAGAACTCAAATTCTAAACTATGGATGATTGATTTAAAAAAAAAAATTAAGAGAAGTAGGTGCATGGTAACTAGCCTTGAATTCTCTGACACACTTCCTGTTGAGAGGTGGGATCTCTGAGGGAACAAGTGATTCAGGTGCTGCATAAGAATGCAGCAGTAGCAGTGTGCTGGTTTCTGTTTGTAGTCTCTTGAATCACCTCTCCCAGGAGCTCAAGTCTCCTCCCCATGGACAGGCCAGAAAAGAGGGGTTCCTCGCCGACTGGTCCACCCTTCCAGTGACTCTCCAGACAAGAGAATGAAGAGAATGTATTGGTGGTAGATCTCTCAGGCCCAGCTGCCTCCACCAAAAGCCACATGTGTCATATACAAACTGTCTAGCTGAGCCCCTTTCAGATTTTCAGTCAAACAAAACGTCAGAACAAAATGATTATCTGAAGCTCTGAATTGTTTGGGGCACTTGCTTACCCAGCAGATGGTAACTGATGACCTATCTGCCAGGTATGGGTCCTCTCTGGATTCAAGTTCTGGCTCTGAAACCGGACGTCCTGGGTTTGAATTTTTCCTTGATGACTTAGAAGTCACATGACTTCAGACAACATGTAATCTCTCTAAATATAGTACGGAGTAGCAGGAAGAACTAAGCATCTTGATTTAGGTGATGGGTCCTTAAATCAGTTCTCAGTGTTTTAACCAAGAACTTCTGAAGGCCTACTGTGTGCCAAGTACCAGGCTACAGAGAAATGCCTATAATATTGGCAAAATAAGTCTCCTTCTCAGGGAGCTACTTTTCAGTTATTCTCTCCATTAATTTTGAAATGGTTTGAAATCCTTTTATAAGAACATGTGTGTGTGTGTGTGTGTGTGTGTGTGTGTGTGTGTGTGTAGGTGTAGAGTCTAAAAGAGTACATCAGACCCCCTGAGATGGAGTTACAGGTAGTTATGAGCCGTCACACACACACATACACACACACACACACACACACAAACACACCACATTAGGAGCAGCACTAATAGAATCAAGGATTTACTCAGACTCTGAGAGTTTTCCTTGTGAATGTGCAAGCTTGTGAGCTTGTGTAGCTGTATGTGCGTGTGTGCTTGCATGCATGTTTGTGTGTGTGTGCGCTCTCACATGTGTAACTGAGTGCTGAAGCTAAGCACTCACAGGACATTTCCCCACTATTCTGGGCTCCTTTGACTGGCAATTTTCAACTCGATCCCCAATGTACTGGTAATCTCTGTGGCTGGTAGAAGGTGACTTCCCTTCTTTTAGTGTCGTGTAGGGTTTGTTTGCAACAGTGTGAATTTTGGATTGATAAAAGAGAACACACATGTTTATGTTCTTATTTCTCCCAGGAAGTAACAACAGGGAGAAAAAGAAAAATCTTCCAAATACATTCCAACTGTGTTAACAATAAGTGTCCCCGAGTGGAAACATTTCCTTTTGAAACCGTGCCAAATTTTTCTTCTAGTTTTCTTTGGAGTGCCAAGTTAATTAGCACCCCATAGGACCTTGCTATAGTTCAGAATGCCTTTCAGTGTGCAGCTAACTTAGCCAGGAGGCATTGGACCTCACTCCCTGCGACAGAATGTGAATCAACAGTGAGGGGCTATAGTCCATCTGGCTGGGAAGCCATGTGGCTGGAGCCTGATCCAGCCAATCAGATCACGGTGGTGGATAGGAAGAAAAGAACAGGGGCTGAATGGGGCACAGACAGTAGCCTACAGAGACACTACTCTAGGAATCGATGCTTGCCAGCTAGGCTCTACTTCTAAATAGCACCACAACCTTTCCCTGTAGTACCACATGGGAAGCCACAAGCTCAAATGTGAACGTGTGAGGGACATTTCAAGAGTCAAACTTTAAGGGACACTGTCTGTCTGTCTGTCTGTCTGTCTGTTTATGACGCAGAGTCTTGTGTATTCCAGGCTGGCATCAAACCCACTATATAATTGAGGATGTCCTTGAATTCTTCTGATCCTCATTTCTGTCACCTGAGTACTGGAGTCACAAGTGTGTGCTGGTTTACACCCTGTTTGTGTAGAGCCAAGACCACAAGTAAGCACAGTACTGACTGAGCTACACCACTGGGCTCAAGAGAGACTTTATAAATATGTGAGAGTCTTAAAGACAATTTAAAGGCAGTGTATTTCGATGGGAAGAGTTCTTATTTCTGACCCAATGGGTATCTATGCTGGTGTCTGCCGCCCAAAGCCCAGGAAAAACACACGTGACTGGAGCTGTTGGCTAAAGCCACTAAGTGACTGAGAAGGTTAACTGATTCTCCAGGTCGCCCCACTCTAACTGACCATGCTGTCCAGCCTGATGTCTTTTTCCCATTAGAATAGATCAGAGACAATGATATCTTGCCTCTAATTAAATTCTCATTGTCGCCCAAGTGGTTGAAGGGGCGACTGCCTTCAACCTTTGAACTTGGTTTGTAGTACAAAACTTCAATTAGATAGAGGACAATAATTAGCAGATCTTTTATCTTCGGGTATAATTAAATCTTTACGGAGGGACGTTTTAATCAATGAGTTGTAATGACAAGTTCATAAATTAATTAATCCCACCAATGGAGGCTTGGCAGTAATCAATGGATCTTTACAGAGGTCTGGGGTGGGGAACAGAGCTGGGGACCACAGAGGCTCTGTTTGGCTTGGTGTGAAGATTCTCATTTATTAAGGATTAGCTGGTTCAAAGGATGATCTCTTTATTTAAGGGGAAATCACTTAAAATATTAACTTTTAATGGAGGGAAAGCCTTCCGGCAAGTTTTGCTTTCAAACTTTCTTCTTAGAGTTCTCCACTCCAATGTCACTGTAGAAGTCCACCCTTGTCCCATGCTGCCTGACCACCTGATTATTTGATGGTTAGATTGTGTTAGAGAGAAACCGAAATGGGCGTGGTCCACCATTAACTATCTCAAGGTGTTTTTTACTTCTAAAGTGGAGGTGGTAATCTCAATTCTATTTTTTGGTATCCAGTTCCCTGCTTATGTTTTATAAATGATTCTTTATTGAAACTCAGGCAGGCTTATCTGTTTCTGTACTGTCCATCTTTATGTCACATTACAAAGCTAGAACTGAACAGTTGCCAGAGACTAAATGACCCATGGAGTCCTAAATAATCTACAAATGTGTGTTTGGGTCTTTTTATTTAAACATTTTCTAGCCCCTGTTCTAAGACATTGTGTCCCCTTTCAGTCCTTGGAGGATTTGTCATTCTCTAAACTCAATTCAGAATTAGCTCAATGCTGTTTATCAAAAGACTCTAAATGTTTCAGATAGGAGGTATTGGGTGTGATATCCTCCTAGTCAGGTTTATGACATTGGATTTTATCTCATCGATCCTTTGACAAGGGAGGAAGAAAAGGTGGTTTGGATGGGGAGTGTGGATAGAACTGGTTCATACAAAGGTCCTGTGGTAGAAGAGTGCCAAGTTCCTTTCAAGGGCAGGCTGTGGTTCCTTAGGGTTTAGAGAGCAGGGTGAAGAAGCAGGCTGTGTGTGGAGGTCTGAGGCTAGGCAGACCATCAAGAGTAGAACATATAATCTTAGTTTGCATAAATCATTCTCTAATCAAGAACCGTTGAGGATTTTACATTCCTTTAGCTACAGTCCTCAAGTTTAAGGGTGAGCCCTTCATAATGTCTGCCGAGACGTGAGCGTCCAGAGGTGAGTTGTCCATACTTGATCACTCCCACATCACCTTGTTGAGATTTACAGTCACCGTGGAAGTACTGTGGGTACGATTGTGAGAGTATTTCCTGAGAGGTCTAACTGAGGAGAGAGACTCACTCACTCTGAATGCAGGCAGCGCCCGCCATCCAGCAGCCTGGGGTTCCAGAGCGAATAAAAAGGGAGAAAGCAAGCTCAACACTAACATTTGTCTTTCAGCTTCCTGACTGTGGACGCCATGTGACCAGCCACCACATGCCTCCACAACCACCGCCACTGCCCTCTCCAAAAGGATGCACCACGCCCTCACACTGGGAAGCTAGAAGAAAATAGCTCTCTTTCTTTGTCACAGCAATTACAGAAAATCAACTAAAACAATAGATATTGGGAGAGACGGATTGGATACATCTTTGAGGAGGATAGTTCAAACCTGAGTCGGGGATGGTTTGATCTGTGTTTGAATCTTAGTCACTGACTGCTGTCTCCACGCAGGAGATTGCACTGAAGGGACAAGAGCTTGAGATCAGGACCACCTGCTGAGAGACGGTTGGAAGCTTCCAGAACAAAATGACCCTGACTTCACAAACAGGGGAACCCTATGGTAGCAACTGATTAAAGGAGGTGGGAATTGGGAAATACTGCACTGATTAGGTCTGTTTTCTAAAAGAGATTAACCAAGGTGGTTCTTAAAAAAAAAAAGGGGAAAATCAGGTGAAGTAATTCTACCTCCCCCTGAGAGAATATAAAAGGAAAGGTCTCAGAAAACTAACCTCTGAATGGCAGAGGTGACAGCCCAGTGGGTGAAATGTTTGCTCTGTGAACACCTGGATGGGGATTCCCATCACCCAAGTAAGAGCCAAGTGTGGGGTTATGTGTTTGTAATTCCAGCTCTAGGGAAGCAGAGACAAGGCTCCAGGACATACCCAAAATACTGAGCTCCAAGTCCAATCAGAGACCTTGATCTCAAAACTTAAGATGGTGAGTGATTGAGGAAGAGATCTGTTATCAACTTCTGGCTTCCAACCATACCCATATAAGGAAGGAGAGGCAGAAGGCAAGGATAAAGTGCACACACACACACACACACACACACACACACACATAGCCACGCAAGCATGCACGCAGGTACGCACACAAGCGAACACACATATACAGAGGAGATGGGGCAGGGGCGAGGAGGGGAGCAAGAGTTAAGAGAGGGAGAAGGAGAGGAAGGGAACTCTATAGTTTAGTATGGAAGATGCCCTGTGGTCCCTCCACATCTGGTGGTAGAGTAAATGGATGCTGAAGACGGTTCTTTGAGAGTTCTTTTCTGACTGTAGGCTTTGCTTGGGGCGAGCATGCGGGTCTCCCTTTCTCAAGATGTTCTTAAAAATAACAATACTCATTTGAATGGGGCTCAGAGTCCCTGGCAGGGAGACATTGGACTCTTGGAAATATTACTATTATTTCTAGAGCCAAATTTAGCGAGGACGGCCCTGCCTTTAATTACTGGTTGATGCTGAGCCGTACAGGCAAGTGATTACACGCACAATTAGTTGTTCCCACAAGTAGCCAATTATGCGAACGATTATTTAAGAAAATTGTGGTTCCTGCTAAGGGAACTTTTACATCGTAGCCTCAGAATACATTTCTGTATAAAAATTCCTTTTATTGCATGTATTATTACTTTTTCCTATCCCTGGGCTGCTGCAGACACAACCCTTGTGGCTCCATTTGAGGAGAGAGAGGAATTTTCTGTGTGAAAAAATCCAGACCTTTGGGGGGACTCTGAGACTTGGCAAAGAGCGGGGCTGAGAGTTGGAGGCTCTCACAGGGCAATTCTTGCTCTAGAGACCCTGACTTCACCCTGTAGATAGAGTTCTGAGCAGTTGATGAGGGGCCCATTTGGAGGCATATGAGTCCTGGGGCATAGCCTTGTGTCACCATTTGGGCCTTTATGCCTATCAGTAGTTCTCTGGGCCTCTCAGCAAACATGCTGCTTTGATTTTACGCCAGTGCTCATGTGTATGTGCGCACACATATAGAGGCTGGAGTACAACCTTGGGTGTTTTCTTTGTTGTTTAGTTTTGTGCTTGTGTGCTTGTGAAACAGGGTCCCTCACCAGTTTGAAAGTGGTCAGCAAGGTCCTAGGGATCTAGCACCCTCCAGGCAGTGGAATTAAAAGGAGAAGGAATCACAAGCAAAGGATTATGGGTTGTGTAGAAAAGTCACTGGTCTGTTTTTCAAACCTCCATGAAGGAGTGTGACTCCTCCCCCAACATAACATTTTTATTGATAATTTGGGAATTTCATATAATGTACCCCAATAACTCTCACTTCCAAGTCCTCCCAGGTCTACCTTCCACCCTTGTGACTTCTCCACAAAAAAGAAGAGAGAAAAGAAAACAACAAGTCCAATTTCTATTGCCCATACACTCACTGGAGCATGGTCAAACTCCCAGTGGTCAGCACCTTCAAGAAAACAGAGTTCTTCCCCACCCCGAGCTCTGCTGGAGGTCATCAATAGCTTCCTATTTAAACCTTTTTTATGGGGGGGGGGATAGAGTTGTCAAAGAAATCTTTCATGTCTTTCACTCTCACCTGGAGTTTATCTTTGATAGCACATTGCTCTCATCTCTCTAAGATCTAGTTTAGATTTCTGATCTGCGGAACATTAGCAAAATGTAAAGATGTTGTTTTTGAGACAACAGGTGCATCTCCATCTGTCACAGGAGTGAGGGGACGCTGGTATGCACCATCAAAGTTCACTGAGGGTGTGCTTCTGTTGGCATTCAACTCAGTTCCTGTACAACAGGAGCATTTTCTGCTGTAGGCTGACCTAATTAAAAATATTTACACATTTGATTTATACATGCATGTGACTGCGTGGGTTTATATGTAGTATGCGTAAACAGGTTCCTGTGGATGCCAGAGGGCATTAGATCCCCTAAAACTGGTGTTACAGATTGTTGTGAGCCACCTCACTTGGGTGCTGGGAACTGAGCCTGGATCCTCTCTGCAAGAGCAGAAAATGCTCTTCACTTTTGAGTCGTCTGTCCAGCTCCATTTGACCTAACTTTAAATAATGCTTCTGTCCACTGGAATGTATCTTCAAGGGCTTTTTGAAGATCAATATGTTGATGTGTTATTTCTGAGAATTTCTTATTCATCTTACAATAAAGCAAATTCATTTCCACCCTTCTTCCTCAAAACTATAACATATTTCTTTTTTTTTTTTTCCCTGACAAGAGGCAAAGTCTGGCACTTCTTGCGCATGCCCGACTGGCCAGGAAGAACGACGCTGCAACAGGATCCTTCCACACATGTTTATTGGGAGAGCTTGATTGCAGAGGCGAAGTGACCCCAAGCCCAGAACTGGTGCTGCTTATATAGGCCTAGGAGAGGCGTTCTCTCTCATCTGATTGGTTAACTTGTCTCTCATCTGATTGGTTAACTTGTCTCTCATCTGATTGGTTAACTTGTCTCTCATCTGATTGGTTAACTTTGGTTAATTCTCAAAACCTCATCTTGGCAAAAGAACCTTTACTTCCTATGTATGTGTGGTGGCCAGCAGTAGCCAACTGCCACTCTGCAACTGCCACTCTGCAACTGTCACTCTGTAACTGCCATTCTGCAACGGCTTCCCACAGACACTTGCTTTAATTTTCTATCCCTTTGTAAAAACAAACAAAGACCTTTGCACCTGTGCTTGGGTTTTTAGAGTCCTGCCTTATCTGTGTGTGTATTGACACATTTGCCAAGATTGATTGAAGACTCTGGGTGTTGCTACCTGGAGTGAAGAGAAGACAATGCTGGGGTCATGAATGACACCCTACCCCCTGTACTACTGTGATCCAGGTACACTCTAAGGATGACTCAGATAATACATTTTAACACCCTTGGTATTCTTGCTTCTTTTTTAGGAAGCCATGGGTTTTTAATTTGAAATTTTCTGTATTTTATTCTGTCTTTCTCAAGCTGCTCTTCAGCTTCTTAGTCAGCAGCTGAAGGACCAATACTGATGTCACTGCTCTTAAGGAGAGCTGTGGCTTTCTGTTTTGTGGAAGTCCCCACCTTATCAGTCACCTGCAGGATTCCCAGCATCTGTGTCCTAAAGGTCTGTCTCACAGTGAGATGGGTCTTCCAATGTCTCTCCTTAGACAGGCAATTGTTGAGCCAGGGCAGAGAACTGCTCCCCATAATCCCCAAGGCAGCTGGTAGAGGGGTTGGCTTCTGTTTTCCAGGTTTAGATTTTATGCTTTTGGATGATGGGGTCCATCGTGAAAGAAGAAGAGCTTTCAACTAAGAAGAGAAACTCTGGATGGTTTCCAGTAGCGTGTTGTATTTGTCAAGCATTTTCATTTTGTTTTACAGCTTGGCCATAGATGTAGGCATTTGGTTGGCTTGGTTTTGCAGGGTTTAGAATATCTATCTTGCTGCTTTGAAAATTTATGGAGAAAGGGGAGAAAAGCTCACCTAGATTTTTCAGGATGGTCTTGTATTTCTCCCACCAGGCATTTCTGCAAATGTACCATTACCCTTTGAAGTGAACGACTACATTTTAGTACATGAAAACAAAATTCAGAGACATAAAACAAATTGTCCAGAATTAGAAAATAGTATAGCACTGTTGCGTTTTTAATGCCCTAGTGAGTATATGTGTGTGTCTATCTCTGTCTCTCTGTCTCTCTGTCTCTCTGTCTCTCTGTATTCATGTGCTGACAGAGGAGCTAGAGTTATAGGTCTCTGTGAGCCTCCCAGTGTAGGTGAAGAGAAGAAACCAAACTTGGGTCTTCTGCAAGAACAGCACATACTTGAACTGCTGAACTGTCTCTCCAACCCCCATTTTTCTTGATCTGGCTCTTTGGGCAGCCGGTCCTGTCTTCTCTCATCACTAACTTTTTGGCTCCTCCCTCTCACATTTCATGTTTTTAAACATTTTTATCTCAACAGCCATGATTAGCAAAAGTATTTCAAAATAGTTCTACAAAACAATTTGTAAAATAACTTAAAATTTCCTATAGTCTTTACCCATCGTCAGGAGGTTAGCATTCTACATAACATTAGAATGGGTCTCAAGCTGACCATGCTAGTAACTGATTACCTGATCTGCAGGTCATAGTCACGTGTCTCCAAGTGGCCAATCAGATCTCTCTTCTCTTCCAGCCTCCAATCCAGAATTTCATATTGCTCTCAGTCACATTGTCTACTTAGGGTCTTCTGATTCTTCTGTGTTTCTCTATCTTTTGTGACTTTGATAGTACCTTGAAGAGTACTGACCAGTTATTTTGGCTCTACAGCATGGGTTTCTGTGATATCTGCACAGCATTGAATGAAGGCAGTACACTCTAGGAGAAAGAATCAGAAGAGATGCAAGTCTCAGTCAGTGTAATGTCTGAGGGGGCATGGGAGGGTCATGCTCCTTGTCGCCGCTATGAGGTTAATTCTCTTTTTAAAATTCCAATTGCATTATTTATTTACCTATCCCTCTTATCAAACATAGGTTCTTTTCTCATACAGTATAATCTGAATGCAGCTTCCCCTTCCTCTTATTTCTCCAGCTCCTATTTACCTCTTCTCCCAACTGGATCTACTCCTTCTCTGTCTTTCATTATAAAAAAATGGGCTTCTGAGAGACAACAAAATATAAGATAAGATAAAACATTGAAGTTAGACAAGACAAGCTTACAGAAAACTAAAAGATCCCCAAGAGTAGGCACTAGAGTCAGAGACCCACTCACCCACACATTCAGGAATTCCATCAAAGTCCTGCACTGAAATGTGTAGTATATGTGCAGAGCACCCGATGCAGGCCCATGGAGGCCCTGTGCCTGCTGCTTCAGTCCCTGTGAGTTCATATGTTCCTTGCTCAGTTGTTTTAGAAGATGGATGCCTTGTTTCCCATCATCCATGCTGTGAGGTTAATTCTTCCTTTTGGGCTGAGGAAGCTTCAGCTGTTTGTCAAGTTTAGATTTACTCTTTCCTCTTTATAGTTAATAAGTATCCCAAGGAGAGAGTCTGGGGACATTAACATCCTACATAACCATTGCATAGTTTTGCAAGGATGAATATACCATTTTTTTCTTCTTAATGTCCTCTACTAACTTCAGCATCTGTGATTGATTCTCTACTTGCTTTTTAAACCTGAATGCTCTCCGGGGCTTGGCTCTTGCCTCTCTTACCCCTGCCAGTCTCCAGGGGAGCTTATGCACACTGTAGCTCTCAGGTACCATCTGAAGCCTGTGAACTCCTAAAGTCACCTTTCTCTCTCAGCTGCTGTGTCTGCTTCTGCTTCTGCTCCCACTCCCACTCCCGCTCCTGCTCCCTCTCCTGCTCCTGCTCCCTCTCCTGCTCCTCCTCCTCCTCTGCAATAGAAAGAGAGATGGCTTATTAAGAAATTGAAAAAGGAGTAAATTTGATGCTACCCTGACCCTGTATAGATCATTTGCATAGCATTCCCTCCCAGAGTTGTATAACTGGCTTCTTTTGTTTAGTTATTCTTGATTCCCCTCTTTTTTTGTGGTCCCTATTCTCCTGCCACACTTCCAACCGTCTCCTTCAGCTTGCCTCTTTCAGTGACTACTCCCACTTACTCTCATGAGAAAGCTGGAGTGTAGCCTCAACAGCTTTCAATCCTTACCATCCACATTCTCTTAACCAATAGTATCTGCTGACTTTGCTTTTAAAATTCTTCCCAATGCTGCTCATGTCTGCAGCTAGTCTCCTAGTCCAACACACAGATATCTTCCATCTGGACAATTGCTTTGTCCTTGAAGCTGGTCCCTCAGGCCCTGGTATTTCTCTATGCTGTATTTTCTATATAACATCTAGTATGACTGTACCTCTTTCCCATTCTTTAGTGTTACCTGGAAAGAAGAAACCTCATCAAATTAGCCTGTGTCCATGTCTGTGAAAAATTGTCTTGACTGATGTGGGAAGACCCAGCCTGCTGTGGGTGGCACCATTCCCTAGGCAGGTGGGCCTGGTGAGTTCCTGCCCTGACTTCTCTCAGGGATGGACTGTGACCTCGGAGAACAAAATGAAATAAATCCTTTCTTCCCCTATTTTTGGTATATCACAGAAATAGAAAAGAAAACCAGAACACGTAGGAAATGTTTAGTGACCAAGCCTTACAATGACAAATATAATGTGGCCATCACAAACAGTTTGCTAGTTATATAGCAGAGAGCTGAATGAACAGGAGAAGGGAATACAGAGTAAATACAGAAATTTCTGGGGTCATTGGCTCCGACATCACCTTGCTTAGGACTGGGACGAACAGGGACAGGTGAGGGCCCTAATCCAGATAATAGTGTTTGAGGGACTATTCGAATTGCTCAACAATGAAGATGATAAATTTTGATAGATTCATCTTATTTTTAGTTATGAATATATGTGTGGGTGTGAGTGTTTGTCACAAGTATGTGGTGCCTGAGGAAGTCATAAGAGTATTGGATCCCCTGGTGGTGGAGTTACAGGGTGTTCTGAGCTGTTCAACATGAGTGATGGGAACTAAAATCATGTCATCTAGAAGAACAGCAAGTGTTCTTGCCCATTGAGCTATTTTTCTTGTTTACATCATTAGAGATATATTTTTATCTATATTTTAAAATATTTTATGTTAAATATATTTTAATTAAATATATATCTATAAAAAGTATAAATATAAACATTTATTATATTATACATTATATTATTCATTATTCATTATACATTATATATTATTCATTATATATTATATTTAATACATATATTTAAAATATTTTTGATACCTTAATGCCATATTAAAAGTTTATGTAAAACTGTACAATAAATGAATTTTACACATTGAAATGAAGGCGAGATCATTATTATCACTCACACTGAAGCAGCCCTGGCCTTTTCACAGCTAACAGAAGAATTAATTAATCAAATTGGAGAGACTTAGAGCAGGAGTTCCCAAGCAGTTGGAGTGTGTGGCTTTGTGCTCTCAGGGGGGCACTGGCAACAGATGGAAGCACTTTCATAGTTGTCATAGTTGAGGAGAAGTATACACTACTAACGTCTAGCAGGTCATGACCAAGGGTGCCTGAAATGTTCTTGAGTGCCTTGACAGTGTCTGGCCCACAGGAAGCTCCACTGGAGGGTACAGAACTGCCTTTAAGGGAGAGGTGTTTCCAGTCAGAATGGCTAAGATCAAAAATTCAGGTGACAGCAGATGCTGGCGAGGATGTGGAGAAAGAGGAACACTCCTCCATTGTTGGTGGGATTGTAAGCTTGTACAACCACTCTGGAAATCAGTCTGGCGGTTCCTCAGAAAATTGGACATAGTACTACCGGAGGATCCCGCAATACCTCTTCTGGGCATATATCCAGAAGATGTTCCAACTGGTAAGAAGGACACATGCTCCACTATGTTCATAGCAGCCTTATTTATAATAGCCAGAAGCTGGAAAGAACCCAGATGCCCCTCAACAGAGGAATGGATACAGAAAATGTGGTACATTTACACAATGGAGTACTACTCAGCTATTAAAAAGAATGAATTTATGAAATTCCTAGGCAAATGGTTGGACCTGGAGGGCATCATTCTGAGTGAGGTAACACAATCACAAATGAACTCAAATGATATGTACTCACTGATAAGTGGATATTATCCCAGAAACTTAGTATACCCGAGATATACAATTTGCAAAACACATGAAACTGAAGAAGAACGAAGACCAAAGTGTGGACACTTTGCCCCTTCTTAGAATTGGGAACAAAACACCCATGGAAGGAGTTACAGAGACAAAGTTTGGAGTTGAGACAAAAAGATGGACCATCTAGAGACTGCCATATCCAGGGATCCGTCCCATAATCAGCCTCCAAACGATGACACCATTGCATACACTAGCAAGAGTTTGTTGAAAGGATCCTGATATAGCTATCTCTTGTAAGACTAGGGCGGGGCCTAGCAAACACATAAGTGGATGCTCACAGTCAGCTATTGGATGGAACACAGGACCCCCAATGGAGGAGCTAGAGAAAGTACCCAAGGAGCTGAAGGGGTCTGCAACCCTGTAGGTGCAGCAACATTATGAACTAACCAGTACTCCGGAGCTCTTGACTCTAGCTGCATATGTATCAAAGGATGGCCTAGTTGGCCATCACTGGAAAGAGAGGTCCATTGGACATGCAAACTTTATATGCCCCAGTACAGGGGAATGCCAGGGCCAAAAAGTGGGAGTGGGTGGGTAGGGGAATGGGGAAGGGGGAGGGGGAGGGTATGGGGGACTTTTGGTATAGCATTGGAAATGTAATTGAGGAAAATACGTAATAAAAAATATTTTTAAAAAAAGGGAGAGGTATTTCTGTCTATTGTGTTCTTATCTATATCTGAGAGACTGTGAAGCCTGCATCAGGGAGGTTAGCAGAATAGTAAGTGATCATTGCAACAGAGACAGGGGCAAGCTTTTATACGATTTCATTGACATAGGGAAGTATGCTGTGTTAGGGGTGGGCTGGGCTAACTGAAGGACAGTTGCTGGGACTCCTACAGGATGGAACAGTCCTTGGCCCTCATTCTCAGTGAGCTGTGAGTCTGTCCCAAGGCAGGAGGCTGATGAATAGCTCCCACAGGGAAACTTTCAGAGGCCACTGTTCACATCTGTGTTAGGAGACCGGTGTGGCTGGTCAGGGTGGTTCCCCAGAGGCGGAGGCTCCCCTTGGCCATTATTGGTTATTGCATGACTTGCCACACCCCTTTGAGTCTCCAGCACCATCTCCCCTTCCCTGTCTCAGGAGCAGAAATGGACTCACTCCACTCCTGGGCTCAGATAGAAGGACCTGTCTATCTGTGTCTGCTCCCCTGTCCTTATCTAGATGTTTTTGTCAGTGTCACTGGGCTTCATTCTGGATTGAACTCCCTTGGTGATAGCAACCTGACAAATGAAGCCCTCCCCCAAGCCATGCCTCACCCTTTAACTTCTGTCTCCCAACACTTATGGGCAGGTCTGGCTATCTCATGGCGGGAATCTGTTGAAATCCCAACCAGTTTTCTTCCATCCTCTTCCCTCTCTTGTGTCTCTCCCTCTCTCTTCCTTGCTCCCCTTCTCCCTCTTTACTTCCTTGTTAACTCTGTCCCTCTTTCTTCTTCCCTTTGTCCCTCTCTCCTCCCTTTGTCCCTCTGTCTCTCTCCCTCTCTTTTCCCTCCTCCCTATCCTCCTTCCTCCATCTTTCCTTCCATCTCTCCCTCTTTCCTTCCTCTTCCCCTCTCTCCTCCTCTCCCCCTCCCTCTCTCGTTCCTTCCTCCTTCCCTCTCTCTCCCTCCCTCTCTCTTCCCCTCTATTTCCATCCTTCCTTTCTCCCTCTTTATTTCCCCCTCCCTCTCTCCTCCTCCTTTTCCCCTGTCCCTCTGTCTCTCCTCCCTCCCTCTATCTCTCCCTCCCTCCTCCCTCCTCCCTATCCTTCTTCCTCCATCTTTCCTCCTTCCCTCTCTCCCTCTCTCTCCTTCCCTCCTCCTCTCCTCTTCCTCATTAACTCCCTTCCTCTCTTCCTCTCTCTCTCTCTCTCTTTCCCTCTCTCTTCCCTTCCTTCCTCTGTCCATTTCTCTCTCTTCCTCTCTCCTCCCTCCTCCGTCTCTTCTTTCCTCCATCCTCCTTCCTTTCCACAGTTCTGGGGGCTGAACCCAAGGCTCCTCTAATTCTTTCTCTGTCTACCCTATATAGTTCTATTCCTTCTGTGCCACTTTCTGACTGAACTAAGTTCTCCATGCCACAGCGGACAGCTGTGTGCAGGGCTCTGTCACCCCGGCAGCCTCTGCTTTATTAACTACTGAACCAAAGTCAGAGTTCTCTAGCCTCAGCCCTCACAGGGCAGCCGCAGCCACCCTAAGGGATCATGAACTCCAGAGTTCTGTGGACTGTGAAGTGCTTGGCCAGGTAAAGCTTCGCCACGTTGACACCAGCTGTCACCTCTGCTCTCAGAAGTCCTCCTCATGAATCCTTCGTGCTGCAGGAAGGAGGCGACCACTCTCAGATATGGAAGAAAGCCGACCCCAGCATGCATCACTTTGATGTATAGAGGCTGTTTTGATTGGCCAGCTCTACCTGGACAGAAATCCTGGGTGTGCAGAAGCTTTTCAGTCATGTCTCCTTTGGTGTCTGACAGCACCAAGCGGCAGAGTAGGCAGGTAAGGGCAGCCACTCTCTAATAGTCCCTGTGTCTGCTTGTGGCATGAGACTCCACAGCCTTTGACAGTGGCTTCTGTTCGGGCTCAGCCTGAGATCTGAGGCACTTGGCCCTGAAGACTTGACAGGTCTCCAGAGCCTTCTGATGATGAGGGCTTGCGAGTCTGTCTTTCTGGCTCCTCACTGACTAACCCCTGCTCTGTTCTCTCCTGGTCCGTCGGTGCATTCCTTCTCTCTCTCTGGCAACTCTCACACTGTCCAACAGTTTCTTCAGTTGTTACTGCCTGCTCTGGAAGGGCTCAGGCAACCCAGCTCTGTCTGACTAGCACACACAGGGGGCCATCCAGGATCCGGGCACTGGGTACCCCCTGGGCCCCTCAGGTGCAAGTATCACATTCTATAAAAACAGGACCCTGGCAGGTATATGGTACTCCCTGGTAGGATCAGTGATAGTCAGTATGGCATGGTGCATTCAAGCCCATCTTCCATGGTGTGTGTGTGTGTGTGTGTGCATGCTCTAGATCATACCTAAAACTAATTAGCTTCCAAAATGCATCATGCTAATGATGTCACCCTAAGGTTTAGCCAGGGCTCCATGATAAGATTAGCAATGATTAGCAATAACTCAGGTTGGTTACCTCGTGTGAGTGCAGGTGTCTTCAGAGGCCAGAGACTTGAGATCCCCTCTGGAACTGGAGTTATGGATGGTTGTGAACCATGCAAAGTGGGTGCTGGAAACTGAATTTGCATCCTCTACAAGAACGGTATGTACTCCCAACCTGTGAGACAGCTTTCCAGTCTCAAGTACATGTGTTGTAAGAGGCATGCCATGTGTGTCCAGTACGAATGGACCATTGTATGAAAAAACAGACTGGAGGCATCATCCAGAGCGTGAGGCTGGGGTAGGCAGCCTTCTGCACCTGGCTCCAGACCTTCTGTATGGAAGGGATCCAGCCCAGGATAGGTGCATTCGTTTCTGGGGACTCAGCTTGGTCATCTGCAAGGTGCAGACAATAACATTTTATTTCCCTTTATTTCTTTAGGGGATTGCTGTGAGGGCTCATCTGAAGTGATCATTCAGTGATCTATTATTACTGTGTTAATTTGTTAATTACTAACTGTTCATTAATGCATGCATAATGACAGGCAAATATCAGCTGCTTTTGTTCATTTTTTAAAAATAATTTTTAGTTAGCAAGCAAGATGATGAATTTTGTCATGATAGTTCCTCTGTGTGAATGCATGGGTGTACAAGTGTTCGAGTACACATAAATGTATGTGCATGTATGTGCGTGCATGTGTGTGTATGTGCATATATGTGCACGTATGTGCATGTGCATGTATGTGCATGTACAAGTGGAGGCCAGAAGTCAGCCTTCAGTGTCATTCCTCAGGAGGCCAACCATCTTGGGTTTTGAGCTAGTCTCTCTAACTTGTCCTGAAACTGCTTGATGCAGCTTGGCTGACAGCTAGTGAGCCCGGGAATCTCCACATCCCCAGTGCTAGGATTATAAGCATGTGCCACCATGTTCGAGTTCTGGGCTTTGAACTCAGGTCCTCATGCTCATGTGGCAAGAACTTTACTGACTGAGCCATCTCTCCAGCCCAAGGATAAGGCCTTCATGCACTGTGTCTACCCACTCACCTACCATTATCGTCTCTTGATCTCTTATTTGGCTTTTGCTGTTACCAACAACAACACAGCAGAAGGTTTTCTTTTCTCTTCTCTGGGTCTTGAAACCTCCATTGTGTTCCCACAGACACCAAAAAGACCTTCAGTGTGAATTCAAGGGCAGGTGCATCATGCAAAGTAACCAATGCTCTGCCCTTTGCAGGATGACCCACACTTAGGACGACCTTATCTTCAGTGCTACTTTTCTGTCCACTAGCTGCAGACTAGGCAGGATGGAACAGGGCAAGGCTTTTCCTCCCCTTTGGCCCTTTCCACATAGAGTTCAGCCCACCTTCCTTTCCTAAGCTCTTTAAACTTCTTTTGGCTAAGTTAACTTTGTGCCCCCAGGAGACAATGGGCCAGGAGAGTGGCGTATCTCTCCTGGGGCCACCAGGTGGCGATGTTTCCTTTGTCATGATTCAACATACACCAACTCTTCCTGGTTTCAGCGTCCAGCATCCTTCTGTCAGGCAGCTTTCTCTACTCAGGCAGAGGGCTTTGGCAGTTCATGGAGTCCCCATCTTTAGGATGTGAGTGGAATATCACCAGTTCCTCTGCAGTCGTCCAACACCCGTGTAGACATAGAGAATGCATCGAGAATTGGCCCAGGGAAAGGGTCTCTTGTCACTTCTAGATGAACAAGCTGTCATTTGCTGGTAGTGCCAGGGTGATTTTGGAGAGTGATGTCCCTGGGCCCACGCAGAACTCTTAACAACTAGGGTGTGAGATCCACCTGGCTTCCATGTCTCTCATCTTGCTTCCTTATCTAAAGTCCCCTGGAATGAAACCCCAACAGTCTTTAGAATAGAACTGTACACCCCCTCCCCGTGGTATATGTGATATGGAGAATTTGAGGGATGCCTTTGAGTTTGACAGAACCATTTTCAGTTGTTGGTGAGGGTGAGCTTGTCTTAGGGACCTGGGATCCTGGAAAACTCAACAGCCTCCAAAGCCACCCTGAACCAGTGGCTTCAGGTTCTTGTCTTGCGAGTTATAGGAAATTCATAGATCATGGAAGGTGAGTTTTAGAGAAAAGTTTACTATGTATTTCATAAGAGAACAGAAGAGAGTGGAAGCATGAGCTTGTGTGTGTGTGTGTGTGTGTGTGTGTGTGTGTGAGAGAGAGAGAGAGAGAGAGAGAGAGAGCCCACAGTGTCTATACAGCAGGATTGTGTCTCTGGGGACGGAATGCCATGGAGGTGCTCAGCCAGAACTTGGACAGGGCATGGTGGTGGATAAACTCGTCAGTTCAGCTGGCCCATCAGTTCAGCTGGCCCATCAGTTCAGCTGGCCCAACTGAGGAGTGTCCAGCTAGGTGACCTGAGTTTCAGTGATGTCAACAGATACAGCTTCCAGGTAAGAGAAAGAGATGACGGGGAAGCCGAAGCCCAAATTCTTTTCCTGATGTTCCTGGTCTCCAGAAAAGACCTTCTCAGGGCCATGGTTCTAAAGCCCTGCCCTCCCGACCTGTTCCTAGCCCTTGCTCCCATCAGTATTTAAGGCACAAAGAGAACTGGCAGAAATGCAGTGAGCAAAGGCACCTGGTTCAGTACCAAAAAAGATGATGTTGGTAGCATCCAACAACCTCCCCTAAAGGCACATTTTCCTAAAACTCAGCCTAATATTGAACAAGAGCAACGCCGTTCCTCAGTAACAACCCATGTCTCAGTGCCTTCTCGGGAGACCAGGCTATTCTCTTCCTGAGCTAGCCTTTTCTTCTCTCTCCCACTGCCTAGACCCCTACACATATCTGCTCAGATGTTACCTGCCATTCAGTCAGAAAGTCAGCAAGGGAATCAACAAGGCATCAGTATGGTGGGCTTGATGCCTGGCACTGCCATTTATTTGCTGTGTAATCTGAATGGTTATTTAATCGTTCAGGCCCCAACTTGTCTCATCCATAAAATGGGAACAACAAATGTATACATTGAGTTGCTATGATATGTAAATGAGATATTGTATGTCAGGCACCTGAAGCAATGTCTGATGTAATCAAAGGGGAACCTTCCTTATAAGAGAGAACAAGGGACTAAGTAGCTAGCCTTGAAGAAGGAAGAGGGTAGAGATCTGAATGGTACCCTTGAATTGGGTATGGGGATAGTAGAGTAAGCATCATTCAGAGTACAGCAGCGATGATGAACTTGGTGAGGACACACAGACCCCAGTGGTGATGCTGGGCTGCTAATTCTTCAGTGTGACCCTACAATGGAAAGACATGCTAGTCTCAAGGTGTGGATGGGTGTGCAGTACTAACAGGTGTGTGTCTTTCTCTCTGCCTTCCCCCGCCACACTCTTCAGTCTGGACAACTGAAACAAACCATGACTCACCACGGTCCAGGCAGGATCTTCTTGTCTTTCTCCCAGGCTCTTGCCTCTACTTAGTGATTTCTCTCGTTTCTCAGGGAGGCCACGCTTATTCTCCGAGGCCCTTCTCCTCTGAGGCTTTCCAAAGCCCTCACAGCCCATCGCTGCTGCTTTGCCTGACCTTTGTATGGCCTGAAGTGTGACTAGCTTTTCAAAAACATATGAACATAGTTGTTTTCAAACTCACAGAGACCTACCTGCTTCTGTGTTCCTCTTTCTCCAAATGCCAAGGCTAAAGGTGTGTGCTGCCAGACCTGGTGTGTATCACACCCCGGTTTTCTTAGTTTCTTTACCTTAGTCCTGGCCCCACTGCACAGAGGAGTTTGCAGAATTCATTCATCTGATGTACTAGTGATTTTTCTCACTGCCATGACCAAATATGCAACAAGGCTCAGTTCAACGATGGAGGGTACATTTTGGCTCACAGTTTAAGGGAACCTGGTCCATAATGACAAGGAAGACATGATGACAGGGGCTCACAGCTGTGGTGAAGTTGGGGCCCTTCTCACCTTCAAATCTGGGCAAAACAGGAGAGGAGAGCGAATCTTACTTTCTGTTTTTCCCCCTTTGTTGATTCTGTGTCCTGAGTCTGTGGACAATGCCACCCATATTCAGGTGGGGCACACCCTCACAAATGTGCCCAGAGGTGTGTGTTTCCCAGGTTGACTCTAGATCATGTCCAGTTGATGATGAAGACTATGGCAAGAGAAAAACAGTATCAGCAAGAACATTTTTTAAATAAAAATAATAAATGTACTTTCGTGTGGAGAGACACCCCTTTAATTCTAGCCCTAAGTAGGCAGAGGGAGAGAGGTCAGGAATTCAAGGACAGCCTGAGATACACAAGGCCCTCACCAGTAAAGCTAGGCTAGGGTTCTTCCAGATGGCTCTGTTCACCTAACACGGGCCCTCAGAGCCACTTTTGGAAAGAGAGAACATCAACTGTAATCTATTTGGAATAGAGATTTTTAGAATTTTTGTCAACTGCATTTTTGCACATGTCTTCTTTTTTTTGTGCCCTTGATAAACTCTGATAAGAGTACTGGCTACACTGTGTGTCTTGTACATATTTCTGTCTTGCCCATAGGCTACAACCTATTAATGTGTTGCAGTTTCATCTTAGTGACCCTTTATCTCCAGGACCCAACGCTGATCCAGGCACAAAAAGGGTAGCTCCCCAGGAATGAGGGTGGACAAGAATATGAAGTTGGAAGCAGGAACCATCACAAGGAGGAGGTTTAATTGGAGTGTCACCTCCTCACTGGGGTGTGAAATCCTCAGAGGACATCTCTGCTCTCTGTAGGAAAAGGGCAAAGTTGGAGAGAGCAGTTGAGCGCAATGTTGAGTTAAGCGCAGGCACCGATCCCTGACAGGCCCGGCTCATCCAGGGAGAGAGGGCAGTACAGAGGGCACGGGAGGCACATTTGCAAGGTTTCTCAGCCTGAGGCTGCAGGCTAAGATCCACTCGCTCATTAAGATTCAACAGAGGCAGGGTCTCTCTGTCTTGTGGCTGCCTGTTGAGAATAGACAGTACAGGATCACGTCTGGATGCTCCAAAGGACTTGTGAGTTACTTCTCAAACCCTAGGGGAAAACGGTGTGGAACAGCTCCAGTTATTAGAAGTATATTTTATCATCCTGCTTGGGAAGACTGTTTGCAGACAAGAAGGGCTTTCTCTGGGTGCCTCCCACAGGTGGAGAAGGGAGGCTGAATCTGTAGCCCACCCCCTTCCCTATTAATCATCGTCTCATCTTGTCCTGTGCAGATGTCATGAGCCTTTTTCTGTTTGAAGTCTTTATCGGTGTTTATCTTGGAGTCTCTAATAAATCATTTTTCCGGCTGTGTGTGTGTGTGTGTGTGTGTGTGTGTGTGTGTGTGTGTGTGTGAGCCAGGGTGTTAACATGAGCAGGGTGCCACCAGACCTCCCTCGTGGCATTTCTATGGCATGTCAGTGAGACTCCTTCCTCCGCGATGGCAGCCAGAGAACTGAGGTGAGACTGGTAATTTTGAAAGGCTTGCTTAGTGGGAAGGGGGAATTTTTTCCCACTTAATCTAATTATAGTCATTATTCTATCAGAGGCTGCACAGTAAAGCAGAAAGACTGGTTAGAGTAAGTTAGGCCATCTGAGCCTGGTGGCTCAGTCTAGTAAGCTCGGGGACTTGGGGTAGGAGGTGAGGCAGGATAATTACAAATTCAAGGCCTGTCTGGGCAACAGAGTGAGTTGAAAACCAGCCGGGGCCACTTGGTGAGAAACTGACTCAAAAGAAAAAAAAAGAATTAATAAATGTCTGGGACATCCCTAGGTGGTAAAGCATTTGCCTAGCATGAGCAAGGGTCTCAGTTCAATCTACAGTACTACAGAGAAACAGATAAATGAGTGAGTGAGTGAATAAGTAAATGAATGAGTAAATGAATGAATGAATAAGTGAATGAATGAGTGAATGAGTGAATGAATGAGTGAGTGAATGAATGAGTAAATGAATAAGTAAATGAATGAATGAATGAATGAGTGAGTGAATAAATGAATGAATGAGTGAGTAAATCCAGGCTTCTGAAGAGGAGTTTACCTTCCAGTATGGAGTAACCATTAATCTGTCTCTTCTAAGTCTTCCCACCAAGTTGTAGGCAATCCCAGAGACAAATGTAAGCCCCGTCCAGGCTACAAATGTGTTGTTAGTCACGTTGCTTAGCTGTGACCAAATATCTGACTAGAAGCAACCAACATAAGGTGGGGAGAGCTTATTTTGAGGCATATTTTGGAGGGGTACAATCTATCAAGGTCAGACAGGCACAGTAACAGATACAGGAAGTGTGTGGTCACACTACACTGGCAGACAGGAAGTAGAGGTAGATGGATGTAAAGGCCCAGTTGGCTTGCTCCTTTTTATTCAGCCCAGGACCCCAGCCCATGTGGTGCTGTTAACCATTCTCAGGGTGGGTCTTTCCACTTCACTGGTCCCAAGTCTGGTAACTCACTCCCAGATGTGTCTACAGGTTTGTTTCCATGGTGATTCTAAATCTCATCAAGTTGGCAGGGTTAACCATGTTGATAAAGCTTTATGGAAACCCAGCCACTTGTTCTGTGGCTGCTTCATGCTTGGTTTCCTTGGTCCAGAAACAGAGTTCAGTAGTTTCAATAGAGACTATTGGAATTACAAGCAATGCCTGTGATATTTATAATACAACCTTTAGCAGAGCAAAGCTTGCCACCTTTGTTCAAGCAATTTCCTGGGGCTCAGCAGTGGGTGAGGGTGTCCATCTTTGCCCTAGGCTTCCTTTAAAAAGTCTTCAATAACTTTCTGAAGACAAATATGCCAGAGATATTAGTGTCTATGCCCAGATGAATGTCACTCTGTGTGTGTGTGTGTGTGTGTGTGTGTGCGCGCGCGCGCGCATGTGCACATGTGTGAAAAACAGATGTGTGAATCATGTGCAAGGGGAAAGTTTCTCAGTGCACACCTGGTACGTGGACCCTGGCCATCCAGGAAGCAGGCTGTATGTCTTCTTTTTTATGACATGCATGTGTTTCTGAGTCTTCCTGTATTTCTGTGAGCTAACAGGTAATGCCAATAACTAAGTCCTCCCTTCTCATGGGGCCTAGTTTTCCCTGTGGAGTTTATGAAAGTGAAGCCATGTTTCCATAGAGGAAATTAGCAAGGGAAATGCTACTTGTATTTGGGAATCTAGGAAGCCATAATCCTTGGTCCCTTATGCAATGAGAACGTGCAATTACAATTATCCTTTTACAATTATTTTTCACTCTTTATTCTTCCCATTTTTTTGTGTATCATTTCTCTATTTTCTTGCTTATGTTGTTTTGAAGTGCCCCATTTAGCTTTAACTGTCAACTTGACACAGGCTTAAATTGAGGACTTTTCCAAGTCAGACCAACCTGTGGGCATGTCTCTTTGGGGAATTGCCATGTTTGTTAACTAGTGTAGGAGAACCTAGCCCATTTTGAGCAATGCCCTACCCAGGCAGGTGGTCCTGGACTGCATAAGGCTAGGTAAGCATGAGATGCGGAGGGAGCCCGAAGCAGCTTTCCTTCAAGGTTTCTGCTTGGCTTTCCTGCTGAGTTCCTTCCCTGACTTTGCTCAATGATGCTCCATGACCTGGAAGATTAGCCAAGTAAAACCTCCACTACCCAACATAGCTTTTAGTCAGAGTGTTGTGCTATCAGAAAGAAGACTGGAACATCAGTCAGTATACAGGCATCAGTCAATAGCTTTGAAATAAACAAGGAAATCTTGTAGACTGTTTGGGGATGGGAGGCATGTATTCCTAAGTCATAACTCATAGAAGGTATAGGGAAGGTTTGTGTACCTATGAGAGATTTGTCCCTAAGGGACCCACAGAGAATAACCAACTTCCCCATTCAATCCTTTGCTGTATGAGTGCTGCATTGGGCACAGTAGAGAACAGAAATCTTAAGGCCTTCCCATGTTTCCATTGTGGAAACAAATGTTCAAGGAGCAGGCCATAGGGACTGGAAATGGGAGCCTGCAAACGCCAACTCAGGGTTCTCATGCATTCAGGGGTGGGTGGCAAATGGGAACCAGCATGGGCATAAGAGCTGCCCATGCATTCAGGGGTGGGTGGCTCTTCCCCTGTAGTTTTTATTTGGATCACTCTCAGACTTGGGTTGTGAGACCCAAGGGATGGAGAGACACCATGTTTTCAGTCACCCCTGAATGATGGTGGCTCTGATGAGTGGAGATCCTGGGATCTGTGGGAATGGCAAATCTGGTCAGTGGGATGCTGAAACTGAGTGAGCTTCTTAGAGGCAATGAATAGGCACTGTTTTTGAGTAGCTTTCAGATACTCAGGGCACTATCTGATACTGATTTAGTTCCCCCCACCCCCCCCCCCCAGCTTGTAGAGGTCCTTGATGAACCAAAATATACTGGGATGGCAGCCTGGACTCTCAGGATATTCCTCTCTCCCTCCCAGTCAGAATGGAAAAGGGGCAGAATGATGAGATGAAGGGTTTCAGCAAAGAGATGATACCTATTCAAACAGATTAGCTAATTTACAAGAGTCTTTATTTTTGAGCCTATTTCTAAGCAGCTCTAGTGACCCAAGGAACCATCCTCACTGGACAAACTCTGAATTCTTCCATTACCACATAAGTTTGGTATCCCAACATTTATTCTGCTTTCCTATGCTATGCTTTGTCTCCTCCATTCTAGCTGAAACCATCAAGTTCTATCATGGCTATCAGGTCTCTCAGGAGCTTGACCTTAAGCCATCTGAGATCGGAGATTGTTCAGGCTCCCGCATCCCATCATAAATGTTGCCCATAGTTTCCTTTATGAAACTCACTTTTGAACAGCAATTATCATATTCCAAAAGAACATTCTGGAAAGAGGACTGAAAGGAATGGACCAATCCCTGACAACCACACATTAAGATCTTTCCATACATTTTCATTTTTTTCTTTCTTTTTCCTATTGGATATTTTATGTATTTACATTTCAAATGTTACCACCTTTCCTGGTTTCCCCTACAGAACCCTGCTTCTATGAGGGTGTTTCCTCACCAACCCATCCACTCCCACCTCACCACCCTGGCACCCCCATACACTGGGGAATTGAGTCTTCACAGGACCTTCTATTTCACCAAGAATGAAAGTTGTCGAGATATGAAATCACATGAGGATCAAGACTATGGCCATCATTGTCTGACTCCACAGATCAAGTTCTACCTGGGATGTTCAGTTTCCATGGTGTTTAAAACAGGGAAGGAGGGAAAGAGTGAGGTATAGTGATGGATGGACAGAGTCTGGGGGAAAAGGACACATCAGTCCAGTGTCATGCTACCATGCTTGAAGGATATAGAGGAAATAGTGTTGGAGACTCACTTGGGTGCTCAGTTCTGTCTTCCTAGGCTCATAGGTAGAAGGTTGAGGGCTGTGGGTAGAGTGTTCAGAAATGGGTGGTGTCAGGAAAAACTTATGTTCTGTTGAAAATGGAAATAACAGATTTTATGGCATATATATACATATATATGTATATATATATGCATGTTATATGTTCATTTGTGTGTTCATGTATGTGTGTGCTTGTTTAGGCTAGAGGTTGACATTAGGTACTGTGCTGGTTTGGTTTTCACTGTCAACTTGACACACTCTAGAATCACCTGAGAAGCAAGTCTTTATAAGGAATTATCTAGGTCAGGTTGACTTCTAAGCATGGCCTGATTGGTGATTGATGTAGAAGACACAGTCCATTGTGGGTGGCACCGTCCCCTAGGCAGTGAGTGCTGAAACTATAAGAGAGGAGAAAGCTAGCTGGGGGCAAGGAAGCAAGGATGTATTCATTGATCACTTCTGACACGTACATCTTTACTTTGAATTTCCCAAAATAATGAATTATATTTTGTAAGTAGAAGACCCTTTCACCTCTTTGGGTTTTTGTTTGTTTGTTTTTATTTGCTTGTTTTGTTTTGTGTTTGTTATTTTCTGCTCAGGATGAAAACAGTAATAGAAATGAAACTAGGAAAAGCATCTACCTCAGTAGTTCTCTCCTTTAGTTTTTGAGACAGAGTTTCTTACCTGAATCAGCTGAGCTTGGTCTCCACCTCCCCAGAGCAGAGATTACAGGCATGTCCCACTGTGCCCAGATTTCATACAGAGGTTCTGAGGGACTTGAGCTTGCTTTGTCATGCTTCCATAGCAAACTCTTTACTGACTGAGCCATTTCCCCATATCCTGGCAGTTGTTTTTAAAACCTGGAAATTTACTGAGAAAATGGTGTCCTCCCATTCTGACTTCTGAGGCTGAGAGATGGCACAAGCTTGTGCTAGGCCTGGCAGTGGCCGCACCGCCCGACCCAGATGTGGGCGTGAACTCTCAGGCTCTAATGAAGACTTGCTTTCCTGTGTTGCTGCCAGCACCTATGTGCTTCCATTTCCCAATTGAAAACATACTTAATGGCGACAGGTTTTTGGCTCCACCAGGTTGAAGTCATTACCCTGGAAATGCAGAATCCATATCGCAATTGAGGGCTGAGCTGCACTTCCCTGGGAGTGAGCCCTGGCCTTGTCCTCCTCCCACCTCTCCCGGAGGACTGGATCTTCTCATCCGAAATAGTCATCTCTTTATCACACTAGGGCTCTTGTGAGGCCAGTATGTGGGATTTCTGGAATGAAGTCCTCATTGGAAGCAGCAGCTTCCTCCCTTCACCTCCTCCTCTGGGTGTTGTGGAATGTAATTTTCCTTTGGCAAATAGAAACTGCAGAATAATCCTTGCTTCGCTGAAGCTGATCAGGGATGCGTTCTGTCCCTTCTCCATTCAAATTTCCTTATTTTATTTTTATTTAAAAATTTTTTTCAATTTTTCAATTTGTTCTTGTACACACACACACACACACACACACACACACACACACACACACACGCTGTACATATGCACATGGGTTCCCATGAAAGCCGGAAGAGGGAGCTGACCCCAGTGGAGCTGAAGTTACGGGAGGGAGTGAGCTGCCCAATATGGATATACTGAACCAAACGGGCCCTCTGTAAGAGCAGCAGCCACTTTAAACCACAGAGCCCCTCTCTAGCCCACAGAGTCAAGTTTCTTAACTTTTATCTCTGGTTTAGGCTACATGGAGGAGACAGAGTTGTGTCTGAGGGCCTGAAAAAATACAGGTTCCCCAGATTTCAGTTTGCTATCTGGAATGTAGAGCCCAGGATGACATACATGTTGGAGCTGGGGGCTTCTGTGTCCCCGAGTCATCCAAACGCTCAGACTGTAGGTGAGGATACTGAGGGTCAGAGACTGGAGTTGTTACTCAGCATTCCCCAGAGAGCTGTCAGCAGTGTCTGCAGTAGAGTCTCGGGCTCTGTCTCTTCAAGTGTGTCCCTCCCTGGAAACAGTGAGCTCTGGTGTCATCTCTTGCAATGCTTTCCTCTCTGTCTAAGTCTGGGGAAGTGAGACTAAGGTCATATGCTTTCTTGTTTACTTCCTCTTTCTGGATGTTTTTGGTGACAAAGACTATTATGGGATGAGACAGTTCAGACCAGACTTGAGGTCCTGGGTGCAAGGTGATAAATGCAAACTAGGAAATTGGAGTCTAGGCAGATTTCGGTGACTTAGGATTCTGGAGCCAGAGCAGTGAAGATTCGCTTTTCTGACATCTCGGCTCCTCTACAGCTTCATGAGTCTGATGATGTCTTCCTCATGGGTAATTGTCAGGGATGTGTGAGAAACACACTTGGCAGCACTATGCTTGCTCTGTATATGTTAATGTCCTTCCTCCTTTTCTTACTCTCCTACCACTACCTCCTCTTCATTCTTCTTCCCTCCTTCTCTTACTCCTCTTTTTCATTTGCAGATTTGTAATCTCAACTCTATCTACATTGGAGATGCTCAAAACCTTGAGCAGCCAGCCAGGCAAGGACACAGGGGAAAGGGTGTATCTGTTGGATGTCTATTATGGGTCAGGTCACAGGCTCCTGGAACAATCCTGTAAATGACTCCTGAGACACTCTTCACAGAAGAAGGGAGTATAAATTCCTCTTCTGCTAGCTCTTATGTTTGCACAATCGTGTCTGTGCATGGAGTCTATAAGAATGTTAAAGGTAGGCCTTGGATTTAATCTAAATCATACATACATAACCCAAACCATACCCCAGAATGTAGAGATGCAAGAACAGCTGTCCAGTGGTTTCATGCTATCCCTTTGTCTTGGTTTGGATAAACTCAGGCTTCCATACATACCTGGATGCTTCTGCTTTTCCCCTTCCCCTTCCCCTTCCCCTTCCCCTTCCCCTTCCCCTTCCCCTTCCCCTTCCCCTTCCCCTTCCCCTTCCCCTTCCCCTTCCCCTTCCCCTTCCCCTTCCCCTTCCCCTTCCCCTTCCCCTTCCCCTTCTTCTTCTTCCTCTTTCTCCTCCTCTTCCTCTTCTCTTCTTCCTCTCCTCATCTCTTCTCTCCCCTCTCTCTCCCTCTTACCCTCCCCCCCCCTTCTGTGCCACCCATCCTCCAGTTCAGCTCCACACCTGTTGTGGGTCTTCTCATAGGTCCCAGAGAGACATTGGATAAGCAAGTTGGGAGAAGTGTGCAGGGGATAACTTCCGCTTGGCCAGTTTTATGTGAATGCTTATATCCAAAGAACTCTGCTCTGCCTCTCAGCCTTGGCCTGCTGTACAGCAAACAGGATGGGGAGGGAAGGGATAGGAAACAAAACTTGGGTGAACTTGGGAGACTTTTCCTGACAGGAACCAACATCTTACCTTAGATAGATCTCTGATAACAGACCCAAGTGACAGTTTCATCAAAGTCCAAATCTTCGAGCCTCCACAGGTACCTGGCATACATGTGGTACACACGTGGCACACATGTGACATACATATGACTCACTTGTGGCACACAGGTAGCACATGCACATATGTAAATAAATCTTTAAAATAGCAGTATTCATTGAATTTAAAAGGCAAGCAAATATCACTGATATTTTCATATAGAGGAGAATAATAAGTTAGAGTCATGTTGTTTTAGATGGGTTACTCATATATACCTTAGCAACTGTTTTCTTATACCTAATGGCTCATGACTACAGACTTACATGTCAAAGAATTTAGGGTTTGAAACATTCTAAGGACTGAATGTCTGGTTCAATGGTAGAGTGACTCAAGAAGGGATCCTGTCCCCTGGAGTTGGAATAACACATGATCGTGAGCCATGTAACATGGGACGCTGGGAACAGAGCTCAGGTCCTTAGCAAGAGCATCCTATACTTTTAACTCCAGACCTCTCATTGAATGGTTTGACAGCCCTGGTAGGCATGAAATAAAACGTAGTGTGGCAAGTTCAAGCAATTGTGCTTGAGAGATATGCCCTCATGGCGCTGTCCCCTCTTGCTTTGACCTTCATGAGACCTCCTCACAGCATAGCAGTTACCATGGCATCAGCATCCTCCAGAAATGGAATTGCCGATGGCTATCTCCCATTCTGCTGTGTGGAGATGTTGTGCTCTATGGAATCATTAGAGTATTTTTCAGGGATTTTGGTTTCCCTCATACTGAATCTTTCCTATAAATCTCTGTCCATGTTTATGAATTTTTCTTGGCATTTACTTCTAGAAGTAGCACTGCTGGCCAGAAACACGGGGATGTTTGAATGCTCCTGATTGACTTTATAATTTTATTTTCAAAGGCATTGTGTGGGCTCTAGTGTGCTTTGGCATTGAGTGCATGTGTCTCCATACACTCCTTGAAGTTGATATTTTGAGGGAAGACGTATTTTTTTAATTAACTTTTTATTTGACAGGTAAAATAATATATTTCATTATGCCTACACTCATGACTACTGCTTTCTGAAAAACATTGTTAAATTCTAAGTCTTTCCTATGACAGAATGTAAATACACTATTTATTTATTTATTTATTTATTTATTTATTTATATTACCAGCAGATCTTACCCATCATTCATATCAAGTTTTACTTCCACATGACTCTAGCTATTTGCACTTTACATGCTGAAAATACTCCATTCTAACTCTATGCCCTTTTACCAACAACTCAAAATAGCTTTAGAATTTTCCTGTGTCTATTTATTAAGCAGTTCTATAAGTTAGTTCTGTTTTCATTTGTTAGTGTTTTAAAATAGGTTGAAATGGCCCTGTCTGGCCATAACTTTTACCACTCACACCCACTCTTTTGCTAACCTTCTGAGCATGTTTCCTCTACTCCAACCATCTGCATTTTACCCTCTCAGCCCTGACCACTGGGGCTACCAATTTCATTTACAAACCATTATGCAGTGTGTGTGTGTGTGTGTGTGTGTGTGTGTGTGTGTGTGTGTATGTGTGTTTCACTGTTTAACCCCAACCCCATGTGTAGCTGCACCATCATTTTGGACCATCACTGCCTTGGGCTTCCATCATTTTCATCTGAGCAGCCTCACCTGTTTGATAAACTCATTCTATGCGCTAGCTACTGGGTCTATTTGGACTCCCTTCCAGAGAGAGTCTTGCAAAATGGGACCATCTGATGCACGACTTCATACCTATTCACTAAGCAACGACTATGCATTGGGAACTATTCTAATGCTCAGCATATATTCTTTATTAAAGACCATCACCCTCATATGGCCTACATGCTATAGAAGAGACAGTGATTGATGCATCAAATGAACAAATGAGTAATGACTGGTATGAAAAACGATAAGGAGATCAGAAGTGGAGTGTGGTTCAGTTTGATATAGTATACTTAACTTTTAATGAACAGGCAGGACTTGAGCTAAGACTGGCAACAGGTAGGTAAATAACCATGTGATCTCTACAGATCCAGGCAAGACATATTTTGTCATAAAGTGGGGTGTGGTTTAATGATGTAGCAAAGAGGCTGGTGGCTGGATTTGAGCAATATCAGGGAATGATAATTGGAGATAGAAATCTAAGTGGTTAAGAGAGTTCAAGCCACTTAAAGCCATTACACAGAGCATAGACTTCTCTGAGTAACATATGAGGACAGTCAGAGTTTCTCGGACAAAGCAAGGAACTTGATCGAGCTTAGGTTAGAAGGAGATCACTCAGGTTGTTGCAGTGAGCACATTCTCTGGATGTAGAAAGATAAAAGTGATGGAACAGCCACAGGTCTGGTGTGGTGATGATGGGAACTGAGTTGCAGGGGATACTGTCAGGGGCTGGATATACTTGAATTGCCAACTGGATCTGTTGCTGGCCTCTATGTGCTTGAAGCTTACAACGATAATTCTCAATCTTCCTAATGCTAAGACCCTTTAATACATTTCCTCATTTATGGTGAGTCCCAACCATAAAATGATTTCCACTGCTACTTCATAACTGTGACTTTGCTACTGTTATGAATTGTAATGTAAATATTTGATGGGCAGGATATCTCATAGGTGACCCTCGTGAAAGGGTCATTCAACCCCCAAAGGGGTTGGGACCAGCAGGTTGAGAACCACTGCCTGAGAGAAAGAAATAGTTACTCTAAGATGCTTGACACGATGACAGCCTCATTTTGCCAGTGAGGGAGCAAGCTTCAAGGCTGACCATGGATTGAGCTTCCATACCTTGTGTCAGAGATTTCCAGACAGGATTCAAGGGGGGAGATGTTGGGTAGGTGGAGTAGAACAGATTTCAGGACGAAAGACTGAGCTACAAATTGAATGGTGGGGTCCACAGAATGTAGATGGCATCAGAAGCCACCAGAATGTATGGGGCTGCAGGATAGGTAGTAGTTGTGGACAGAGGGCTTGCTTCTCGGCGGATTGCTGTGTTCTGACATCAGCTGGGCTTGGTGTGTGGTGGGCTGCTAATGTTTCTGTTTACACTGAGCCTTTTATTCTTTACATTCCTGTAGCAAGATTTATATGAAAACGTATACGATGTCATGAGGTCAGCCTTTTTCTGAATCTCATGTATGATGTGGAAAACTCGGGGGAAAAGGAGCTGTATTAGGTTATAGTTTATAGAATTGAAAATAAAGTTTGAAGTAGAGACAACATGATTCTTTCTATCTCTGTCATTTCATCACTGTGTTCCCCAGGTGTTAAAATGGGGATGCTAAGATGGAGATGGGGATGCAGGGACAAGACCTCATCTATAACCAATGTTTACAGTTGTATGTGCATACAAATGACCAGCCCTTCATATAGGAGGCCCACCAGTAAAACTCAGGAAAGCCAAGAGATGCAGGAACAGTTGGGGATGGGGTAGAGATCTCAGAGGAAAAATGTTAGAAAGTGCTCATGTATTGGGGGTAGGGCGGTCCATGTGGTCGCCATTATTTGTTTAGATTAAAAAAGAAGTTTTGAAGGCTCTGAAGGGCAGATCTATTGAGAGAAAGGCTTTTTACACATTCCTGGGACATGAGATGTACTTAAGGATTTGATAAAACAAATGGTGTGTGGAGAAGAGCAAGGCAACTTTAAACTCCATGGAACCCAAAAGTTATTCTAGCCGAGCAGTGTTATCATGGCACACTACTGAGTTCTGCTCTTCACCGTCACAGGAAGCCAGGGGTTGTTTTTAATCACAGGGCAAAGGTCCCTTAGAAGAAAATATGTCTTTAGGGTAAGCCAACATTTATTGAGTGCCTACTGTTTATCATGACTGTGTTTATACAACTCTGATTTATAAAGTTATTGAAGCTCCCACAGAGGATAACTGATTCTTTCTCCATTTTCCTATTGATGAAACTTCAAATATCATGAAGACTGGAAATGGGCACCAACCCTTCACACTTCCAAAGACCATCCAAGCTGTGGTCGCTCCCAAGCTTTAGGCAGAATAGTTGAAATGAGTACCAATCTCTTAAGTTAGGTACATTCAATTAGTCTTCTAATCGTAGACATTGATTGACAGAAAGAGAAATCCAAAGTAAAGCTAGCAAAACTTTGACCCATAGCATTTATCCTTTCCTGATGTATCTTAATAATTAGTCAGTTTTACTATGGTAATACTAAAGATGGTATTTATTAAAATCATTTAATTAGATATTCTCAATTAAGTGGGGTGCTTACACTTGTAAACATTTGGAGGCGACTAGGGAAATGATTTTTGTCAACTGTGGGGTAATGGTTTTGTTAAACACCATACATGGATGAGGGGGCCTCCCCTAATAATTTGTATGAAGATTGAATTACCCATCCCAGACTATCACTAATGCTAAGCCTGAGAAACGCTTCCCTAAATGAAGAGTATACATAGAGAAAGACAACCCTGGTAAGCTGACGAATAAGGGAGTGATTTCATCTTTTTGTGTGAGAGAGTTGAGATTTTTTTGAGTGAATATTTGTTTTTCTGTTGTTATTTGGTAGTGCTCTAATACGGGAGTGAACATGAGCCCTTGGAATCTTCTGGATGGAGCAAATGGCCAGGGATCTCCTGCCTAGTGCAGATGTGTATGTGCCTGCTGAATGAGTAGGCTTTGTATATGAAGTTGGTGTGTGTATGTGTGTGTATAAGTGTATGTGTGTATATTTGTGTATGTGCATGTGAGTGTGTGCATGTTTGTATGTGTGCATATGTGTGTGTGTATGTGTGCATGTGAGTGTGTGCATGTGTGTATGTGTGCATGTGTGTGTGCTCAAGCGTGCACACTTGCATGCATGGGCTCATGTCCGCTCTTCCTGATTGTGTTGGGAAGTACAAATTGGGTTTGGGTAAAAGGCTCTCCTGCTCCTTCCAGCCCTAAGCTTTCACTGCTTCCCATTAAGACTGCCTTTGCAACTTGGCCTCTTTTACACTCCTGTCTCGTGCATTCCCTCTTCTAATCTAATACCTCAGAGTCCATATCTAAACATGATCAGTGACAGTTTTTGCTGCGGGGTGAGGCTTTTACTGACAAGGCCAGTGAGTGCTGATTTGAGACCAGCCATTGTGAGTGACTTCAGCTGTCTCTTCAAGTGACACCCGGCTCCTTGAGAAAGGAGCGATGACGAAAGTTCTTTGGACAGAAAACTTTCTCTGACAAGAAGGTGACAGGCCTTTGCACAGCTGGTCTCTGATACGCTTCGGAAGGGTCCCACAGAGTGACTAATTTGAGCCCTGCAGTAGCTGGAAGTGTGAGGCCAGTGCTTTCTTGGAGTTAGAGGAGTCAGTAAGGCAGATTGGCAGATTTTGGCTGGAGGGGCTCATTGTTGGGGGGTGGAGAATGGGCTAGGAAACCCATCTGTTTAGAATGTTGGAAGTATTATTGGGGAATGGATATGTTGTGGGTCTAGAATTCATTCTTAGCCTGGTCTTAGCACTTCAATTTTACTTCAGAAGGCACCTCATGTCTTCTCTTGTTTGGGGGTGGTCAGTGCTGGCTTCCTGACTCCAAGAATTAGCTGATCAGCATTTTCATTCTCTTCATCACAGGCATTGGTTCAGGCATGGCCAGAGAAGCTAGGATGACCCAGTGAGACTAAACTTGGTGGGGTTTGGCACTGGGGAGAGATTGGCTTCCTCTCTGCACTCACCAAATGGCAGATGCACGCCTGCGATTTCCAGAGTCACCACCCAGAACAAGTTAGTTAGAGGAAGAACCGGCTAGGAGGATGGAATGGCTGAGAAACGGAGAGAAGAGACATTCCCAACCCAATGAGATCACCTGAGACTCTCAGCTGGATCTGAAGGACCCTCTATTCTTGACTTTTCCATTACACAAGCCAGTGAGTTCTTGTTTCTCGTGTAGCTAATTTAAATTGGCTTCTCAGCAGAGTGATTCCTCATCAATATGAATAGCTATGAGTTTTGAGGACTTTCAGACATTGCAGTTCTATTTTCTGTTGGGAAATGCCCAAACATCCATCCATCCTTCCTTCCTTCCTTCCTTCCTTCCTTCCTTCCTTCCTTCCTTCCTTCCTCCCTCCCTCCCTCCCTCCCTCCCTCCCTCCCTCCCTCTCTTCCTCTTTTCCTTCCCAGTTCTGTCTCTCTGTCTATTTGTCTGTCTAACTACATTTACAGGACTGGGCAAGTATCTTGTTTGAACACTCTTGAGACAGGGTCTTTCCTTGAACTGCAAGCTTGCTGGTTTGGCTAGGCCAGCCTGTGGGATCTGCCTGTCTCCATCTGCCTATTGCTGGCATTATATGTATGTCAGCCATGTGGCTTTTTTTTTTTTTTTGTCAATGAAGGATTTTTAATAAAGTTCAATAAGAGTGCCTGGCAAATACAGAAGTGAATGCTCACAGTCATCTATAGGATGGAACACAGGGCCCCCAATGGAGGAGCTAGAGAAAGTACCCAAGAAACTGAAGAGGTCTGCGACCCTATAGGGCGAACAACAATCTGAACTATCCAGTACCCCCAGAGCTCATGCCTCTAGCTGCATATGTAGCAGAAGATGGCCTAGTCGGCCATCATTGGGAAGAGAGGACTCTAGGTCTTGCAAACTTTATATGACCCAGGACATGGGAACACCAGGGCCAAGGAGTGGGAGTGGGTGGATAGAAGAGCAGGACGGGGGGAGGGTATAGGGAGCTTTCAGAATAGTATTTGAAGTATAAATAAACAAAATATCTAATAAAATATAATAAAAAACAAAAAGAAAAAAAAAGAAAAGAAAAACGCCATGTGGCTTTTTACAGGGCTTCAGGATATTCAAACTCAGGTCCTTGTGCTTGCAAAGCAAGCTTAATTCTCTGTTGAGCATCTCGGTGGACTTCACTGAGGAATTTAGAGCCTCACTGGATAATGAGTCTTTTCTCTGAATAGTTCTTACCCATCTGTTGCTCGTAAGAAGCTTAATACCTCTGTACCTCAGCTTTCTTGTCTATAAGATGGAGGTAGGGGGTTCTTTTCTAAACCTTGAGTTGACTATAGTGATTAAATGTCCTAATGTCACCCTTGTAATGATGTCTGGAACACAGTAGATACTCAGTGCTTGTCAGCCAACATCATTCATTGTGTCCGGAAAAGAGAAGGGCTGTCTACTTTGGGGCTATGCTCTATGTCATCTTCACTTATAAAGGGCACTTTGGGGCTGGGAAAATGGCTCAGTTAGCACGCTGCTTACCCGACACACATAAGGATCTGGAGTCAGATCCCTAGGACCCACATTTTAAAAGCCAGAACCAAAACCAAAAAAGGCTTAAGATACCAATATAGACTTGCAATTCTCATGCTGGTAAGGCAGAGATGGGAAGATCACAGAAGCTCAATGGCTGGCGAAATCAGTGAGCTTCAGGTCACTGAGAGATGCTGCATCAGCATATACAGGGAATGGGGACAGAGGAGGGAGCCCAACAGTGGCCTCTAGCCTCCATATGTGCACACACACACACACACACAAAGAGTGAGTACTATTAGACCCTAAGTGGTTTATCATATTGATATGAAAATATTGTCCTTAAAATATTAGGTATTTCAGATGTGTAATACCACCCTATTCATTTTGAATAAATGAAATGTTTATGGGGTGACTGCTCAAAGCCAGATGTTGAGTTGGGTACAGATACACGTCAGTGAGAGAAAAGTGGGAGAAGACAAATCAGGGCACAGATAATATTGATAGACTCAGGAGAGTCCAGTATGGAAGAGTGAATGCCATGGGCACTGGGAGGAGGGGGAACACTTGGAAAAGGATTACAGGACACAAAGTCTCAGGAAACAGATGTTGGAAAGATGGAATCTGGACACAGACCTCAGCTGGGAAGAAGGCAAGAGCAAAGCCAGAGAGGGATGAGTCATGCTTCCAATTCTTCCTCCAGGAGCATCTCCGAAGCTCAGTGT
Source organism: Mus caroli (assembly GCF_978045245.1). NCBI lineage: Eukaryota > Metazoa > Chordata > Mammalia > Rodentia > Muridae > Mus > Mus caroli. The sequence continues at coordinate 13,020,101 of NW_028227265.1, forward strand.
CCCAGTGTGGTACTCTAATGTTTTATTCATAGGGGTACACCCAGGAGTAAGGTCAAAGGGTGAGGTCATGGTAGCATTCATTGGGTTTACTGTATATTAAAGATTTATTTTATTAATTTTTAATTAGATGTGTGTGTATGTGCACATAAGGGCAGTGACTATGGAGGCCAGAAGAGGGAGCTGGCTCACCTGGCTCTGGAGTTGCAGGTAGTTATAAGCTGCCCAACTTGGGTTCTGGGAACTAAACTGGGATCCCCTACAAGAGCAGTACATGCTATGAACTGCTGAACCATCTCTCCAGCCCCTGGCTTTTTATATCTTATAATATAGTCAGCTGTTCATTAAGGCATGGGAATGAAGCCTATCAAAGCCAATTTATCCAAAAATATGGACTCAGAAACCTGGCTGCTTGTACTTCTAGCTAGGTGTTCCTTCTCCTTCTCTTGCCCAGCTAGAGTTTCATGATGCAACTTGGGTTGGGTCTAAACTCACCACGTAGTCAAGGCTGACCTTAAACTCCTGAACCTCATTACCCTCCCTGTGGGGGCTTACAGTTATGGACCATTATACACAGATATTTCTTTAATTTGTACATATTACTCTTTTTTAACCTTCTCTTTCCTGTTCTTTTTTTCTCACCTCTGCTTTCTCGTTCACCTATGTATTCTCCACCATCATTTTTTTCCCTAGGGATGTGAGACCAGCTTTATTTGAGTATCGTCTACCATTAGCAACCATCCTCCATACCCAAGAGGTCCCATTATTTTGTCTCCTTTGAATAGAGTATCCCATTAATTCCTGGTATATCTGTTATCTCTGTACATTACAAGCAAGATCTCATTAGTCATGTTAGGGAGGTAATGACAGGAGAGGCAGGAGGAAGGGTGGGGACTGCTGGAAGACCAGGGACTCCAGAGCAGTCTAGGTAGTGAAGTCCTGGAGCATGTTTGGAAATTCTGAGAAGACTAAGGGACACATAATGGCCCCACAGGGAAGACATTAAAACTGACCAGGTCAGTTTGATTCTATGTTCTCAGTGACTGAGTTGTTTGAATGGTTTGGAGCAGAGCACCATGTCTTGTTTCCTATTTAGGAGGCCAAGCAATCATCTGATTGGGTTCATCTCCACATTGAGGGGTCACTGGTAACAGAGACGGGAAAGATAGAAAAGAAGAGAGAACAGGGGATTCTGTGATGAAGAGAGACCTCACCCAAATCCCCTGTGCTGTGGGAACTCTTCCTGTCCTTTTGTCTCTCCATATGGTTGAAAGGTGCAGGATTAGAATCCTATAACGACCACTACAAACGATCCCCAAGATGATGACTGAGAACAGGAAGAATTTAGTCATGTGTGGGTCTGGAGCTCAGAAGGTTTGAATTAAGGTGTCAGCAGAGGTCACATTCTCTCTAGAGACTCTGGGGGAATATCCTTCCTCAACTCTCCTCATTTGTGACCGCATCAGACGTTCCTGGGCTTGAGGTCACATTTCTCCAGCCTCCACCTCTGTCTTCTCATGACCTTCTCCCTACATCTCTGTTCTCACATCTCACTCTGCCTTCTCTTGCCAGCAACACCCAACACCGAAGTTAGGACTCACCCCAAATCCAAGATGATCTCATCTGGAGATTCTTAAGTGGTTACATCTGCGAGGACCCTTCTCTCTCAACCTAAGTCTTAGTCACAATTTCCAAGGCTCAGGTCCCAGCCATATCTTTTAAAGATCACTGTTTAATTTATCACAGCAGACCAAGGGTTTGTAGAAGGGCAGGGAATGTGCAGCGTGTATCTTTGCACAGCATTTAGATGGCGACTGAGTCTTATACAAAAGATTATATGACACCTGAGACTTGCTGCACCAAGGTCCAAGTGTGGGAAGGAAGTGGGTGGAGAATAAATGGAGGAAGATTGCCCTGAGTCACCCTGGGCTGGCAGGGTAGGTGGGAATGAGTTTGGTACGTACTATGCTGTATTTTTGTTGGTTGGTTTGTTTGTTTGATGATTTATTTATTTATGTGTGTCCACGTGTGAAGGCATGCCATCGGGTTTCAGAGGACAACTTGCAGGTGTTGTTTCTTTCCTTCTCCCATGTGGGGTCTGGATATTGAACTCAGGTCATCAGGCTTCATGGCAGGTGGTTTTCCCCACTGAACCATCCTGCTGGCCGCCTGTGCTTTGGTGATGTGGGTAGGGATGATCCACTCTGTGCTCTCACGTGTGGGTGTGTTGCAAATTTCTGAAAATTAAAAGACGTCAAAAGAATACAACTGAGGCTACTCCACTCCCCAGGGTAAACCACTCATTCCTTCCCTTTTTTATTTCGAGTGAGTACCCACAATATGATTGGGGTTTGCCATTCTCTTCGCCCATGGAGTCCGGGGAAACCCCACAGCTCTGTTTGTTTTTGATCTGTGCCAGGTCACACTGTATATGACATGCCAAGCCAGCCTAAAGATTTACTTTGTGTGGAGACACACGTGTCCCTGACAAGATTTTTGTCTCAGGACAAATGTTCTCTCGTGCGGGGAGAGTGGGAGATTCATGTCACCGTGTCCAAACCCTAGGCGCTTGAAACCTGACTAACCAGAATCTTGTTGGAAGAAAACAGTTTGTTTTTCTTAATCATCCTAATGTCACTTCCAAGTAGGCATGGATGACAGCTATTCCCTCCCGATTCCATAAACTAACTGTCATAGGGAAAGATGGGCCTATTTAACCACAGGAAGATGTTAGAACAGCTTAATTGTGTTGCTTCCACGGCAGATGGCTGTTATCAGTGGAGGAGGGGACTGCAGAACCCAAAGAAAACACCAAATGCAGACAAAGACATATAGGCAACTGTATTTTTGTATTGTACTGTAATGTGTGTGTGTGCATACGTGTGTGTGTGTGTGTATGTGTGTGTGTGTGTGTGTGCGCGCGCGCATTCATGAGCACGCATGTGTGTCTGTGTGCATGTATACTTACTTTATTCCCCCTTATGTTTAGTTCCATCCTGAAGCATATGGTAAAAATGATGTCAGCAGGAAGGTTCGCTGCGTTATTTAAAGTCCTATGGACACCACTCCAGCTATGTTGTTGACAGTTAAAAATGACATATCTATTATTCATGTGGTCCCCTATGACATAGGAGAGGTAGCTTGAACTTGGCTGGAGATGAACAAACAGGAAAGTAATGGGGTTTGTGAAGTGAACCTGGATTTAAATGTGTCCTGGGCCACTTCAGGCATCCTTGCTACAATTTCCCTGGGGTTAAGGAGCAGCCAAGTTCACACAGAAGCCCCACTCCGTGAAGGTGCCTGGTCTGTCTGCCAATTACCTTGGCTTCTTTCCCATCATCTTTATTAGGAGTCTATATTGTCTGGGCCTCAAACCACAGTGGTGCCAATGGCTAATCTTGTACCTGAGGCCAACTGTGTCTCCATCCCCTGTAAGGGCCACTTTTCTCTTTAAGTGGATGCCATCATTTCTAACACTCAAAAGGCTGTTGAGAATTCAATGATGGAATGCCTATGATTTGTTCTATTTAAATCACTCAACAAGTCAGTTATGAGCTCTGTAGAGAGTAAAAAGATTCACTGGCCTCCAACCCCAAAGCCCTAAAACAAGTCCTACCTGACCTGGAGCAGGGGAAGGAAGATGCAGTTTTTTTTTCTGTGTTGGGACCCAATGCTTGAGGCTCAGTCACATATGTTTTCTCTAGCAGACTGAGGAGCCAAAATTTGAACACAGCTCTGATCACATCTAGGGTTGAGCCTCCTTAGGCAAAAAGTCAATGTGGGGTTTCCCCCTTTCTTGAAACTCTTTTGCAGTGAAGAACTCCTGACCTTCCTGGGCCCTCAGCCTCATGGAGATGGATGTCCTCTAGTTTAGCTATGGATAAGAACAGAGGCTGCCATCCGTAGCTATGTCCAGGCCTTGGATGTTTCTTTAGTCATTTGAAGAGTGCCACTTAGCAGTGCTTCCCCCCCCTCAGCCCCCGAGGCTTAGCTTCCACCTGGATATGAAACGATGTGAGTGAAGTGTCTATGGTCCTGAGGCATAAGTCAGCCCAGAGAAATAAACCTCAGGCATAGAGGTGCAATTCCTCATGATTTGGTGATCCTAGAGAGCTGTGAGCAGAGCATCCAGAGCGCCAGTTCATGATTCCTGTGGGAGGCCAGGGCACTGAGCCGAATTGCCAGGCTCTTGGCTAAGGTGGGCGTCTTAGTTAGGGTTTTGCTGCTGTGGAGCAGACACCAACAACATGGCTGGCACTGATGTCCTCTCTGACTCTGTGCTGCCTACCTTTAGAGGTGAGTGAGCCATATCCAAGAACGAAGCATACGATGCCAGTTCAAGACAAGCACTGGCTTTGCGTCGGGATGCCCTTCCCAACTGAGGGTTTCATTCCTCACGGTCCTCATCATCCAGCTTCATTCACCTGAACTCTTGGATTCCTCTCCAGGCAGCTTGAAGCTTAATGGCCTTTATTTGTGGAGTCCCTCAAAAAAAAAAAAAAGGCTCAGTTGTAAATTTCACATCTCAGAAACAGAGGTATAAATGCCAATCTGCATGACTGCATAATATTTATTATTTTAATTAAAGAAAATGGATAGTGACATTTATTAGGTCACAAGTTACTTAATGGCAACAAATGACCAGAAAAAAAAATTTACTGTTTTATGAGCCAACCTCAGAATGTCCCTCTGAGATTATCTTCTTTGGCTTCAGACTAGGGAGTTGCTAGTGATCCAGGCACACTTTGGGAAGGCTGGTTTTGTAAGATACTGTGTGGGGGAGCGGTAGCTTCACATAGGAAAGTGCAGAGCTCATTGCTCAGATTAGCTACTTCTCCTTTCTCTGTCCCTAGGCCCTGAGGGACAACTGCTAGAATTCTAGGTCTGTGTGTGTATGCGTGTATGTGTGTGTGTGCATATATGAATATATGTGTGTATATCTCTGTTGCAAATATGTGTATGTATATATGTATGAGAGTATGTATGTGTATGTAACATGTGCTCACAGGTGTACATGCATATGTATGGAGGTCAGAGGTCATTGTTGAGTATCTTGTGCAATGGTTTTACAACTTTTTTTTTTTTTTTTGATACAGGGTACCTTACTGAACCCAGAATTCACCAACCCAGCTAGTCTGGCTGCCCTGAAAACTCTAGGAATCCTCCTGTCTTGCCTGCCCAGTATTAGGGTTCTAGGCATATGCCAGAGTGTCTGTCACTTAATGTGTGCTCTGGAGATCTGAACTCAGACCCTCCTGTTGCGTTCAAGCACTTTTGTTACCTGAGCCATCTCCACAGCCCTTTGGTGGCTGATGTATTTGTATATTTGCATTATTAAGCTGGAAGGATTAGGGTTCCTTACTTTGGTTTGTAACTGTTCCATCTTTCTTTTGAAATGACACTAACAATAGGTTTTCCTATTAGAAATATGATTCATATCTTCACACTAGAGAAGACAGAGGAACCAAGATTTATTACCTGGGTTCTTTGTGTTAGACCCGTGTAGGTCTTATGTGCATTCTACACCCAACCCTTAAAAACATGATCTATTAATTTCTTACCCGACAGTGAGGGGACTGAATGCAGCTCAGGTCCTCTGGGCTGGAATAGTGAAGACTGTCAGATTCCTTGCACCCAGCTTGCAAACCTGGGTATCTCCTGCTTCGTGTCCTGGCTCTGGTCTGTGGTTTCTGTTTCTCCTTACAGAGAAAGACTCGTCCAAAGTGCAGGGCCAGGTAGTGTAACAGGCTCTGAGAAAGCCTGTCTTGTCTGGATACATCACTGAGACTTTCCCATCTGTGTGACATCGTTATGACCTCTATGGTTATAGAGATGTTTACAGGGCAAAAAACAAAAACAAAACAAAAACAAATTGGGGAAAAGGGCCTTTAAAATGATTTTTAATTAAGAATATCATAGTAACTGTTGAGAATAGTACAGATTTCATGCCAACCTCTGATAGGATCTCAGGCCTCATATGGGATGTGGTGAATTGGGGCAAATAGCTTCATTACACTACAAATATAAACGATAAAAATTATAACAATATAAAAATTAATACTATCAATTTCAGGCCTTTTCTCATCTTTTTGTATTTTTGTTTTACTTTTAATAGTATAATATAATTACAATATTTCTCCCTTCCTTTCCTTGCTCAAAACCTTCCCATACACCCCTCCTTACTTTTTTTTTTTAATTCATAGCCTCCTTTTCCATTAATTGTAGTTACTTAGAAAAATAAGGCTATTGCTTTTGAAAGGTTGAAGCAGATGAAGATGTGTCAGGCGCTCGACACAGCACTTGCTGCAGGTCGAACACCTCCATATGAGTTCACTTTGATGTGAACTCAGACCAGCGTCTGTCTGATGATGCCAAGTGACAGGGGATGTGAGGTACCAATGTCCAATGGGCATGTCCATGATATCACAGCGGGATTCTGTACCATCAGGATGAAGAGAGGGCTCAGTGGATGCATCTCAAATGCAGCACATTAAGCAAACAGTATTGATGAGTTTGTGTCCATAGAAAGTTTCAAGGAAAGTGCAGTGAAGGTGTACATTAGGGGCTAGGGTAGTTAGGAGAGTGTGGAGGCTGCAGAGGAAGGCCGCAGGGTAAGAGCACCTACACAAAGATCTGAGTTCAAATCCTAGGTCCTACATAAGGAGCCAGGGCATAGCTTGTGCAGCCAAAACTGCAGCACTGGGGGTTGGTGGCCACCAGACTAGCTCTAAACTCCAGGAGAGACTCTGTCTCAGAGGAATCAGGTAGAGAGTGAAGTAGCAGGATGCCAGCTGTCCTTTTCTGACTTCTCTCTGTGTGTCCATGCCCATGCACATCCTATACCCAGCGCACACATACACGACTAAATATTTTAAAAAGCAGTCAGAGGAATGATTGTCCTTAAAGAGGAAGGAGGAGAGCAACTCATAGCTAGGGGTAAGTCATAGAATAAGACATCAGAGGGCTAGGAATAAATTGTTGACCTTCTTGAATCAGGTAGGAAGACGGCAGGCCATCAGCAAACATTCCTTAAGATGGCTGGATGACTCAGCTGTGGCTCTGTGTGTTTGCTGGGCTTTAATCAAGACAGTTTACAATAGAACAGAGTGGCGGCTGCTCTCTACTCTTTGTCGTGGTCTCAGAGGGTCTCACTCTGAGTGTCTTGCCTTTGTAAACCCCTTTCCAGCAGAAGCCTCCTGCAAAGGCCACGCCCACCACGCTGAAAAAAATCCTCCTTTGTCAGCTTTCTGTCCACCCGCTGGGTAATCTCAGAGACAGGACTGTAAAATCTGACTTGACTCTCCCTTCAACAAATTCTACCCAGAGCTTGTAGGCTTGCCCCTCAGGCAGGATGCACGGGGGCCTCCAAGCCCTTGGTTGATTAAAGGTTACATCTTGCGGAGCTTGCAAAGTCCGGGTGATTGCAGTGGCTGGAGGGAAACCCAGTGGAAATGCTCACATTCTGAACCAAATAGTTGAAAGGTTCCAAACTGCGTATAGGTTGATCCAGAGATGCTGGAAGAAAGCACATTAATAGCCAGAGAGACCTTGCTCTAATGAAATTTGGCTCACTTAAAGGAAAGATTTGCGGACATTAAACGAAGTCGGTGGAAACATCTATAACCTTGGTCTCCCAGTTTCTTAGAGTTTGAGCACCTAGTATGTACTTGACATGACTCTTGTACAGGTATTATCCCATGTTCCAGCCTCCGGCTAATTCAGTTATAAAGATACTATCATTCCATCTTCTGGAGGAGGAAACTGGTGAGCCTTAGGGAATTGAAATGTTGTTCAAGGACTTGTAACTATTAGGTAACCCAGGACAGTAGAGTTTTAGATATACCGATTTAATGGCTATCCAGGTTTTCTTTCTTTCCTGTTGCAGCGACCAAAAGCTAACTGGGGAGGAAAGCCTGTTTGGCTTACAGGTTACAATCTAAGCTCAGGGGGATGGAGGCAGGAATCTGGAGGCAGAAACTGAGATCATGAAAGACTGCTGCTTACTGCCTTGCTTCCAGGTCCAAAGCAGAAAACTTTCTTAAACAGCCCCAGTCTACCCCGCTTAGGAATGGTACCACCTGCAGTGGGCTGGGCCCTCCCACATCAATTAGCAATCAAGAAAACGTGTGCAGACACACAGAAGCACCAGTTTGACACAGGTGGTTCCTCAATTGAGATTTCCTCCATCCAAGTGTGTCAACGTAACAACTGAAGCTAACCATGACAGTGGCCATGGTCCAGCTACTAAGGTATAAGATACAGAGAAGATCATATTTGAGGAACTGATAAAATGGGTCCTGGTATTATCTCAGCAGAGTATCAGGGAGAAGACTCACAGGTGAGCTGAGATCAGTGAGAATCGAAGGACTGAGAGAAGGCAGTACCAACATGTCTACTGTCAGGTCTCTTAGACTCTTTGAAGGGATCTTATTCACTTGTATTGTGAGTTCATAGTTTAGAGGCCCGTTCTGGCTTCTTAGATGGACTGTGAGTTTCCCGGAGTGACTCACAGTTTAGGCTCGACTGTCAGACGCAGCCATTACCACAGTTCAGTGATCACCGAAAAGTGTCATGCACTTGCACTGAGGTCATCTCGGTGACCCCTGATCTGCCCATCAGTGGAAGCCTTTGAGACATGGGAGGACAGGTTTTTTTTTGTTTCGTTTGTTTTTTTCTCAACTGATGGACAGTTGACAATGTCACTCTGTCCACCCGTGGCTTTCATCCCGGCTCATCGGTTCACACATGCCCTGCAGACCCATTGAGTAATGACCATCCATCTTAGTGGTTCCGGGGAAAGATCGTGCAGTGCCATACTAGGGCTCCCTGCCTGGTCTTTGGGCTGTTCTGCTTGCCCAATTAAACACCTGTCCTTCCCCTGACTGCACCGTCAGTGGCTCCTTGTTCTTCCATCACCTGTTAGGGAGCATTAGAGGCAGCTCAGTTTTATGCAGATAAATAAGAGTTTAGTGGTAATGTGCCTTGTGACCTTTGAAGTGACAAGATCACATTAATTTTTAGGGATCCCACCTTCGTGGCTGTCGCTGTGAGCGTGTACCTGGCTGAGAGCGAAGACCCTGCTTTTGAGAGGACCATGGCAGTTTAACGTGCTGTTTGGAAATGTAAGAAGCTTCCCTCTTTGATTTTTTTTTCTCCACCAGCCTGACGGTTTTTCAAACATATTCACTGTCAGCCCTAACAACCTGTCAACAAATGCCATTACGTGGAAATTGCCAAGACTCATTTTGAGGATTGTGAAAAGTGACAGACATGCCACACGGATAAGTTTCTCAAAAAGCCAGGGTTGAAACTTTTGAAAGATACTCTAGCCCATCCGAAGGGGGTGGAAAAAAAGAAAAAAGAACAGTCAGATCTCTAGGAAAACAAAACCAAAACAATCCACAAGCACACACCTGTCAAATCAGATATCTGTTTCTTTCCTGGTCAAATTAAGGTGTATGGAAAGAATGAGACGCCAGCGACACAAGCCACTGAGATTCGAGGCTAGGCCAGTCCTTGCTCTTATCTGGAAAACTAAGGAAAGAACAGGAAAACATTTTTCCTTCCTCTAGAGAGTGCAAAGGAAGCCCAGTTCACTTCTGGTTGAATGTTTTGGGGGATGGAAACAGGGGAGAAAGAGTCATTTAGATGAAGCAGCATGGAGCCAACAGTGATTGTGACACATTAGAAAATGAGGGCTTGTCTGACATGGATCTAGGACAGATCTCAGAGGGAAAAGAGGGAGAACACAGCAGTAAGGTTTGGGATGTGGGAGACCGGAACTTGCCCCTGACTCTGCTCTGACAGCATCACCTGGGAAGTTTGCAGCAACTGCTTCTGCTGCTTTATCTGGGCACAGAGAACACTTGCCCTGGTGTGGTCCTGAAGGGTAGGTGAACGGCTCTTACCTGAAGACTTAAGTAGAAATCTGAGACTCAAGATGACTTGGCAGGAGAATGCTGCTGAACCCAGAGATGTTTTATCGCAATTTTAGATGGACTTTATAACTGAGTTTCTCTTTATCCAAATACAACTTGTGTGGAATATTTTAAGGGACATAGGAGACTAAAGGCTTCCCCAGTCCTGCCCTGAATAATGGCAGTGGGGAAGAGAGGTGACAGAGATGAGAGAGGAGGTTTCCTGTACGTAGAGCCTCCAGGACACACAGCACCTGCCATTTGCTTGGCTATTACACGGATGGCTTATGGCTTGTCATGCTTTCCTTGGAGTTTGCCCAGAGTATTGTGAGTAACCTCTCCTGCATGTCACTTCTCCTAGGTGCCCTGAATATCTCCAGGGGACGTTCATGCAGGAGTGTTGATGGTATTTGCTCAGTGGTCTAGTTCTATTCATGTTCTTCTAAAAGTTTCAGCTACTCTACCTTTTGGGCTTCTGGGTCGGTTCCTGCATTGTCCTATTTTATCAGGAACCCTACTGTGCCAGATGGAATAGAATCCCCACCCAGATTTAGCTAGTTTATAGAAATGACAGAACTCTTTGCAATGTGCCATGCATTATAAAACCTAGCATCCCAGTAGGGCTTGGCCTCATCGGATTATTATATGCTACCATTTTGTCCTTCCCTTGGATGAATAAACTGAGGTCTGGTGTACTAATAGCCCATGCTCTCAAGGTTATAAATAGAATGGGAGAGAGACTGTCTCACCTTCCTCCAAGTCCAGGCCTAGAGACCAGTTTTCCAAGGTCCGAGATTTTCACAAAGTCTAATGCTTAGACTCCAAGACTCCTTCCTGCTGCTTCCTGTGAAGTTTTTTCCCATTTAAACTTTTGCACTGCTCTTCATCCTTGCTGCCCTTGGGAACAGAGGCTGTACCTCGATTTGGCTGGAACTCCCATTAACTCTAATGGGCATGCAGCAATCTCCCCCAGCGCGCTGTGATGAGATTATTTCCCATCCAATTGTTTTAATGTTGTGGATGTTGAGTCTTCAAACATGTAACCTTTGGTTTCATTATAAGGCTCAGAACAGACGGGATGCACGGAGAAGATAAACTAGGAGAAAGGTGCCAAGAAAAGATGCATGGCTGCAGCTTCACGGAAGAACAGTGTACAGATGATAGAAAAACAAGGGCATCCGAGAAGGGGAGGGATCTTTTTGTCTTAACTATGGATGTGAAATGGATATTGTCAGAATGCATAGCCCGAAGGTGTTAGAAGGAAGAGGCTCTACAGTGCATATGATCAGACATTGCAGTGGGATAAACCCTGTTTATGGCTTCATTATTTTAAAGGAAATGTAATGATATTCCCAACTCTGTCGGGGTTTCATCTGGGCAGGCCCTTTACTCTTGGATCCTCATGATGATCTTGTGTAATTCAAAAGGTCAGGGACATGGCTCGGATGCCCTTCTTAGAATCCCACCCCATATATGCTACATGTAAGTTTGTGACTTAGAGGATGGCAAACTCATATAACATGGAACTACTGATCTGTATGATGTGTGTGTATGTCCATGTCTAAATGTGTGTGTGTGTGTGTGTGTGTGTGCGCGCGCGCGCACATTCACATCTCCCTGTCAAGAGCTTAGTGTTAGAGTCAGATTGTTTCTCATCTTCAACTTTCCCTGTTAGTAGATGAATAGGTAAAGGCTCAGTGGTACAGTTTGGACCACTCTCTGTCACACAGGTCTGCACATCACCACTATCATGAGAGACAGAGGGACTGACCATGCTGTTCTGAGGTGGCTGGACCTCAACCAGTGGGTTCATTCTCATGGACACTGCATCTTTGCTGCTGCGTGGTATTTCTAAGGAGATCTCCTACCAGTGGTGAATTCCAGAGAGCTATGAACATCCAGAGAACCCCCTGGTACTGTAAGCATGCAGCTTACTGCCGGCCAGAGAGCAGATCTGAAGGAAATGCAAATCTGTAGGACCCATGTCAGCTGCAGAGAATGCTCATCTCATAGCTGATGGCTGACAGCCACCAACCCTTTCCTGCCTCAAGGGTGAAGAAGTGGTGTTTGAATGTCTGGGATCCTCAGAAGTATTTGTTTGTGGTTTTAAAATCTTAATTTCTGATTACAAACATCACCCACCTTCTTGTTAAAAAGGAGGGACAAATGAATAAAAATAACAAACTTTCTCCATAGCCCGATGCCCAAGAATGTTTTGAACTATATATTCCAGCCAGGTTTGTGTATGTATGAAAACATATTATATGCTTCAATTTTAACTTCTACCAAATTGTCTCATAATATTAGGTACTATTTTGTAAATACTTTTTTTCAACAATATACAAAAACATCTTTGTATGTCAGAATTTCAAAGCTATCTCACTTACAAAAGGCCACATGAGTTTGACTACATGGAAACAACCTATATTTTGAAAGTTTAAAATGAGGAATTATCAACAAAGTTGAAGGGAACATACTTGAATCCGTGTGTGAATGTTTCTCTAGATTCTAGCGCTTCTCAACCTTCCTAATGCTGTGGCCCTTTAATACAGTTCCTCATGCTGTGGTAACCCTGCAACCATAAGATTATTTTGTTGCTCCTTCATAACTGTAATTTGGCTACTGTTATGAATTCTAATGTAAACACTTGATATGCAGCCATGCAACTCACAGGTCAAGAACCATTGAGTCTAGACCACATTTCTTTCTTTTTTTTTTTTTTTTGTGAACCAAAAGAAAATAAGTAGGCTAAATGTGGTGGTTCAATCCTTTAACCCTAACACTCAGTAGGGAGAGGCAGGTGGATCTCTGTAAGTTAAAGGCCAGGCCAATCTAGTCTACATAGCAAGTCTCAGGCCATCAAGGGCTACATAGTAACACTCTATCTCAAAAACAAACAAACAAAACGAACTGAAGATTCTTAGATGAAGAAAACTGTCCTTTGGAAGAGACATGCCACTGAGAAATGCACCAGCATTCCCAAACTTCCCTGTGTCCTTAGACCCCAGCCATGAGTAGGTTTTGTTCATCTGTGAAGACTAGTCCACTGTCAAAGGAGGGGTGTGTGGTCTTGCAGTTGCTTTAATGTGAAACCCTGGTAATTGAGAAGGTTAAGAAACATCTCATAGTTATTAATTCCCTTTTTTTTTCTGGCCACAGAGGTAGTAGATAGTTTAAAGATGGGAGTTTCTGAATCCGTCTCTCCAGAAAGCCAGCCCTAAACCACTCTCTTCTAGGTGGCAGCATTTCTGAGAGGTTTCCCTGCAGCCCCAAGGAAGGTCAGCCTCTCTCCAGCCCTGGTAGCCTTGTGCTTTTCTTCCCTCACTGGGAATTCCTGAGCCCCAAAACACAGCTGTATCACTTTCTCAGTTCTTTAACACCCTTACTTTTGCCAAGCTAGGAGGTTTTGGGTATAGTTCCTGCCCCTCCCACTGTCTCAGGATCCTGAACTGGTCCCCAAACAACCTCACGTTTCCACTTTTAGCTTTTCTCATCCAACCCTTCCCCAACCATATCCTTAGACTAGATGTGTAGTTTGGGCAAACCTCACCCTAAGGTTACACATTTTCTAGTAGCAAGACATAGCCCCAGTATAGTCTATTCCACCTATAGCCAACCTTGATGGGACTCAGTATTCTCAATGCAAGAAGGCTCTTTAGAATTTCAAAGAAGTAGGCATCTTCCAAAATCCCTTGCCACCTGCCCTTTTGGATTCTATTGATGATGCCAAATATGAAGCTCAATTTGAACACAGTCTAGCTCCCCTTTTCTTTTTGTTCAATGGGAGTGACCAGGACGGAGGAACTTCCTTTAACCAGTGCTCCGTTAAGCTATGCTGATACAACCTCAGCAGGACCTACCAGTAAGAACCAGTCTAACAAATCCACATTCCATTGGACCATGTGGTCCTGTGCTATGGATTTACAACTCAGCTGGGTATTTGCTTATCGCTATGTACAAATGGGTAGCACCAAGAGCGATATCTCTTCTTTTCATCAGGATGGTTTTTCTCTGATTCAGATGTGATAAACTTACTGTTGTTTTTGTTATTTGAGACAGTGTCTTACTATGTAGGCAAGGCTGGCATAGAACGCATGGCAATCCTCCTGCCTCAGCCTGCTGTGTGCTTATGTCATATGTATGAGCCACTGCACCAAGCTTAAAGATCATTGGCTTGAGCAGTTATGTTTTCAGATTAGCTTAGTGCTGACTATGGCCAGTATGGATAAGAAAATAGAAACTTAGAGAGGGTAGTGCCTGGCTTGAGGCAGCACCACTAGTGTTCAAGACCCAGTTCACTCATCCTAGATTTGTATTCTTTTCACTGTTTAGCTAGGAGCAACTGCACGTTTTGTCTGACTGTGAACTTTGTCTTTGTCCTGTTGTTGACTGGCAGGAGATGCTCCAAAGCATTGACTGTAATGTTGCATTCAGTTACTTGAACTTTGCCTAGTCAGTTCCCTGAAGCTATAAGACACCATGGTCAAAAGCAATGTAAAGGAGAAAAGGGTTTATCTTAGTTTACAGTTGCAGAGAGGGTACTGTCCATCATGGTGGGGAATACATGACAGTGAGGAAGCAGAGAAATCACATTGTAGCCACATACAGGAAGGAGAGTGTAGGAGAGGGGAGAGGGGCAAGCTATAAAATCTCATAGCCTGTCTCTCTCAAGGCATACTTCCTCCAGCAAGGCTCCATTCCATAAGGGTTCTGTAACCTCCCTAAACAGCACCACCATCTGGAGACCAAGTGTGTAAACACATGAGCTGAAGGGGTGGAGGGCTCATTTCCCTTTCAAACCACCAATGCTGCTCTATCTTAGAAGCAGCAAAGACTTGGAAAAGAAAAGAAAAGAAAAGAAAAAAAAATCACAAGGTCATCTCTCTGAGTTCTCATTGTCTATTCCAGGATGTGACGGTTGACTTAGCTTGTATTTTCTTTCCCAAAAAGGACTGGAAAGAAGTTGAGGGTGCTGAACGAGGTAAGGCTATGTCACCCATCTTCAGGAGCTTTCATTAAGAGGGTTGTGTGTGTGTGTGGGGGGGGGATAACCAAATAAATAGGTAAGTCTGCAAAGTCAGCAATTGTGATCAAGTATGTTTTCAATAGAGTATTGAAAAACAATTGACTGTGATCAGACCTGTATTCTGTGGGATAGTCAGAGTGGAGTGACATTGAAGCCAACATCACAGGAGGAGTGATTGATCAATTGTAAGCCACAGTGAGAAAAAGCACTCCATCCATTGGAAAGAGCATTGCAGAGGTACAGAGGTGAAGACCCTGCCTCCAGGAAGTGTGTTCTAAAAACACAACCTGAGAATGTAGATCACGTGCATGTGAATGTAGTATATACCACTTAGCACACCATCGTGGGCATTCAATTGTCTTGCAACAAACACTACAGGTGGCACTTACTGTAAACTACCAGGTATGTGTTCCTAAGGTGTGTGTGTGTGTGTGTGTGTGTGTGTGTGTGTGTGTGTGGTGTGTTGATGGGGGAGTGGCAAGTGCCAAGAACATCACCAGTGTGTAGATTCAGGAAAAGCTTAGGTCAGCCTCAGAGCACCACAGCCTCTCCCCATCCGCCCCGGGCTGTGGCAGACAGCATTAAGTCTATTATACTGCTGCCCTGCCAGCAGTAAATCACAGCTAGTTATCGCTAAATTCTGGAATTTGCTTCTCAGAGAAAAATAATTAACACTGGCAGGAGTTTGATTGCATTAATTTACAGAGAGCAACACCCGAATGATAAATCTGTAGTGGGAGAACTGCCCATATGTTACAGATTGACTTAACATGGTTGAGGCATTAAACAAAAGGAGTTTGAGAAGCAGATACCTGTATCAGCTTTATTGGCATCGAACTCTGTGGTTTCCACTGGGGCTGACACACTTAATTAAATATGCTCTGGTCTAATTAGGGTGCACATCAAATATACAAATACAGGCTTTTAAAAATATTTGCTGATTAGAATTCGGATTCCTGTTTTGTGCATAGTTCTGGTATTATCCACAGCAGAATTTTCTCCTTGAGACATGGACTCTTTGCACAGCTCCACAGTCCGGAAGGAGTGCATATCGTATCTCACTGTATAAAACCTATTTGTAGTCTGAGGAAACAATATATAGACCTAGATTAATTGTTCAGTATTAATAAAGGGAGTGGAGGTTAGGAAATAGAAATATCTGTTAAAGTGGTAAGGCATGTGATGTTTTTATAATAAAATATCTTAAATTATAAGCAACATAGTAATGTTTAATGATAGCTATAATATAACTTGAACTTTTCATAGATGTACTGTAGTTACCTAATTTTCCACCTCCCCCCCTTCCTCCAACCATTCTCATGAATCTAAACCCCTTGCTCCCTCTCAAATTCATGGCTTCTTTTCATTAAATTATTTTTCTATATTTATAAAAATAATGCACATATAAATGCAGCCCGCTGAGCCCATTGAATGTTCCTTGTAGTATATGTTTTTAGGGCCGACCACTTGGCTTTGGATAACCAGCTAGGGGCTTAACCATGGGCAAGGTTGAGGCTCCTCCTCTTGGGAATCATTAACTGCTTGTAGTTTTTCTAGAGGTAGGGGCTTATGGGATCTCTCCTATCCCTGTTGTCATATCAATTGGTGGTGTCACTGTTCAGGTTATATAGTTGAGGATTCACGGGTGCAGCTTCCCTGTCAATTAGAGAAGACACTGTTTTGAAGCAGACAACCTGGTCCTCTGGCTCATACAGTCTTTCCATTTCCTCTTCTCATATGGTTCCTGAGCCTTGGGTATAAGGGTTTTGTTATAGATGTATTAACATCCCTATGATTAGTAATTCTCTGCATTCTGACCAGTTGTGATTGATATATATTAATATATACATATACGCACACACACATATATATATATACACACACAGAGATATTGTATACACACACATACACACACACACACACACACACACACACACACACACACACACACACATATTCACACAGACACCTAACTTGGATCATTAGTTTTTTCATCCTTTGAGCCATCTCAAAGGTCCTGATTGAGTCATTTTGTAACTCAGAACAATTCATCTCAGTCCTGTCTTGCTCTTATTTGAGGACTGAGAATAATGATGGGTATGTTCCCAGGGTATAGAGGAGTGATTGAGAACTGTATAAAAGCATCCTCTAGAGTTCTGACTCACTGTACTCGTTTAATGAAAATATAGTCTTGAAGCTGGTTGGTTCGGGTTTAATAGCTGGATTGAAGACCTGAGCATCAGAAATCCAGATTCTGGCAGTATTAGAAGATCTATCTATCTATCTATCTATCTATCTATCTATCTATCTATCTATCTATGTCTTAGGAACTCTCAAAGGCATGGAGCAATAGTCCTCAGACAGTGGTCCTTGGACCAACAGTGTCCTGTAACCAATAGTGTAAGCCTGAGACTTTCTTGGGACTAATTCCAGTTTGCTGGAGTCAGGAGTTCTGGGAGTGGGATCGTATTATCTGTGTCTCCAGGGGCCTTGAGTGCTTCTTTATACAAGCTTAAGTTAGAGTATTTTAACATAAAATGCTCTCTCGTCCTAGTCCCTGATGTCCTGGATGCTTAACTCTAGGGCTTGGAGAATTGGTGCGCGCGCGCGTGTGTATGTGTGTGTGTGTGTGTGTGTGTGTGTGTAGGCATTCCTAATTTAATTTAAGTATGAGAGGATCAACCTGAATAGAATGACTTGAAAGTGTTTGGGAATATTAATATGTTCTCAATAAAATAAAATAAAATAAAATAAAATAAAATAAAATAAAATAAAATAAAATAAAACCAAGAGAGAAAAGTAAATCCGGATGTAACTTACATTTTCTGCGTGTTTCCATAAACAGAACAGTACAGGTGAATGAACACACTGTTGAATCTTGGTGTAGACACCTCTTTAGAAATCTCAGATTTTAAAGGTATGGTCTTTTCTTCCCAGGATGTATATAGTCGAGCAAGAGGTGGAGTTAAAACCCAAGTGGAATGACAAGAAGAATTAGCTGCCCAGAAGGCATTGGCAAAGCATTGGTTGTTAATATGAACTGAGTTTGATTTCTCATCCTACAGTTGAGAAAACTTACTAAAGAGGAAAGAAGGCTCAGTAGAGTGTGCAAGTGTCTCTCTCTCTCTCTCTCTCTGTCTCTCTCTCTCCCTCTCTCTCTCTGTCTCTCTCTGTCTCTCTCTGTCTCTCTCTGTCTCTGTCTCTCTCTCTCTCTCTGTGTATGTGTGTGTGTCTGTGGTCTCTGTGTGTGTAGAGGGTCACAAAGTTTTTATTTGGTTCTTAGAATCTTGAGCTCTGAGGTCAATTTGATAATCAACTAAAGTGTTAGCAGAGAGGTGGAGTTTTGGTCCCTAAGGGGACTTCATGGAAGAAAGAGACAAAGCTGAGGATATGACTTAGGGCAAGGTTTACAAAGGGAGGAGGAGTATGGGTGGTGTAGCAGGTTCTTTTCTGTTGCTGTGATAAAACTAAACATAACCAAGAGCAATCTATGGAAGGACGTTTATTCAGGTTTATGATTTGTGTTGAGCAGGATTCAGTGGTTGACATGATAGGTCAGCAATTACTGCTCTGTGTGTAATGACATGTCTACATTCACACCACTAGCTCTGACTCTTTGGGGAAATGCCCTCCATGTTCAATATGGAGTGGAAGACAAGGAAGTTGGGAATTACATGGAGAAAGAATGGGAAGGGAGGCTCATCTTGCTACACATCTCCCTAATGACTTGCTAGGGTCATGGGCTGTCTTAGTTTCCTTTCTTAGTGCTGTGATTAAATAGCTTGTCAAAGCAATTATATATATATATATATATATATATATATATATACCATACAAAGTATTAGGTCTCACTGTGGCATTTTTAAACAAAGTATGTTTTAGTGGATTCTCCTCTCACTGACTTCCCCCATACCGCTGTAACAAGGCAATTTACAGAGAAAGGGGATATTCAGCTCACAATTCCAGGTTACACGCCATCCTTACAGGAACATTAAAGAGAGAAAGACTTGAATCAGTCAGTCACATTCACACCCACAGTCAAAATCAGAGAGCAATGAGTTAAGGTATGCATACCCATGCTCACATAGCTTTCTCTACACTTACTCAGTCCAAAAGGCACAAGCCAACAGGATGGTGCCGCTCACAGTGGACAGCGGATGGGTCCTTCAATGTAAAATAACACAAAGAAGGAAACCCTCACAGACATTTCCCCAAGTGAATCTAGGCGATGTCGGGTTGACAATGAAGACTATCCAGCACATGGGGCTACTCCACCACAGAGGAAGACTTGCATCCAATCAGAGTGTTTAATGATCTTTTCCTTGTTGCCCTCTGCTTGCCTCTACTGTAGGCTCAGAATGTATTTGTTCAAGGTTTCAAGGCTCATTAGACAGGCCAAATGTGGCCCTCTCCAAGGAGCAAGCAGTTGCTTTGTGAATGATGAACTGAGGAACCCTGATACTTTTTGCCCTGGCCGTAGGCATCACAGTCTACTAATTTTCAACTAATTGGAGGATTTTCTTTCTCTCCGAGTTTGCTGACCTTTATGCCAGCATTTACTGATGACCTGCAATGATTAACCTAGATTAACTCACCCACTCACAGAATAGGGGAGGGGAGGGGAATGAGAACAAATAACTGGACACTGACTGTTGAGGACCTCAAGTGGGGGCTGTTTCTAAAGCTCTGCCAGTGGGGGGTGATGCAGAACAATGCATGCAGAAATGCTTAGGGCATTAAAAGTCCCATGAAAATCTTTACCACTTTTTTGCTCTTCCTGTAAAAATAGAAAAAAAGATCACTTTTATTCTTGGTGTTTTTCTCAAGCTTCTTTCTTGAGGTCTTGGCTTCTGTGCTCCTTCTTTAGAGATGTTTTTCTTGACTGTCCAATCTGCAGGGTTTTCTCTCCATGCTCATCCGCCTAAACCATCTACTGGTGTTTTATTCTTTTAAAAGTTATTATAATTTTAGTATTTACTTATTGTGTATGTGTGCATGAGAGTGTGTGTGCATGCATGCATGTTTGTGTGCATGTGTGTGTGTGTATGGGTGCACATGTGTGGGTCCTCTCCTTACACAGATTGGGCCTCAGGAATGAACTCAGATTATCAGGTCTGGTGGAAGGGCCTCCTCCACCCACTGAGTCACGTCACCAGCTCCACTGCTCCAGCTCGTGCCACACATCAGCAGTGGGAGTGTTGTCATACTGCTCAGAGAGTATTTGGGATGAAGATCATGTAGCAACAACTCGACTGGGAGATGAAAAATCTCTGCGTCAATGCGTCTGTGTCCTGGTTTCATATTTTATTCATGTGAAAACCACTCATGAAGAAATGAGGAAAACGAAGGGACAGGGGAGGTGGCTCTGTGGTTATGAGAGCATTGCTCTTCCAGAATCCATGCCTGGAGAGTGGCTCACAATCACCAGTGACTTAGCTCTAACTCCAGGGGATCTAACTTGATCTTCTGGATTCCACAGATGTGTGTGTACATGCACCCAGGCACATACTTAGACATGTAATTACAAACAAAATAATCTTTTCTAAAAGGAGGGAAATGATAGATGCAAGTCACGACAGCCACAAGGTAAGCTCTTTACAAGTCTTAGCTATAACTATTTTTTAAATACTTATTTTATTATTTATTTAGATGTATGTGTGTATCTGATTCTATGTGCATACATGCAATGCCCAGAGGCCTGAAGGGGGCTTGGATCTCCTGGAGCTGGAGTTACAGACAGTTGAGAGCCGTCTGATGTGGGTGCTGGGAACTGAACATGAGTTCTCTGCAAGAGCATGCAAGCACTCTTAATCACTGAGTCATCTCTCTAGCCGCTTGCTATAATATTTTAAAAAGAGGACTACTTATGAATTCCCCTATTCATCTAGTGATAATGTACTGGCGACACTCTCCTAGGGAGTCTGTCCTCTCATCCACCTTGCCTGTGCTGGGTCTGGACCTGCTTGCCTGGATCAATGGCAACTTTAGATTTCTATTGCAATGCTTGGTGGGCTCTTAGTGCCCTCTTCACCTGATAAGAGCTGCCAGCTGAGAAGGACAACCAGGTCTTCATGTAAGAGAAATGTTATCTTCACTGGAACTGACTGTGACCTGTGACCTGCCGAGACTGATACCTCAAAGTTCAGGTGAGGATGAAGGCTAAGGAGAGGCTTTAACCCTTTGGACTGAGAGACCCCTGTTTTATGATTCCGATCAAGCCGAGAGATGCACTTATTGAGTGCCTATGGTATACCTCACCAGACACTTACATGTTCTAATTAAAATGTGTGTGCTTTTTTTTTTTTTTACATTTAACTTCTCTCTCTTTCTCTTTCTCTCTGTGTGTATGTGTGTGTGTGTGTGTGTGTGTGTGTGTGTGTGTGTGTGTGTGTATACATGTGGAGACCAGAGGACAGTTATCAGGAAAATTAGTTTTCTGTTTGCACCATGTAGATTCTGGGGTTGGAATTCAGGTTGCCAGACTTGACAGCAAAAACCTTTATCCCTTAGCTATCTTGTTGACCCTGATATTCTCATTTTTCTTTTTAATTTCAGACTTTTCAATTATATTCTTCTGAAATCAAGTAGACATCAATTTTCTTTGAGATCTCACATCTGGCTTTTGGGGGTGCACGGAGCTTATCCCTCGCCCTCCTCGATGCTGGTTGTCTTTGGATTTGTTTCCATCTTGTTTTCACCTGTCAAATGGTTTTGTGGGGTTTAAGCTCCTAGCTCCTCACTGAAAGTAACTAGAGAGAGAGGTATGCCGGGAGCCTTGCCAAATCTCGAGCAGTGTGAGCCCATAGAGGGTGCCCTAACGAATCAGAGGTTCCCAGCCTTAATTTCATAAATATGTTTGGAGTTTGTGTAACTGTCTCATGTTGATCAAGATGCACAAGAAATTATCCTACCGACAGGAACTAATATACCCAGATGTTCTCGGCGATTCACTGCTTTTGAGAAAATTAAGAGTTTGAGAGGCAAAAATATACTTTTTCTAGAATAGATGTTCAGAGCCATTTCTGTCTCAGTTTACTTTCCGGAACTTTGTAGAAAATTATGTCTAGAAGCTTTGTTCAAACATACCACTACACCACTGATGGAAGGACTCCAGCCTGCTGGTGGGTTTGTGGTGGTTTGAATGAGAATGGTCCCCACAGGCTTGCTAAGTTGCATGCTGTTTGGTCTCCAGCTAATGCACTGTTTGGGAAGGATTAGGAGGTGTGGCCTTGTTGGAGGAGGTGTGGCCCTGTTGGGGGAGGTGTGGCCCTGTTGGAGGAGGTGTGGCCCTGTTGGGGGAGGTGTGGCCTTGTTGGAGGAGGTGTGGCCTTGTTGGAGGAGGTGTGGCCTTGTTGGAGGAGGTGTGTCACCAGAGTTGCGTTTTTAGTTTTCAAAAGCTCAAATCAGGCCCATTCTTCTACTCTTCTATTTTCTCTGTCTCTTTCTGTCTCTCCATCTCTGTCTCTGTCTCTCTCTGTCTCTCTGTCTCTCTGTTTCCCTCTCTCTCTGCTGTCTGTAGGCATATCTCCCAGATATTTCTCCAGCACCATGCTTGCCTGCCTACACACTGCCATGCTCCTTGGTGTGATGATAATGGACAAACCCTCTGAAACTATAAGCAAAGTCCCCATTCAGTGATTTCTTCTTTAAACTGCTTTTGCTGGGGTGTCTCTTCACAGCAACAGAACATGAAGACAGGAACCATTCTTGATATGTTCCTTTTCTTTACTCAGCACACACACTCTGTCTCCACTCCCACTCCCCATTCAGCGCCAGGATGTGTCCTGTTGAGTCTCTTCATCCATTCTTATTCAAACCACCACACATGCATACCTAAGAGCCTGGACAGTACCTTTCTGGAAGACCATTCACAGTTTTCTGAACAACTGACCAAAAGCTGCCTGCACAGTGGATGGGCTTGCTACATGGATGGTATTTTTATCTCATTTAAAATGTCATTTTACAGCAGGAAAGGTGGCTTGGTGGATAGGATCACTTGCTGCTTTTTCGCAGGACCCCAGTTCAGCTCCTAGCATCCACACTGTGGCTTACAACTGTCTGTAACTTCAGTTTTATGGAGGAGCTGATACCGTTTTCTGGCTTCTGTGGGTACTATACATGTGTGTGGTACAATACATACATATAATCCAAACATTCGTGCACACACACAAATAAAATAAAATCAATTTTAAATGACTTTTAGATATGGAGTTTTAAAGAAAAACATATCCTAAATTATTTCAATCCGAATCAATGCAAAAATTGACCCTAGGTCCTAGTGGTCAGTCATTCTAATCCATCATTTCTTTTTGTTCCCTGGTGTGAACTCCAAAAGTAGGAAATGAAAGCACTTAATTGGTCACCTAAGATAGCAGACAGATGTCACCTTTTGGTGGATTTCTTATTTTCCCTACAGTGGGCTGTTTACAAAGAACATTTGCAGTCCTTCAGGAGGAATTTGAGGACTGTGAGTTCTGGGTTTATGCATTCATTGAGTTCAGTTCAGCCATTCAGTGCAGGTGAGTTCTGCCAGTTGGGAGTCAGTGTGGTGAGTGCAGTGCAGTGGAGTTGAGTTCCTGAGTTCCTAAAGTTCAGTACAGGTCAGCGGAAGCAGTTGAAGAGAGAAAATAAGACGGAGTCAGACCATTAGAGCAAACTGCCAGAGTTAGTTTGAAGCCACTCAAAGCAATTCCATGAGAAGCCAAGAGAAGCCAGATTGAATCAGTCAGCTTGGAGGGGAGTTTGAGCCAGAATGGCTGAGTTGAACCAGCCAGCCAGAGTTCAGAAAGAGGTAGAAAGAGTGAGTTTATACAGCAGTAAGCCTCTGAGGCGACAATTACACCTGGAAAATAAAAGCTATTTTTACTATAGTAAAATTGTACCCAGTATCTATTATTCATCTATCCTATTCTTTGGGTAATTGAGTCTTTATTTTCTCTGATAATCTCTTTGTTTGTTCTAAATTTATAGTTTCCATAGAAACTTTAAAATTTTTTTCATGACTTTTGTCTCTCCCTCATCTCTGGCTGCAGATGATGGCTTGGACACACTGTTCTGAACCAATCCTTGTGTTTTTCAAGTTTTAAGTCAGAAAGAGGATATGTCTTCTTCTCCAAAGAAACCATGGGGATTGACATGAAAAATAATTTAAAAAGCACACAAAATCCAGGTGTGGTAGTGCAGGCCTGCAAGTTCAGTTCCTTGGAAAGCAGAGACAGGAGGACCACAAGTTCAAGGCCTCCTAGAGCGATAGAGTGAGTTCAAGACCAGCTTGAGTGACTTCGTGTCATTCTGTGTAGAAATGAGAAGTGGGAGGTAGAGGCTTCGATTGTTTTTTAAAGCCCCTTAATAATGGTTCTCAAATACTTTGATCCCCCTTCTAGCCCACCATCCAAAGGTAAGGGAGAAAAGATTATAAACAGGATGAGGGGATGTGACCTGTTTAGGAGTAGTTCCTTGGGGCGATTCCAATCTCTGTTAGGAAACCAGCAGTCCAGTTCAGTAGTGTCAGGATATCAAACATGAGTCAGCAGTGGTGGCACAATCTAACAGAAACCACCAGGCCTCCTCCAAATCAGCACGAGTCAGCTGGAACTACCAGGACCAGCTGGGATGCCAGGAGAAGTTCTCTGCCATTCCTCTCTCAACGAAATGAAGATCAGCAAAGGTGAAGACCAACTAAACATTGCAAGGTTAGCTATGCAAGGATGCCATCACTGTCTGTTGAATCTTATTTATATTCTCTTCAAACATCATGTGCCTTCCCTTGGGTCTTGCCTTAGCAAAGCAACACTCGAATCTACATAACCTAACATATCCAGAAACTTCCACTTCAGAGAGGAGTGTTATGTATGTAGCTCAGTGGCAGAAGGCTTCCCTAGAACGTGTGAATCCATGACTTCAATCCCCATGTATCACAAAAAACAAGACCAAAACCTCCCAATAACTCCATTGCTTAGAATGTGGTAAAAGGCACTTTCTAGAGTTGAGGAGACAGCAGGAGTGTCTGAATTCAATCCCCAGCTTTTCTTTTCACCAGCAGTGTGACTCTGCCTGTTTCTTCTTTCACTAAATGATGCTTTTCAAAAAATCCTCTCCTTTAATGTCTATGAAGTACATAGACCAATGGTGTGTTCGCAGTTGGCACTATGTAAATGTTTATTACTGTCAACAGCAATAGCAGTAGATGGGGTAGAATTGTGGCAATATTATTTGATGTGGAAAGTCTCACCAACCACTGAGAAAATCTGATAGCGTTGGTTCCGTAGTTCAAGCAAACTGCTGTGGTCTGCTGCAGATCTGTTCTTGCCAGAGCTGTTCCTACCCTTTATTGAAGTATGTGTGGCCATAAACTCTCTTAACTGATGTGTTTCAGTCAGGCTTTAAACTCAATGTCAAGAATCCACTAACTATTCATGGAGTGCTCAACACATTTAGCATAAGCAAGCCAATCATAAAAGCCATATAATGCAGGCTTCCCATTAGCTGTTCTGATGTTTACATGTTGACCTTTTTGCTTTAGATTTTAAATTTTAACCATCGTTATTACACAAACTGTGGTGGAAGACCTGGTGAACTCATCAGAACAGTTTTCCTCCTTTCTTCCCCAGACAAACATGGGATGGAAGGATGTGTCCTTTCTTCCTACAGTTCTGTATTTACTACATAGGCACCAATAGCTGATGGAGGGTTGAAATGCACTGCCGACACGTTATCGTTATCCCGACACAATCCGTCTTTAAAAACCAACTGGGAAAACCCAGTTCTTCCATGATACATGCCATAGTTTTCAACATCAGAAGATGACAGTTTTTGTTTCTCTTCTAATGAATATTTGAGTTCGTGCTCTTATTTGTATTTATTTTGGATTCACAGATGGTCATCATGTTTATTGGTTTCTTCTGGAGGGGGTGTTTTATGTTTTGCTACAGTGCACCCTTAGGGAACTAGAGAGGCTGATGTGGAAAGCTTGGTTTTGCAGAGATGGCCCCAGAGGGTACAAGTGCTTAAGGCTCAAGCCTGATGATCTGAATTCCGATACTCAGAACCTCAGAACTGTACAAAAGACAGACACATCAGCACAAGCACCCAGAATTGACATGCATCAACAGGAAGTGGGAGGTGCGGGATTGCCATAATAACTGTATTAAATTCATCAAATAATTTCTCAGGACTTGGATTGCTAATGATATTAATTTAGCTGTTCACAAGTGCAGGATATTTTTCCATTTATAAACTTTTAGATCCTTTGATGATTCTTACTAGATCCCTCCCACAGCCTTAACATTTAAATGGTCTCATTCCTTTCTAGTGACAAAATGCTGTCACCCCTTTCCTCTCCCATTGTCTAGTCGGACAGCACTGATGTGTGGAATTATTTTCATTTTGAAACCATATTCAGACACCATGCCAAGATAACCTTTAAAATCATAGAATTTTTATTTTTTGCATTAATTTATGGATTTTTATATAGAAAAATTTTCATTTCTAATGTCTAACTTTGCTTCTTACCTTGTTTTATAAACTCAGACCTCTAGGAAAAACAATAGTATGGTACAGAAGGCAGGCTTGTCTTCTTTCTTTCTTTCTTTCTTTCTTTCTTTTTTTTCTTTAAAAATTTTTTTCAAATTTTTATTAGATATTTTCTTCATTTACATTTCAAATGCTATCCCAAAAGTCCCCTATACCCTTCCCCTGCCCTGCTCCCCTACCCACCCACTCCTACTTCTTGGCCCTGGCACTTGTCTTCTTTCTTAACTACTCTTAACTTTACAATCTTTTTATCTTCATCTTTGTCTCCATCTCTTCCTCCTCCTCCTCCTCCTGCTCCTCCTTCTCTTAACTGTCATTATTATTTTGCAGTATCAGGGGTTGAACCAGGACTTTCTGTATGTTAGGCATATGCTCTACTACCAAGCTATTATCTGTAATCCCTTTTTTTATTCTGACTTTAAAATCACTGTTTTTAGTATTTCTGATCTCATTTTGAATTTACAGCAAGATTTTAGAAATTGCTTTGTATCAAGTGAAATATTTTCTTCTTGGGCTGGGGTGTAGCTCAGGTGGTAGAGTTTTCTCTGTCACAAACAAGACCCTGAGTTCAATCCTCAGCACCCTCTTCCCAAGGAACTTTTTCTTACAACTCTCTGGTGTGAATTGAAAGTGATTTTTGAAAGATATTTCATCTAAGATGACTGCTTTCTGCTATGTAAGCATTCTTGCATTTATGGGATAAAAACCTTCTGGTCACCCCTCATTGCTGTCCCATGGATCTATGAAAGCATAAAAGACTAGACATCTCTGCACTTGCGCAGTCAAGAGTGCTGTCATATCAATGGCATGATTCTTAGTAATATTCTGCTATCTTAGTAGACAGGATCCTAGCATAATCAATATCAGAGAGGCTTCATCCAGCCACTGATAGGAGCAGATGCAGTGACCCACAGCCAAACATTCGGCAGAGCTCAGGGAATCCTGAGGAAGAAGGAGAGAAAGGATTGTAGGAACCAGAGAGGTCAAAGAAACCACAAGAAAATGGCCCACAGAATCAACTCACCAGGGCTCACTGGGGCTCATGAATATCTAACTGACAGTCATGGAGCCTATACAGATCCAACCTCGGTCCTCTGGATATATGTTGTGATTGTATAGCTTGGTGTTCCCATGGGACTACTAACAGTGGAAGCCAGAGCTGTCTCTAATGCTTTTGCCTACTTTTGGGACCCCCTTTGTTCCTACTGGGTTACCTTGACCAGCCTTATTAAGAGAGTGTGTGCCTAGTCTTATTGTAACTTGGGGCATGTTTGGTTGATATCCCTGGGATACCTGCTCTTTTCTGAAGGGAAACTGAGGAGGAGTAGGTCTGTGGGAGAGGTTTAGGGAGAGACTGGGAGAACAGGAGTAAGGAATAATTGCAGCCAGGATGTAATATATGAGATGATGATGATGAGAGTTGACCATTGAGGTTTTTTTGATTTTCTCTTTAAATTTTCTTTTGTCTTTGTTTTATTCTCTCTCTCTCTCTCTCTCTCTCTCTCTCTCTCTCTCTCTCTCTCTCTCTCTCTCTCTCTGTGTTGGAGTGTACATGTGCTGTACCATATATGTTGAGGTCAGAGGAAAACTTGCAGGAGTCCATTCTTGTCTCCCACTACATGAGTTTTGAAGACTGATTTAATGTCAGCCTTAGCAATAAGTGTTTTATCTCATATGCCATATCATTAGCCCTTGATTCTCCTTTTAAATCTGAACCTCATGGGGGAATTCTGAGACCATCTAATAGAATATTTTTAAGGCCCCTGTGCCTCTATTTTTATGAGGTTAAAATCAAGCAGGGGATAAGATAGGGTTGGCCCAATCCCCTCTTTTATAAAGTTCTCCACCAGATTTTTACACAATGGTTGTCTTATTTAGGGTTAGTATTGCTATGAAGAAAAACTATGACCAAAGAAACTTGAGAGAAAAGAGGATTCATTCAAATCATACTTCCACATCACAGTTCATCATCAAAAAGGCCAGGACAGGAACTCAAGCATGGTAAAGACCTGGAGGCCAGAGCTGATGCAGAGGCCATGGAGGCTGCTTACTGACATGCTCCTTGTGGTTTGCTCAGCCTGCTTTCTTATAGAACTCAGGACCACCAACCCACATTGGGCTGGGCCCTCTCCTATCAATCATCAGTTAAGAAAATATCCTACCAGCATGTGTACAGCCTGATCTTATAGGGGACTTTTCTCAACTGAGGCTCCCTACTTGGATGAGAAGTTGATATAAAAACAGCCAGTACAACCTTTGTACCAATCCATCATTTTCCTAAAGGGTTCAGAGTAGGGGTACTCTATGTCTATTATTTATTAATTTGTTCATTTAAAAATATCTGGACAACTGGGAGATGGCTTATTGGACCCATGTTCTGTTCCATGTGCCCATGTAACTATCTGTAACAACTATCTGTAACTTCAGCTACAGGAGACCTGATACCTTCTTCTGACCTGCACAGGTACCTACACACAGGTGTGTATATGCACACAAACACCACAAGGATACATATATGAAAATAAAATCTTTAAATATGTATTTGGATTTCTTAGAAAATTAATCTTTATCTCTTTCTGTCGATCTCTTCCTTTTCCCCTCTTACTGATTTAAATTTCCCACAAGTAAGAATTCATTTACTAAAGGAAGACAAGTACTTATTTTTTTTCTTCTTTATTTGCTCATTTTCAGAATTGTGAGCTATTTCACAGGATATATTATATGTGACCAATATTTTAATTGTCATTGTAATCCAGAAATATATGACTTATGTGTTTCAGCCAAGGTCCAAGGGTTCAGTTGCCCCTTCATTAGCCAACAGCAGCTCCTTCAGGTGTCTGCTGGGGCTTTCTGTGGCTCCAGGGACCTTGGTGAAGCTTACCTTTCCACACATCTAAATGCCACAGGCTGCATTTCTTGATACAGTCTGAAGGCACCCTTTCTCAAGTGCCCAAGTCTCTTTTCAAAGAGAGAAGTGTCAGAAACTAGAGTCTGGTCATTGTGGGGAGTTTCTTCTATTGGGTTGTCATTGAGTGCCCGTGTTTGGTGAACAGCTTTTGGCAATTTTTTGAGGGGGGGATGGGGAGGTTCTATTGATAATAGATCTATTGAAAACTGATGTACTGGGGGCCAGTGAGATGGTACAGTGAGTAGAGGTGCTTGCCACCAAACCTGAGGACCTGAGTTCCATCCCTGGGACCTACATGGTTGAAGGAGAGAACTGACTCCTGAAAGTTGTCTTCTGATCTCCACATGCACAGCGCAGCTGAAGTATGACTCTGTGTGTGTGTGTGTGTGTGTGTGTGTGTGTGCCCCTGCTTCAGCCACAGTTTGTGTATGGAGGTCAGAGGACACACACACACACACACACACACACACACACACACGAGTTCTGCTCTGCTCTAGACATCTCTTTAGCCTTCTGCTAGACACAACTCTCTCTGAGACAACTCTCTCTGCTAGTAAAAATTCTAAAAGCTCTCTGGATAGCTCATGGGTTTTCTGACCAAAGTTAGAAAAGCTGCTATAAAAAAAAAATCTTGGATCTTCCAACCAAGTCAGAAATCCTAACAGAAAAATTCTAAAAGTTCTAAAAGAGCTGCATTCATTCTCCACGGATTTTCTACTAAAATCAGAAAACCTGTTAGAAAACAATTCTTAAAAAGCTGCAGTCGTTCTCCAGAGCTCTTCCGACAGTTCAGCACTCACAAGAGAAAAAGATCCAAAGTAGAACTGCCATCACTTTCTGCTCGCTTATCTCATGCAGGCCAAAAGACCAAGTTTTTTATTTACATAATAATTCAGTTATTTATTCCTTGTTCCCTCTTGTTTATCCTATGAATCACCATCCCTTGACCCCCCACTCTTTGATTCTTAGGCAAGCACATTTTTTAACATTGCAAAAGAATTCAGAGATCTGCCTATCATAAGCACAGATGATAAAGTATCTTAGTGGGACCCCCCCTCCCTGAAATTGCATTTCTAATACATCTGGGGGCCTAAATTTACTCTGTCCCAGGCTGACCTTGAACTCAGGAGTCTGTCTGCCTTTGTAAGCATAAACAAACAAGCAAACAAAAAGCTAGCTGGGTTCGATCTCCAGGGGTCCCACTCCTCAAGTCTCTTTATCGCCTTCCTTAGTATCTTTCTGACAAGTTGACACAGCTGCCTCTGTTCCTTTAGATCTGTGAAGCTCCTTACATAATTCACATTGCATCTTTATATATATATATTCTTTTCTTTTGGGGGGGGGTTCGAGACAGGGTTTCTCTGTATAGCCCTGACTGTCCTGGAACTCACTCTGTAGACCAGGCTGGCCTCAAACTCAGAAATCCACCTGCCTCTGCCTCCCACGTGCTGGGATTAAAGGCGTGCGCATCTTTATATTTTGCATAGTTGAGAAATTATATATTTTTGAACTCATGGTTTTAAGAGTTCTTTTCCTCAGCCTTAAGGGCTGCTGAGACATGAGCCACACCTATGACTCTGCTGTCTCTGATTGTCATGGAGTCATTAACGTTAACAGGGAGAACATTCCTCGGGGAATGTGAAAATGTGTACAGTATTATACAGATAAGCCTTATGCCCATAGCAGCCATCGACACTCTTGGAGGCCCATGCCCTGTTGGCCCTGACCCAGGGGCAGGAGCCATGCCATTCTACCACTACCAAGACCATGCTGGACTCAGTGAATAATTGAGAGTATCACCCCCAGGAATGTACAACCTCTACCAGGCTCTGCTTCCTGATAGACCACTTACAGGAGTCTCTGCAACCTTCACAGGCAGCAGAAGGATGAGCCATAACAAGTGAGAAGGCAGCTCAGTGCAACATGACTCAGTAGCCAGTGCTGGTTCTAACTTAGGGAGTCTGACCCCAGGTGTCCTACGTTATGCATATTTAATCACAGTGCAAACTAGTGAAAATGATTCTTGTGATCATTGACTTAATCCCACACCCACAAGCTTTTTGTGGAACAACATAATCTAAATACAGACCGGACTACATTGAAACTCTTTATTAAGTACATGTGATACCTTCCTTAAAGATAGGTTCTATAGATTGACTGAGAAAACCAAGCTTACAAGAAGGGTCCAGAGGAGGGTCCCGTCTGGGGAGTCTCTGGCTGCACAGATTGTGCCAAGGTCACCGGGCTAGAGAGCAAGTCTGCTCTAGCCTTCTAGACAGAAAACAGGTTTTGTGTTCCTTTTCTTGAAGGAATAACCCTGTCTGGTTAGGATCCCAGGTTTCCCTAGAGCACACAGACCCCCGTGCCCCTATAACTGCTCATTTCTTTACAACAAGCCTGATCATGTTCCTGCTTTCTCGACTAAACACAAGCAGTTTGCTATATCTGCAAAGATTCTGTACACTTTCTCCAGTTTGCTCATATGGTGCCATTTCAGAGAAGGCTTTTTCAGCTCTTCCATCTGAAGCAACACAGACTCCAGCTGCCCTCTGCCCTGTATGTGTGTGGTTATCCTCTTCCTCCTCCTCCTCCTCTTCCCCTTTTCCTTTTCTCCTCTTCCTCCCTTCCTTTCTCTTCCTCCTCCTCCCCTCCTCCCCCTTCTCCTCCTCTCCTCCCCTCCTCCTCTCTTCTTCCTCTTCCTTCTCTTCCTCCTCCTCCCTCCTCCTCTTCTTTCCCTCTTCCTCCTCCTCTCTCCTTCTCTCCTCTCCCCCTCCTCCTCTCCTCTTCCTCTTACTTTTCTTCTTCTTCTTCTTCCTCCTCCTTCTCTTCTCCTCCTGCTCCTCCTCCTTCTTCACAGCACTTACATTTGACATTGGATAAATGTAACTTTGTATTGTAGAAATGTAACTTCTTGTAAGTGGCTATATCCCCGGACTCCTAGAACTCTGTGGGGTTAGAGCAGCTGTAGAGTGAGTATTGATGGCTGAGAGTGAACTTGAAGGATGTTTGCATCCACTGAGTGCCTGCATTTGAACATCAGGCACCAAGGAAACCCTGTAGCCACAGGTATCCTCATTGAGCAGAAGCCTGGCACATGAGCACAGTGGTCCATTCCTCATTGTTCCTTTCCTTGCACGATCTTGTCTGTCACACATGAACTGTCCGGGGCAGTGAGTGTGTGTCCTTTGCACAGATGAGGATGCTCGGCCCAAGCAACTGAATGCTCTCCAACACTTACCTGAGGCAGCTTCAGGCTGGCTGCTGTGGGCTTCCAGAACAGCTGGCCTAGAGAGGCTTCCCTCTCCACTACAGAGTAAGCAGAGAAGTAAGGATTAAACAGAAGGATCAGTTGCCTCAGAGCATCCATCCCACAGTGGACTAAGTTTTCCGAGGCTTGATGTTAAACCAAATGCAAAGGCCAGATTCAAGCAGAGGTTGGGAGAAAAAGAAAAGCAAAACTCACATCTCAAGGAATTTTATGTGCATTTGCATGTCTGTGTGTGCATGTGTGTGCACCCATGTGTGTGGAGGCCAGAGATCAACCTCAGATATCTCTCTTTAGATGCCAACCACCTTGTTTTATGAGGCAGGGTCTCTCATCAGGTTGGAACTGAGTAGGCTACGCTCCCTGGCAATGAGTCCCGCCCATCCCCTTGTCTTCTTCACCTGTCTGGTTTGGGTTACAAGCGTGCATCATCATGGCTGGCTCTTTAATTCATTGCTACGGATTGAACTCAGGTCCTCAGGCTTGCAGAGGAACCACTTTACCAACCAAGATATCTCCCAGACCCTATATATGTATAAAAAACATCATTGTCAGAGAGAGGGCAAATAGGCCTACAACAGGCACCAGGCAGCCCGTCAAAGTTCCCTGTAAAGCACTTTCTTTACCAAGGCACATACTGCCCCCGTGCCACACGGCCATTGGCTATAACGAGTAATGATCTGGGCTCCT
Organism: Mus caroli; assembly: GCF_978045245.1. Classification (NCBI taxonomy): domain Eukaryota; kingdom Metazoa; phylum Chordata; class Mammalia; order Rodentia; family Muridae; genus Mus; species Mus caroli. The sequence goes on from NW_028227265.1 coordinate 13,053,436, forward strand.
TATCTTTAAAGCCAGTTAAAGTCAAAATTAGGCAGCGTAAGAGCATCTGTAAGTTAGCTAGCATCTCTCTGGATTGCGGCTCTTTGGCCCATGGGAGAAGAATCTATTGAGAGGAAGAGGGTGAGTTGTTTAGCGCCCATAGCAAGGGCTCCTGACAGCCTTCTGTCGTCAGGCGGATGTGCCCAGCTAGTGCTGTCCATGCGCCTCCTTTGTTCTAAGCTCCAGGACTGTTACCGGCTCCCTTGCCAATGAAAGATGCAGAAAACCGCAACACAACGGAACTCTAGCCTGTGTCTTAAAACACACCATAATTGCTTGGAGAACAAAAGTAGAAATCGGTCAAGTCGGCAGACGGACGTTGATTGTTAAATTGTCAAATGGCTGGTTTTTACAGCATCCTTGGGGAAAAGTCTACCTTTCCCTCCGCAGATTTTTGAAACAAAGATCCCAGCTTGCTTGAGTGCTGTGGTTTACGATGTACTTACAAGGTTCATTCCTTCAGCACTTGGAACCAGAGAGTTGGTCTCTGCCTCCCCAAGCCCCGCCCCCCTCCCCGGAGATATCTTTAGCTTCCGATTTATGTTCCTTTAAATAAAATATCGAAAGACACTTTTTCCTGAATTATTTCTTATTGAACGCACCCCTTAAGTCCCCCTTTCTTTAAATGAAAGGACTAAAACCCACCACTGTATTCTGACAATGGTTTTACGGCGACCCATAACGATACATTCTGTTCTCATTGTAATTGCCCCGGGTTGAACTACGCTTATTTTAGTGGAAAGCGTTCATTATTTTATCAACAACTGGCAGACCCCGCTGGTATTTACTGACTTTTCTTTAACCAAAACAACGATCTTATCTTCCATTCCTGCCTCAGCTGCTCAATCTTGCCTAAGAAATTTGGGAGCCCCCTTTGAATGGAACCCAGCACAAAGCCTTTAAGCACTCTAAGCAATAGAGTTGTAGCGAATGATAGACAAAAAAAGCCCTCCGAAGAATTGGTGCTTAATTACAACTTAATTAGCATAATTATGCATGCTAATGGCATCTCAAATGAATAGCAGTTGTCAGGAGGTTGGGACCATCTGTAAGAATGTCGGATTAATACATCATTTTTTATTTCTAACCACGCTGTAACTCTTTCCCCGAAAGTGATTTCCATTAATCAAGTTCATTTTTATTATATAGAAAATTTGGCATTTTTCATTATGGGCCATTATCTGTTTCCCCACGCAGCCCTAATACAATACTAATGAGCCCCCGAGTGGCGGGCCGTGTCGACAATGGGGGTTCAGGTGTATTACTGTAATTGTTACAAACAGCACAGGCTACCTCTAGAGTAGCTGAGTCTCGTCTCTCAACACCCACCTTGCCACTGGGATCCCCCAGGGTCTAGTACAATTTTCGGAGTTCTATCAAAAATAACATACATGTTTGTGGTTGCAAAGAAGCGCTGTAAAGAGAAAGAGGCCCGTGGTTACCTGCAACAGAGGCCTCTGTCTGAGAAGCCCTTCTGTGGAAATGGAAGGAGTCTTCGGTGGGCAAGAGGAAGGCTGTGCTTCCACTCAGCCCAGCTGGGCCCAGGGTGGGGGAAGGAGCCTGCACTGCCAAGCCTGGAGGTCTGGTCCTCTTCTGCAGAACCAAACAGGCCAATCACTCATTGCTAAGCATGGTCATAAAACCGCAGGGGTGCCTCGCATCTTCATGGCACTTAGCCCCCAAGACACACCCCAAATGGCAATCTCAAAATCCACATCTGGATCCCTCCTGCCTATGCCACAAAGAGGGGATCTGCACTGCTGCTGTGTGCTCTAGCTTAGTGGTTACAAACTCTGGCTTAGAGCATTGGGGGTTGGAGGGGGGCAGGAGTGTGTGCTGGGGTGTAGGGTGGAGTTGTTCGTAGGCCTTCCTCCTTCTCATCAGACCCACTACCCTACATAATTGAGTCAGGACTTCCCATCCCTCCCCCCCCCCAGGAGGAGATGCATCTGTTGCTACATTTACACTCAGATTAACGCCAGAGTTGGTGTCCAGGGTCTCTTTAGAGAGCAGGAGTGTCCTTCAGCCTTTTCTATCCACTCCCAAGCTCCAGGGAGCATCCGAGCTGCTCAGAGCAAGAAAGGCCACAGCTGTGTGTCCAGCCCTGATTGCTGCCTTACCAAGAGCTCTGCTTTGGCAGGAACAATGACAGACCCCTCCCTCTGAAACAGCACCAGTTACAAGGGCTGGTGGGGGTGGGGTGGGGTGGGTGAGCCTTTCCAGGGGAGGGGTGCAGTGAGAGTGAGGAGTTTTTTTTTTTTTTTTTTTGCAGTTGTGGCTAGGGAAGACTGGTGGGGTTGGGGGTGCAAGCAGGTTTCATAGCCTTGGCAGGGTGGGAGGCATTGGGGCCTGGGCTGGTCTTGCCTCTTTCATGTGGAATCTACTTTGAAGGCTACTACTGATCCAAGACACAGGCTGACTACATGGTATTCTTGTACGAAGACAAGAGTGTTTTATTTATCTGAAATTTAGATTTGGCCTGGCATCCTTTCGATGATTCTTTGTGCGTTAGTAACCTTGTTCTGGAGACAGATAGCTAAGCCTTGAATCCGGTCCCTGTCTCTCTATCAGCTGTGTGTGACTCTACCCATTACAAAACTCCGTGGTTTCGGACAGTGCTACTTTGGCAGGTTATCAGCAGGCAAATGCCTAGGACGATATCACATAGTGAGCACTGGTAGGGTGATTGTTTTTTTAACAGCTCTATTCCATTTCTGAGTTTATTGTATTTGAAGTTCCCGCCTGCTTGCGTCACATAAACACTGGGCTGGTTCTAAGTCAAATGCTTTTGCAGGCTCTTGAGAGTACCTGGTCAGGAGAACAAGGACAGGAGTCAGGTGTTCTTTGCAGTGTTTGTGTGACCAATAAGGGCTGCTATGCTATCGAGTGGCAGATCAGAGGTAGCCAGACACCAGGGTTCCTAACAGGGGTGGATTTTACAGCTCTAGGCTCTTGCCTGCTCTCCCTTCTCAACAGCAGGACGGCACAAGTGCTGGCCCCATGCCTGCTTCACTGAGCTATTCCCACGGTCCTTGCCTCAATCATTGTGGAACAGGACTGCTCTCATGAGGCAGGTAGAGTTGCTTTGTGACAGCCAGGCAAAGTGACACCCAGCCTTACCTGAAAATGGAGGCCTACATCCACAGGCATGCTCTGTCTCCCACACATCGACCTATATGAGAGAATGCCTCAGAAATACCAGCCCTGGGGATACACCTGGAGGACTCCAGGTGAGCCCACTGCTGCGATGTCTGCACCCCGGTGTTTACCGCAGCCCCATTTATAACAGACAGGATATAGAAGCTGCTCACATGGCTTTCAGCAGGTAGGGAAAAGGGGCGGACTCAGAGAGCATCCTATTAAGAAAAATAAGACAGACTGAGAAAGCTAGGCTATCAGTGCTACTTCGTGAACATGAAGTCAGTGAAGTTGTCCATGACAGGCTTCCAACTGGCAGTTAAAGGGACTAGAGCTAAATCTCTGTTTCCATGAACTGGGTAATGCCAGGCAGGTCCAGGCCTCAGAAACTGCCCTGTCACCTGGCCTGAGGCAAGGATAATTGGTCAGCAGCAGTTTCCAGACTTCCTAAGCTACTTCCTCAGCAACAGTTTCCAGACCTCTCCAGCAAATTTCCAGCCCCTACACTCCAGAAATGAAATGTCATTAGAGATGGACCCAACAGATTAACATAGCGGTCACCTACCCCAGAATTCCTTAATGTACTTTAAATCAGGCCTGCAAGCTCACTTGTTTGACTCTCTATCTTGGTAAAGGGAGACCCCAGCATGCTGGACATCTGTAGAATAAAATGCCCTTTGCTTTTACATACTATTTGAGTCTAGGATATCATTCAGCAGATCATGGATTCTTTTAAGACTTAGAAAGGCAAACATCACATTTCTTTCCCATGTGGAATCTAGATCGTACACAGCTCCTGCCCCATGCACACGTAGGAGTCTTTTTTTTCCTCTTGCTGTATGTGATAAAATATCCTGACAAAATCAACCCAGGGGGAAAGAGTTTCTTTTTGTCTCCAAGTTTAAATATGTCAGGAAAATCAAGGCAGCAGGAGCCTGAGCAGCTAATCAGGAAGCAGAGAGCAATGGACATGTAGTGCTTCACCTCTCTTTCTCCATTTATAAAGCCTAGGGAATGGTGCTGCCCATAGTGGGAGGGTCGTCCCACCTCAAAGCAATCCCCAGAGAATTCCCAATAATTTCCCTAGAGGCCCAGCTCCCAACTGAATCGAGATTCTGTCAAATTGACACTATCAGACTGCATATATATTTATACACCTATGACATGAAAGTAGAAAGGACATATTTATGGAAGAGGGTCACAGTGAATGAACCAAAGTATGTGCCGTATCTGAGCAAAAGCATTACAGCGAACCCATGGCTTTCTATAAGGAACATGAAACAATCAGATTTTTTAAAAAACAAGTTTTAAACTCCAGCTTCAGTTTTCCTGTCCATTGATTGTAAAATGGCATAGCAATTCTAGCCTGTACAAAAGGCACACAATCAAGATGTTTTGTTTACAAGATATAATCCTAGATTGGGCAAATTTGTTACTTGCTGTTTCTCCTGGCCATGTGCTCACAGTCCATCTCCTGTCATTGTGGCTTCCTTCCCTCCTCACCCCTGCCCATCCCCTTGTCTCTATCTGGGACTCCCAGCCAGCCTAAGTAACTGAAAACCCTATTTCTATCTATTGCCTAATCACGGGCTTTAGTCTTTTATTGACCAATTAACGTGGGGAGCAAGGTTACATAGCATCAGTTGGCGCATGTGAGGATCTCCTCATGTAGGGCAATCAGATCTTGGGGGACAGAATTCAGCATTTGAATACAAGCAGCATCAGGCCAACCCCCCACATTTGATGCTTACTATGGCAGTTCTGCGCTATATGGGACATGACCTGGTAGACTCTGGATAGTCTCCAGAACTCAGGCACCCAGAAAGCTCATGGTGTGGCTGCCTCTGCTGTGCTTTCTGATCCCTGTGGACTCTCGGCTCCTGGGAGGAAGGCCTTCACTAGTCAGAGCTCCTTGCTCTCCTGGCTCATACCAAGCTGCTGCTGGGAGATACCCTGGGTCCTTCATAGCACCACACAGCCTGGCTGCTGAGAGCCTCAGTTGAGAGCACAGGGTCTCTTTAGAAGGTCATTCGTAGGCTGCTTTTGTTGTGTCTGCAGTGGTCTGCTCTGTGCTAGGGAAACATGCACATGCATGTGCACACACATGCACATGCACACAGTTACTTGTTGGTCAATTTCAGATTCAGATCTGTTCCTTTTTACCTTTTAAAAAGTTACATTTACTCTGTGTGTGTGTGTGTGTGTGTGCAACACACATTTGGGCATCCATGTGGACATGTTTAGAGATGGATGCCAGCTTGTTATTATGTGTGTGTGGGTCAGAGGACAACTTGCAAGAGTCAGTTCTCTCTTTCTAACACATGGGTCCTGGAGACGAATTTAGATCATCAGGCTTAATGGTAAACACCTTTGCCTGCTGAGCCATCTCCCTGGCTCCCGTGTCTGTTCTTTGGGTCTTCAAGGTCAACCTGAAGAACATGGATGTGAACTGAAGGTGCCTTCTTTGTTCACAGCCCAAATTAAGAGCCCCTCTGTGTTGCTGTTGCTGTTGGTGTCCGGGGGTTAAACTCACAACAATCATGGTGAAACCTTGGAGCCTTTCCAGAACACGGCTTAGGTTTCAGAAAGCCTTTCAGCAGACATCCAGTGAGACCTTCTCTCTGCCAAGTTGGGGGGGGGGGGTGAAGGCTCTTCTGCTGGGACCATGAGGGTGAAGGAGAGCTTCCTGTTGGTCCTCAGACCCAAGATGCTTTTAACACACACACACACACACACACACACACACACACACACACACACACAAATGGCAGACTGGCCTACAGGTCTCTCTGTGTCACTTTCTGGCCAGCAGCAGCAGCAGCAGCAGCAGCAGCAACACTACAGAGTGTGAATGGCTCCTGTGTGGTTCCACCTCCCACAGGTTTGAGTTCATCCTTCCAGACACTGATGTTTCCACACCTGTGGAAATCCTTGCTCCTGCATCCTCCAGCTCCAGCCCAGGCCGGATGCTGTGTTCAGTCATTCAGATAGTTACTCACCACCTGCAGCATGGTGGATTCTCTCTTCTGTACCCCCCCCTGCCCACCCCTCCTCCCCTCCTCCAACCCATCCCTCATCCCCCCAGTCCCCCAGTGCTCTGTGACCCTGTTGCCAAGGTCAGGGTCGGGGTTTCTCTGTAGATTCATTGCTAGTATTCTCACACTAAAGAGCACTTTTTTAAGAAGTGGAAAGAAATAGAGGAAGGAGAGAACCAGGGAAGGAGAGAAGGAAGAAAAGGAGGGAGGGAGGGAGGGAGAGAGGGAGGGAGGGAGGGAGAGAGGGAGGGAGGGATGGAGAGAGGGAGGGAGAGAGGGAGGGAGGGAGGGAGAGAGGGAGGGAGGGAGGGAGGGAGGGAGGGAGGGAGGGAGAGAGGGATGGAGAGAGGGAGGGAGGGAGGGAGGGAGGGAGAGAGGGAGGGAGGGAGGGAGAGAGGGAGGGAGGGAGGGAGGGAGGGAGAGAGGGAAGGAAGGAAAGAGAGAAAGAGAGGGAGAAGGAAGGGAAGAGGAATAAGGAAGGGAGGGTGGGAGGGAAGAAGGGGGAGTGAGAGGAAGAAAGTGGGGAATGAAGGACAGGATGGAAGGGAGAGAGCTGTTCTCAGCCCTGGGGGAGGTGGTGGAGGTGGCTGAGCAGAGGCTCTATTCATTGAAGCCCCTATAGAGTAATCAAGTCTTTTCATTGCAAAGAGTGTTGTTGCCTGGGAATTAATATTAGATCTGTTGAAATGAGCCTAATGAAGATGACTTTTGGGGGGCTCTGTTTTTTGCTGTATTTGCATAAAGTCGTTCGCTCAGTTTGACACATGCCAACTTAAAAATGTGAATTCTTTTCCCTTAAAGTTGTTGGTGCCCTGTTACCCAGTAGAAAGGGTGATTGTGGGAGGGAATCACAGCCATGAAGGCCAACTTCTGATTGTCCGAAACAGTGTCTGGGAGGTTTGATGCTTTGAGGCAGGGTCTCATGTAACCCAAACTGGCCATGTACCCCAGGCTGGTCTCACACTTGAGATGTAGCTGAGGATGACCTTGAACTTCTGGTCCTCCTGTCTCTACCTCTGATGCGCTGGGATCACAGGTGCACCGCCATGCCCAGTATATATCTTGCTGGGGATAGAACCCAGGCCTTCATGTCTGCTAGACACGTGTTCTACCCACTGGGCCATACCTCAGCCGGGGAGGTTGGTTTTGAAACTGGTTATCTAGGGAAGTATGTGGGTATTACCAAAGACTTGAGTAGAGAAGGGCGAGGTAACACAGAAATACCCATCTATGAGTGCCTTGGGAGCTTTCCCCGGGACAGACCTGCACAGTAGAAATGGCTTTTACATACCTTCAGCTTATTTCTTTATCAAAAAACAAAAACAAAAACAAAAACAAAAAACAAACAAAAAATAAAACCAAAATCAAAAAATCCCCCCAAAACCCAAAACACCAAATTGTTCTGGGTACTTGTAAGACATGCTGGGTTTCATTGTAGGATTGTCATACTTCTTCAGTGCCAACTCATGTTGTTCTCATGCTCTCATGCTTCTCCCCTGTCCACCCCACTCCCTCTCCTGCCCCAGGCAATCCCACCACTGACTCCCAGTTACCTGTTCTCTACTCCCTTCTCCACTTCCCACCTTCTTGGAGATCGTTTTTATTTCCCCTCATGATTCTTGTTCTAGTTTCATGAACACACACACACACGCACACACACAGAGTTTTAAACTTAATTTCTTCCCATAAAAGAAAACATACAGTCCTTGTCTTTCTCAGGCAGCCTTATTTAGCTTTACTGTAATGATCTCCACCTGCAGCCATTTCCTTGTGAATGCCAGCAACTCATTTTTCTTCTGGGCTGTATACAACTCCATTGTGTTTTGTTTATGTACCAGGTTTTTTTTTTTTTTTTTTTTTTTTTTTGTTATCATCTCATCTGTTGATGGACATCTCAGCTGCATTTATCTCCTGGCAGGTATTAATTGAGCATCTATTCCTTCTTGTATTCTAAATCTAATTCAGAGAGACCATCTCTCAAAAAACAAGGGGCAGTGGTGAAGGTGGATCAGTGTGGTTAAGAGCACTAGCTGTTCTTGCAGAGGACCAGGCTTTGGGTCTCAGTACCCGCGGGATAGTTCACAACTGTCTCTAGTTCTAGGGAATCTGGTGCCTTCTTCTGGCCTGAGCAAGAACTGCATGCATATGGTGTGCATACATACATGCAGGCAAATACTCAGATTAATAAAAATAATAAAGGTTATCATTAACAACAACAACAACAACAACAAAAAAAACCCCAAAAACCCTAAGGTGGAGAGCACCTGAAGAATGATGCCCAGTACTGTTCTCTGGGCTGCACTTACAAGCACACATGCACACATGCACAATTACCTGCTGAAATGGATCAGAAAGAAAACCGTATGTCTCACTGCCAAACTTGGTTCATAGGAGTACAACCTCACCTACCCTCTGGCTTAGAAGATGACATACATTTGGTTGGCCTATACTAACAGACTGACAGCAAGACAGACTTCAATCCACGTACTCCTGATTTGCCTGCATTTTTGAGCAATAAATTGCTAGTCGGTAAACCTCCTGTAGCTTCCGTTGTAAATGCCAGCGAGGGCCTCCACATTCCATATAGATTTAATCACACATTTACTGTTCGTGTAATTTTGAATTAATTACATGCCAAGCAGATTTATGTTCTATATACTTAATAAACCTCACAAGCGTCCTTTTAGCAATCAGCTGGTATTTAGGCCTTGCTCTGTTTTTTTAAAAACAATGCTTCACGCGGCTGGCTCTTACCGTTCTCTCCATATGCTCAGGTGTTGGTAAAATTAGAGACGCCAGATGTCGATAGGTGAGTAACAACAGGATGGCTGCTGGATAGCAGGCTTTGGGTATGGGGTGAAGAAGTGGGTGAGCTTAGGATCAAGACGCCCCCAAAGCCAGATCTTCTGCCTTGCCAGTAGCTTGGCTTGTGGCCATTTGTCTGAGATGATGGTGTGGTTGGAATAGAACTTACACTCTGCCAGCACCCACAGTTTGTACTTTGTCCTTCCTGCTCCCAGGTGGTTGGTATCCTGAGAGTCATACTGTTTTACCTGAAGGTTCTGCTCCCTGTTTCTTTCTCAGGGCGACCTTTTCTCCATCTTCTGTGGGAAGCTGGATTTTATCATTCATTCATTCATTCATTCATTCATTCATTCATTCATCCATCCATTCATCCAGTCTTTTTGCTAGGCAAGTGCTCTAGCTCTAAGCTAGTGTCCCCAGCTCTCTCTCTCTACTGTTTATTGGAAGGCAGAGGTTCATTAAGTTGTTCAGGCTGGCTTTGAACTCACTCTGTAGGTCAGGCAGACTTTGAACTCAAAATCTTCCTGTCTCTGCTTACTGAGTTATTAGGATGATAGACCTGTAACCATGGGGTCTTGCTTTGGAGTCTTCTGACTGAGAATATATTCCAAGACTGGCATTCTCAGTTAAATCAAATGTCCGTACCTATTTTTCAGTGCTTTTAACTACAAGCCTCTCGGATGGCCACCTGGGTTTTCTAGGCAGGGGACAGGTCCAGAAGAGCTTAGGCACTTGCTGGGGTGACTTGCAGGGAGGAGCTGAGGTTGAGACTGGGCCAGATGGCTCTTGCTTACGGTGCCCCGTGAAGCACTGTCTCTGTGGCAGAACACAGTGGTCACCCTCTACCCCCACCCCACGGCCCCTGCCTTATCTGTGGCTTCACTTTCTGTGGCTTCAATTACCCGTGGGCAACCACAGTCTGAAAATGTTAAATGGAAAATTCCAGAAATAAACAATTCATAACTTTTAAATTGTGTGCTGTTCTGAATGCTGTGATGAAATCTCACACCATCCCACGTCATCCCACTCAGGATTGAATTCGTTCTTTGTCTGGTACGGCTGTGATATATGGATCTTAGACATACAAGGAAAGAAAGTCCGTGGTGACGTAACTTAAAAAATGCAATAGAGATGACCTATTTTAGGATTAGTCACTGTGGCTAATCTCTGTGCTTAAGTTGTAGATAGAACTTTATCTTAGATATTATTTATAGAAAGGCTCCCCTCCCTGTGTGTGTGTGTGTGTGTGTGTGTGTGTGTGTGTGTGTGTGAGTGTGTTTGCATGGCTTGCTTTCAGGCATCCACTGGCCACCTTCACACATAGTCCCGGAGGATAACTGGGTCTTTTTGTGTTTGTTTTTCTTAACGAAATCTTTACACGGAGTGGTGTTTTTCATTATAACTTGGATCTTCTAACAAATTGCCAGAGAGTAAACAACCGGCCCCGATTTCTTACAGTTGGAGAAGCCAGAAGCCCTAGGTCAGAATGCCACAGATGGATTGTGGTAAGGGCTGTCTTTCTGCACCCACTCCTTATGGGTGTGCAGAGACGAGGCATGTTCTCCTCGTCGTGCCATGGACCCATTTCTATCCTTAGGACTCATCCAAGCCTGGCCACTTTCAATTGACCTCATTTCTAGAAGGCGTATCGTGGAGGGTTGGGAGTCAGATGAATTTGATGGAGGGATAAGACATAATTCTGGCTTTCTTCAGCTCCTGCGGTAGTTGCTAGCTCACAATGGCAGAAACCCAAGGAGAGTGCCTCTGAGCTGTATCTCTGTAGGGCCAGCAAGCATCCTGGTTTCACACAGCTGAGCATCTGCGTAGGAGGAGGACACACCTAAGACTTCCCTTACCTCCTGAATGTAGCAGAAGTGGCTGGAAGAGGCTTTTCTGTGTTTCCTAAGCCGAGACAGAAGCTGAGTAACCAGGGGCAGCTGAGGTGGGTTGGGGTGATAGAAATGGCAAGCAGCTCTCAGGGTGGGACAGTGGCTCGAGTTCCCTCTCTGCAGGGCAGTTTCTTGTGAGAGGTCACCAGAGCCCTTCTTCCAGCTCAGGATAAAGGATGCTCTTTACAGCCTGAACCAGTGTGGTTTAGCAGGCCTGCTGTGCCTACCTGTGTACCACTCGTGGCCTCCTGCAGACAGTTCGACACAGTGGGGGTCCTTCATTCCACTACCTCTGAGAGTTTCAGATGGTCAACTTGAAACAGAGTCATTCTATATATTAGGGGGACATCCTTCCTACTTTATCCCAAGACTTAACCAAGTCTGTGGAATGAGGCAGACACATAATATAAGACCTGTCACTATTGCTGGATAACTGTCTAGGGATATGAGTGAAACAAAGGTAGTTCCAGAATTGTAAGGTCAATTATCATTTATTAATGGTGGTTATGGGCCATGGCAGAGTCATTTATACATTACATTTCCTTTTCAGTCTAGAAGGTTCCTATTTATATTTTTAAAGACAAGAGACAGCTTGCATAGGATGGGGCTTTTGGAGCTCAGCTGGTAAGGTTGGGTACCTGTTTTCAAGATTCTATTTGCAGTCTTATTTACCCTGACTTTATACTGTAAGCTCCTTGTTCTCCAAGTGCTCATGACCTCCAGGCTGTGCATGTGGCTGTGACGTGCATTCCATCTACACATGTAAGAGCGAGCATCCTAATGACAGCATGCGTAGGTTCATGGACATGGGCATCAATATACCCAGGGTGACAGGCGGAACAGGATGAGCTGACTTTGCGGGGACATTTTCCTTTCTTTCTTTCTTTTTTTTTTTTTTTTATGTCTTGAGACAGAGTCTTATGAAGCCCTGGCCAGCCTTCCAATCCCTATGTGGCCAACAGTGACCTTGAACTCCTGGTCATCCTGCCTTCCCATGTGCTAGAATTTCATTTTGGCAGCGTGGTGTGTCCTCATATACATATATTTGTGTGCATGTAGAAGCCAGATGTCAAATTCAAATGTCTTCCTTTATTGATTTACACCTTATTTTTTTTGAGGCAGGGTCTTCCATTGAACCTGTTTAGGCTAGACTGGCTGACACATGTCCTAGGGATCTGCCTGTCTCTGCTCTACCCCAGTATGGGCATCAGAGATGTACTCTGTCCCCCTTCTGCCAGCACTTGAGTTATAGACACACCTGCCACCTTCTGCTTTTTACATCTCTGCTGAGGATTTGAACTCAGATCCTCCTGCTTGTGCAGAAGGCACTTCTTGACAGAGCTTCCTCCCCAGCCTGAGGCTTTTTGCAATAGGGTCTTAGTTATAATTATTGGTGGGCTGCCATGAAATATGTACACCAGGCTGAGTGTGAAGTTGTAGCTCTCCTCTTGCCACTACCTCTCAAGTGCAGGACTTACAGGCATGTGGTACCACGCCTAGCCTCCTGAGGCATTCTAATCTCAACTAGACTTTTAAAAAACTAGTCCCATAATGGAAAGAGAGAGTAAGATCGCAAAAAATAAGGAAAACTTGGTAACGGCCATTTATATTTTTATCCAAGGATGGCTGAGGCTAGATTGGTTTTTACATTCTTTTTTTTTTTTTTTTTAACCTCTGAGTTTCAGGCATAACTCAAGGATCCCGGGAGTTTTCTCAGTTTTTGTTTTCAGATTTAAAGATTTCACTGTATTTATTCATTTCAGTGTGTAAGGGGGCAGGGGTTGGTATTGTGTGTGTAAGCACAATGCCCAAGATGGCCAGAAGAGGGCGTTAGGGTTCCTGGTGCTGGAGTTAACAAGTGGCTGTGAGCCATCCAGTGTAGGTGGGGACCTTCAGGTTCAGGTCTCCAGCAGGGGCAGTAACCAGTCTTAACAATACTGCCATCTCTCCAGCCTTGTTTTCAAAATTTAAGTCTTTCTTTATTCCCCTTTCTTACCATCATATATGCATTACAAAATCATCAAGTTTCATTACGACATCTTTTTTTGTTTTTGTTTTTTCGAGGCAGGGTTTCTCTGTGTAGCCCTGGCTGTCCTGGAACTCACTCTGTTGACCATTTTGATATATGTATACAATGTACTTTTGAGCACTCCCGCCCCCCCCCCCCCATTACCTTCTCTAGTTAGTCTCCTCTCCCCCTCCCACTGGTCCCTTTCCTCTTCCTGAATAGCCTTGCTTCCACTTTCATCTAAAATCCTCCCTTTTGTACTTACCATGATTCAGCAGAACGGGCTCTGGCCAGTCTTGGCTTGTGCTCTCTCTTCTTGGCACAGGCCTCCTAAACAGCAGGACTTCTGTTTCTCCCAGCTCTTTCTGGATCTCAGAGTGCATGCGCGCGTGAGCTTAGGTTCTGAGTCAGATTCTCACCTCCAGGGTCCCTCAAACCCGAGGCAGCAACACCAGACATCTAGGGCTGGTGTGTGTGTGTGTGTGTGTGTGTGTGTGTGTGTGTGTGTGTGTTGCTGAACCAGAGATCTAGGAGGGTGGCTGTAATGCCTAGCAGTGCGTCTTGTTTTTCCTTTTACAAAATTAAAACATACAGGAGCTGAGCCGCCCCTCTACCCCTGTGAGAAGTAATTCACTACACCAGCCGCTTTTGCGACTCCACTCCCTTCCTTGGGCGCCTGTCATCCTGAGGTTTGGAGGTGCCCCCTCCCCAACCCCCACCGCTAGTGTTTGAAACACTCATTGGTCAATCCATTGGGCCAGCACTGGCTCTAACTCCCCAGACCTGCCTCTCAGTGCCCCCAGTGACCTTCTGGTGACAGGTCTCCATCGCTCCCTTCCCGGTTTGAGTTTCTGTTAGTTTTTCTCGTGGCGCATCTGATTGGCACCACAGGCTCTCTGGATAGAACTCTGATGTGTTTTTCTTTGGAAGCTGGCCCTGGCATCACAGAACCTCAACATATCCGGCCGTTGTGGAGGGGTGGGGGTGGGGGGGTCATGATCTGGCGGGGGTGGGGTGGGAGAACAGGTAAACAGTATGTTGCAGGGGGTTGATGCATGTTGGAACTCCCCTTTGCCAGCGGTTCTGCGGAAACCCCGGGGTTGTCGGAACTTATCTTTTTTTGTAGCTATCTCTTCTGGAAACCCTCCAGCAGGCCGTATCTAGAAGACTCTTTTTCTCTCCTAGAAAAAAGAAATACCATGACCGAGAAAAGGACAGAAACCTCCTAGCACATTTCCCCATCATCCCACTTTTAAACTTCCCAGCCCACTCGGCCTTGCCCTGGAATTTTAGGCCCCAATTAAACCTTTTGTGCCTCTTTACATAATGGCTGGGTCCCTCTGAAGAGGAATGGGTGGAGAGACAATTTTATGCATTGTGCTTGTGTTCTGTGATTGGGTCAACAGTCCATCCCCTGGAATAAAAAGAATAGCTTAGGGATGAGAACAAAACCATCATTTAAAAATACCCACAGCCATCTCACCCACCACAGAGGAGGTGACATTTGGGTATTCTGACTCTTCTGGTATCCCCTCCAGTTAGAGGAAGCAGACCCTCCCCCACCTCCCAGCTCAGTTCTAGCTGAACTTCCCCCACAGGTCACACATAGCTAAAGCCACAGTGAATGAACTTTACAGATGAAGTAGAAAACTTAACCCTGACCGCCATGGCTTCTGTGCCCCAGGGTCTGCCTGGTCTATGTTTTAGGATAGGGTCAGAAGACAGGGGAGGGGCCCTTCCACAGAGGTGCCCTGCCTGGGGAAAGCCATGAGCCCAGCAAGGAATAAGAAATTATCATTCTTCTGATCTTGATGTCTGTGGGACGACTTGAAACGATTGAAAAATCAAATCGGAAGTAGTGCAAGGATTTTTTCCCTGGGGAACCTGAGGTCAGCAAATATGTTCTGGGCTTTGGGTTGTATTTTGGAGGCTATAGAATGTGGTAGGTACTGCCCCTGTGTCTCCTCTCCAAGGGGCAAGATGAGACAGTCTCCAGCACAGTGCACTTAAGTCTAACTGAAAGCTATGTGCAGTGCTGTGGGGTATCAGAGATGGACAGAGGACTCATCAATCCAACCCATAAAATACCTACTATGTGTTGTCAGGCTAGCTCCTGGGGAGTGGTGAGAGGAAAGAGGAAGGTTTCTGCTGTCATATAGCTTGCAGCCGGGTGGCCATATTTGGGGAAAAACCAACCAAAGACCTAAAGGAACTAACACTGTTGGGTCTTTTTGGTTTTTGTTTTTGGAAAGAGGGTTCTCACATAAGTCTAGCCTGGTCTGGATCCCCTGCAGAATAGATGCACC
Source organism: Mus caroli (assembly GCF_978045245.1). Taxonomy (NCBI): domain Eukaryota; kingdom Metazoa; phylum Chordata; class Mammalia; order Rodentia; family Muridae; genus Mus; species Mus caroli. Next base: position 13,068,656 of record NW_028227265.1, read on the forward strand.
TACCTCCTCAAAACACCAAGGCCTGGGAGTTAAAATCATTCAGGCTCTGCCTCTAAGATAGCAAAATTAGATGCTGTCATATGGTTACAAGTTGCAGACACTTGCTTGTGGGGCTAAATGAGTGAGGGGATTGCAGAGTGGGGCCTAAGTCATGACCCAGGAGGTCAGCTTCTGGCCTGGATGTGTGGTTCCCCCTCACTCGGCAGGAACACCTTTCTCTGAGTATAGGAATGACTCCCACGTTTTAATGTGAAAAGGTCCTTTAGTCAACTCCAATGGAAACAGAAATGTTCTCGCAAATGTGCAAAATTGGTTTTGAAAAGAATCTGCTTCTCCCGTGCTCCTTGCTCTTCTCTTGGTGGAAAAAAAAAATCTGAGCACGATACAGTTTATAAAGTATTCTCTCACACGTATATTCTTTGAAAAGCAAACATCTTTAAAAAATCAAGGACAGATGTTCTCGAGCCCTTAGGTTGGAGAGGAATGCAAAGTTAGGTAGATACGATAGAGCAATCCCCTCGGGGTCCTATTCTGGCTTGGCACCTGGCTTCAAAGAAGGTATGAGCTGATTTCCTAGGGTCTATAGTAGGGCACTAAGGGTGCCAACCTTCACTGGAAACCCTATCTCAGAATCACACTGGGGAGCCTCCGAGAAGGCTTAGTTGGTGAAGTGCTTGCCGTACAACTTGAGAAACCGTGCTCCGTCCTCTATGGGTAACCATCCGAGCTCTGGAAAGAGTGACAGACCCTTGGGACTTGGTAGTAAGCTAGCCTAGGATTACCTGGCTAACTCCTGGCCAGTGAAGAAACTTATCTCAAATGACAAAGTGGATGGCTCCTGGTGAGTGACACCAGAAGTTGTGCTCTGGGGGACACACACACGCCCCCCTACTTACCCATACAGAAACCTCCCCTGGGTGCATGCTTAGGGCTCTTGGGCTAAAAGAACTCCATTCTATTACCTAAATGCTCTGTCTTTTGGTGAGGCTGGGGGCGGAGGGATGGGGGGGTGCACATCATTTGCATCCTGCTGTGTGACTCTGCTCTACGAGAAACCAGAGTTTGTGATTTGTCCCCATCTTCTGCCTTAAAAACCAGAACACAAATGTGTGGCTTAAGGGTTTAGTCTCCTGGCTCAACAATGACCCCTGTTACCCTGGAGGCCAGCAAGGACTCTGTTGTCTTCAGTCCTGAAAGGGGATCCTTTGATTAAATGGCTGAGCCCAGGAGTGACCTCTGGGTGTCAGTCTTAATTCTTTGGTGTCGCCTCCATTACTTAGTATGGTCATGAAGGAGATTCCTTAAGATTTAAGGTTTTTTTTTGGTGGGGGGAGGGGGGTGCTGGGTGTTCCTGTGGCTTGTCAGTTCTTAGCTTTGATGCCTTGTCCTCCACCAAGGGACAAGAGGCACCCCATGGAGTAATTATTTCTCTTCTTTACCACCAGGCCCTTGACTTGCTCCTGGTCCTCCTCCCCTGTGGCTGTGGTGCTCCTTCTCACAGTGGGTCTGTTGCTCTCTGACCTCCCCCACTTGGAGAATGAGGCACTCATGGGCCAGGGCTGACATGATTGTGTTTGATGCAGGGCCATTCCCTAGTCAGAGCTGATCCTTTTTGGAAACTCCTCCCTCCTCCCCGTCCCTCACACATCTCAGGCCACTCATATCTATTTGTAGTTGGGCGAAAACATCTGCCCTTGGCTTGTGACCTGTTTGGTTCTAGGATGGCTATAGGATTTCAGTCAGACACTGCTGCTCTTCCTTTGGGGATCTGGAATCTCCAGCCCCTCCCTGGCCATTTCCACCAGAATGGAGATTGCTCTCTGAGGTTTTATTGAGCAAAGCACCTGACTGGAATAGGCTAATGTGATGGGCAGCTGTATCTACCTCAAGATGGCTCTGAGGAGAACCATCTGGACGAGAGCCCATCAGATGTGGCTAACTTCGATCCAGAGTGAGATAAGCTTAGAACCAAGGCTGATGTTCTGGGCCCCACACCACCAGGCACTGTGAATCTTAGGTCTGGGGACAGGGGCATGGCTCTCTTAGAGTTGTCTTTTAGTTTGTTTCTTTGATGAGATCTCCCTTCTCTTTGGCACGTGAGGAGAACCATCAACTGTGTCACCAGCATCCAGATTTGACGCTTCATTTATACTGGCAGCATCTCCTGACCCCAGACCTGTGTGTTTTCTCCTGGCCTCAGTGTCATTTCTGAGAAAAAGAAATGGGCATCAAATATCACTTATTTGTGATAGGCTGAATAGTCCTCTCTGAATAAGCCTCTACCCCATCCCCTAGAGCCCTCAAATGTTCATTTATTTGGAAAAAATGAATCTTTGTAGAGTGATTAAGGGTTTTAAGATAGAACGTAATTAATTATTTAGGATTATTGGTGGGCCGATGGGGTTCAAAGGGACCTTATAAAAGAAGTCAGCAAAGGGGATTCCTCAAGGCTCAGGGAGGAGAAGGGAGTGTGAAGACGGGCAAGAGATTCTTAGGAGATTAGGGTGATGTTGCAACAATGTGCCAGGCATGCCAGAAGCCACCAAAAGTACAAAAAGAGAAAGAACTGTTTTTCTTTGGAGCCTCCAAAAAGACCCCAGAAACACTAAGGATAGATCTCTGGTTTTTAGGAATCTCACACATTTCTCTTTGAAGCTACTCTCTTTTTGGTAATTTGCCACAGGTACTGGAAATGAATACATGCTGCCATGGCGTTATCAAGAGGATCAGTCAATTTATGTCATGTTGCAGAGTTTGTTTGTTATCAAATTAAGTTCTCAGTAAGTATTAGCAAATAGTGTCATTTTATTTTGAAGCTAGGGAAAGTGTTGGCAGAGGATGACCGAATGGTCGGGGGCCAGAATGGGTGACCTGCCAGGGTCACTGTGATTTGCAAGCTGGACTTCTATCTTCTCCTTTGGCTGAAGGGATTGAATAAGTCCTGCCCTGCCTGGCTGCCCAGAGTTAAGGGATCAAATGAGTTAATGAACATGACAGTGCTTTTGCACAGCAGCCATGTAAACGGCTAAGCTGTAGTCACAAAAGCTGGCACCAAATTGAGGTAGCCTAGGAGAGGGCCAGCCTGCAGCTTTGTTACTGGGGTGAGGTCATCTCTCTGGGCTTTTGTTCTTGCCTCTCTGAGCCCATTTGCTGTCCCCGCAACCTGGCCCCTTCAGCCCTGCCTGGAACCCCACACACAAAGCTCCAAAGGTCCCAGCAGTCCCCGAGCCTCCCCTAGGGCACATTTCCTTTTGTCTCTATTTTTAAGAGTTATAAACAATAGATAGATAGATAGATAGATAGATAGATAGATAGATAGATAGAAAGTAGTGTTTAATAATGATGCCTCTCAGGGCTAAAGTAAATACATCATCTTCCCTTGGCTTCACTGAAAGTGCCACATGCTTCCGATGAGTATCTTTTAGCCCAGAGACCCAGAGTCAGGGTGTCAACTTAGAGAATAACAAGTCAACCCTTGCCAAACGCTTGCCTGTGGTGAAGTCATCTGTGAAGATACCCAGCTTCCCCCAGAGAGCTACTGGTACAGCCTCAGGGGGCCCAGGAAGGCGCTCAGGAAGGAAGTGTGTGTGTGTGTGTGTGTGTGGGGGGGGGAATCATGCTGACATGTTGACTTGCTTTGTTTCCTGGCGTTTTCTCCTTGTTACTGTATGTGTTTATTTTGATGGGTGAATGTATACGTGGGGTATGTCTTGTGTATATTCACGCATAACTTTGGGTTCTTGTTTCACACTCTGGTGATATTCCCTGGGAGCTGCCTTCCTTTTCTCCTTCTCCTTCTTCTCTTTCTCCTTCTCCTTCTTCTCCTCCTCCTTCTTCCTCTTCTCCCTCCTCCTCCTTCCTCCTCCTCCCTCCTCTTCTCCCTCCTCCTCCCCTCCTCCTCTTCCTCCTCCTTCTTCCACTTCTCTCTCCTCCTCCTCTTCCTCTTCTCCTCTTCCTCCTCCTCCTTCCTCTTCTCCCTCCTCCTCCTTCTTCTTTCTTCTTCTTCTTCTTCTTCTTCTTCTTCTTCTTCTTCTTCTTCTTCTTCTTCTTCTTCTTCTTCTTCTTCATCAACCAGTGTGTGTGTGTGTGTGTGTGTGTGTGTGTATGTGTGTGTTCATGCTTATTTATTCTGTTGTTTCTGGAAGTCAGGGATTGATGTTAAGTATCTTCCTCTGTTACTAATCTCCACCAACATATATCGTATTATTTATGTGTAAGTGGGTCCGTGTGTCTGTGTGTGTGTGTCCCCGTGTGTGTCTGTGTCCGTGTGTGTGTGTCCATGTGTGTCCGTGTATGTCCGTTTGTGTGTGTATGTGTGTGTCCGTGTGTGTGTATGTGTGTGTGTTTGTGTGTGTGTGTGTGTGTCTGTGTGTGTGTGCCATGTGAGTTCAGGTATCCACAGAAGCCACAAGAGAGCATTGGATTCCCTGGAGCTGGAGTTACCTGAGATGCCTGATGTGGGTGCTAGGAACTGAACTCAGGTTCTCTGTAAGAACAACGATTAAGTAAATGTTTTAAAGTGCAGAGTCGTTGCTCCAGCCCCCATCTGCATTTTACCTTTTGGGGGTGCACATCTCTCATTGAATCTGGCAGAAACACTAGGAAGAGACTAGTTGGCCAATGAGCCTCCAGGATCTTCCTGTCTCTCTCCCCTACATAGTCCTGGATCACAGGTATATGCTACCAGGCTTGGCTTTTCCACGAAGAACTCAGGTTCCCATGCTTGCACAGAGGTCTTTATACTTACTGAGCTGCCTCCCCAGTCCTTTACCCTGGGGTTCAGGTAGGCTGGCTGGGCAGTGAGTTCCAAGGGCCTGCCTGTCTCTGAAATGACTTGTGTGTCCCTATGATGCCCAAAGGTATGTGTTGTGAAGACTGCCAGCCCACAGTTGAAGAATCCCGCCCTGCTTTTTCTTAGATTTTTACTTATTTATTTTATGTATATGCATACACTGTAACTCTCTTCAGACACCAGAAGAGGGCATTGGATCCCATTAAAGATGGTTGTGAGTCACCATGTGGTTGCTGAGCATTGAACCCAGGACCTTTGGAAGAGCAGTCAGTGCTTTTTAAGTGCTGAGCCAGCTCTCCAGCCCTCCCCTCCCTTTCTTTATCACAGAAGCGTGGTGGTAGACCAGACTCTAGACCTCCTACACTGGGTAGCAGTGAAGAGAACTGCAGATAGAAGCTAATCGGGCAGGGAAGAGACCCCAAAGCATCAGTTCTAAGAATGCCCCCAGTTTCTGCCATACGTCCTTCAAGAGCCTCAGGCCAGCAGCTTACTGGAGCCCTATTTCCTGGGACCACCTTCCTAGCCTATGGAGCTCTGAGTCTTTTCTGCACTTCCCTCTTAAGTGACCACTTATGGACAGACAATAAAATTCTCGGTAAAACTCATCCTTCGTGGTAAATTTCATTTTGTGAATTCAGACGAAGAGAACCTGAAAGTCACTAGCTCTGTTGCCCTTAGAGACAGCCCAGTACTCCCATGTTGGCAGGAGTGGACCTGAATATCCCTGACCAGAGGGTGGTTCAGTTCTGTGGCTTTAGGCCAGAGCTAAGATACCTCAGGTACCTTTCTGAGGTCAGCCTGCACTGAGATTCTCAGTATCCCCAGTGCCCTGAACAGCCATCTTCCCTCTTGCTGTTCTTGGGCCCAAGTTCCTGTTTCCCATAGGGAAGTCTCCTGAAGGCAGCAGACGGACCTTTGAACCACAGCCCATTCCCACTCGCTGACAGTTAATGACTTGTTTCCAGGAATGCTTAATGCACTGTGAAATCAGCCATTAATTGCAGAAGCAACCGATTTCAGAGGGATCGTGGTGATTATGAGCCATTTATGATACCGGTGGCCTCACAAACAGGCTGCCCATGTTTCTCTGCCTATTCCTCATGAGAGGGGAAAGTCAGTTATGGGACTGGGATGTTTCTCTCTGTTGGGGAGCAGTCATGGGCAGCAGAGCACCCTAATCCCCTGCAGTGACTCTCTTCAAACTCCAGCTACAAAACCCCCAAGTCAGCAGCTGAGCTCCTGGGGAAAGAAAAGAATTTCACCTGCCAGCAGCCAGCTGAGGGAGGCAGCATTGGCTAATGGATGGAGCCGCTCTCTGGGCAGTGACTGTACCCGGTTCTGGTGGCTTCCAGGCTGCAGCTGAAGAAACTTCTGTGGGTCAGCAAGGTTCTCTGGTGTCCTCTGGGTTGGCTCCAAGTGATTCTGGGGCTGCTGTCTCTTTGGTTTGTTTCTGGGGGGAAACTGGAAATAAATGGTTCCCTTTGTTAGCGTGCAAAAGCTCTCCACTTCTCAGGGCTCCATCCTCACATTTTTAATTATGTTTGGTGTTTCCCAGCAGTGTAGCCCAGGCTGGCCCGGAACTCAGGATCCTCACTCCTTAAGCAATCCAGCACTGGGGTATGCACCCCTCACCTATCTCAGACTAGCCTTTGCTTTCTTTCACATAATGCAAATTTCCTCCCTGCAAGTCAAAACTCAATTACATTAAGGGAAGCAAACTGGCTTTCTCTGAGCTCCCCACATCAACCTTCTGCTATCAATCTCCTATGATTTCCAGAGCCTTTTGGCTTGTTTTGTGTAAACCCTCGGAAGAGTCTTCAGAGACAACCTTGCCTCTCCTCTCTTGGGGCCATGTCACCTGGGTGTAAAGGAATGTCCCTGGAACTCATAGGCCAAGGACTCAGGGACTCAGAGTCTATACCAGCCTCAAAATGTCCAGAAAGAGAGTAGAGGCCAGCATGGTGTGTAAGTAGAAAGCCTGCCCATTAGTCTATTTTGCCCCTGCAAGCTAGGTCAGGATAAATAAGGGGAGAGGAGGGAGGGGGAGGGAGGATGAGAGGGGGGAGGGAGGATGAGAGGGGGGAGGGAGGGAGGGGGCCTGCTGGGGTGAAGGGTTTTACAGTGCTGGGATGTGAGATCTGCTTACCCTATCAACAGCAGGAGATTAACAGCATGCATCGTGTCCACTAAGGTGGAATGCAAACTGTTTCTGATTGTGCTCACTGACACAAGATCCGGTTTATGGACTCTGTATACACATAGGTACACGTGTATAAAGTGACATGCCCTGACATATCTAACCATCAGAGTCACTCTGAGAGATCAAAGACTCCACCAGCGTCTCTTGCCTTTAGCTGGTGTTAGCATACACTTGGGATCCGAACATTCAAGAGCTGGAGGCAGGAGGATCAGTGTTCAAGGCTAGCCTGGATTGCATGAGACCCTGCCTTACTTACAACAGAGCAGTGCAAAGCAAAAACAAAACAAGAGCAGCAAAGAAGAAATTCCTTCCTTTAGTGTCCAGAAAATGCCTGCCTCTGCTACAATGAATGTATCTGTAAAGATTTCTGGGTATTTACTTTTAATGGTTAAATAAAACTTGTTCTAGTTTATTGATGGTGATAAAATGATATTTCAGGAGGTTTTCCTAAAGCTCTTTCTTGATAGTGTTTGCCTTTATTTGCTGAAAGAATCCAAGGTAAGATGAGAAAGGCAATCAGCTCACGTTCATAAAACAATCCACTTGGTAAAGAACTTAAAGATGGAGTCAGAAACAGGAAACATAAGGGTCCCATCCTCTTAAGAATCGCGGATCAATCAAAAGTGGAGTGTGGGTTGGACAGTGTCACAGAAGGAAACTGGGGGTGGGGAGGACCCCATTCAGGGTGACAGCAGCCAAGTGCTAGTACTTCCTGTGCTATTGGTGGCTGGGCCCAGGTGATCTACAGGGCTCCCCGTGGCCTCGGGGCAGCTCTCTGCCAGACAGGCTTGAGAATCTGGGACATGTCTGAAATTTCACTTCCTCCTTGAGTTTTGATATTTCTCTGAAATTCATGCCTCACTCCAGACTCAGCCACGCCTTCTCCTAATAACCTCATGCCCCAAGTCTGAATGTCAGGGACCTTCTGCTTGGCTCCTTGCCAGAGAACTGGTCATGACAGATACTCCAGAAAGTGCCCGGCATCCCAGAATCTTTTGAAATGAGGTCCTTTTCCTGCTGAATGCCACCCCAGACAAATGAAAACCCCACAGCCCAGTTAGAATTCCATCTGGTTCTGTCTTGAAATTTTAACAAAAGAAGTGATTTCTTGAAAGAAATTTGATATAAAAAGTACAAACCCAGGGACCAAAAATGAAGATTATGTATAAAATTTTATTAACTTATAAAAAAAGGAGACAGAAGGTCAAGGCAGGGGCATCATTATAGCTAGTTAAGCAAAGTTAAAAATCTTACAATAATTACCTTTGGGGCTAAAATATATAAAACACACAAGCATACACACACACACACACACACACACACACACACACACACGACAATTAAAATTATCTTTGTTATCATGGTCAGAAGATAATTCTGAAAAATAAGCCAGGAGCCACCTAATACATACCAGTTTCAGTCAATTACCAGCTAAATAAAATATTCATTCTACAAGCCATTTCTTTCTCTAATTTTAAAAGCTAGTATTTTGTCAGTGTTCTCTTGTTTTGAGAACATATTTTATAAACCCCAAACAAAGCAAAGGCACAGTGAACTGTGTTCTGACTGGAAGAGGGAGGCAGCCAGTAAGAAGATTTCCAAGACTAAAGTCACCAAAATGTGTAACTCACAAAAAACCAAAAACAGAAACAGGAAATCCTTCAAATTAGCTGTTCACATAAAGTCTTTAAAAAACAGAACAAAACCAATTAGGGAGACAGCCTACTCTTTACTCTCTGTCCTGATAAAGGTTTTGTTTTGTTTTTTTGTTTGTTTTAAAGATTTATTTATTTTATTTATATGAGTACACTGTAGCTGTCTTCAGACACACCAGAAGAGGGCATCGGATCCCATTACAGATGGTTGTGAGCCACCATGTGGTTGCTGGAAATTGAGCTCAGGAGCTCTGGAAAAGCAGTCAGTGCTGTTAACTGCTGAACCATCTCTCCAATCCCCTGATAAAGTTTTAAAATTAACAGCCCTCTGGGTTTCTTGTGTGTACATTGTCTCTCCAGCAAGGCTCAGGACCAGAAGCTGTTGGTTCCATTTCTCTTGGGTTTTCCCTCACTTTGGCGGTCAGGAGAGCTGGGGGTGTGGGAGATGGCTCACAGTTATTTGCTCTTTGGGCAAGAAAGGCAACCAGCTTTATATGTCTTCCTACATCGGTTCCATGACAACAGCTTCTTAAAATCTTGACTCCAGAAAGAATCTTGGAATGAGTTTGAGTCCAGTGTACAGATATCACATGCAAGGGTACAAGAGGTTGTGGGATCTATATGCTGTTTGGACCCTGAATAAACCAGACCCTGAGGCTTCCATACACTCAATGCTACTGCATGAGACAACACACCAAGTTATGTTAGGTCAACTTGTCTTCTTGAGGATCCTGTGTAGCTCAGGCTAGCCTTCAGCTCACTGAGGATGACCCTTGAACTTCTGCTCATCCTGCCTCTCTTTCCCAAGTGATGAGATCACAGGTGTGTACCACTGTGCTCTCTCTCTCTCTCTCTCTCTCTCTCTCTCTCTCTCTCTCTCTGTAGGGCTCACATGGTTCATTCCAGAGTTGCCTGTGAGGTAGACAATCATTCTACCAACTGAGCTATAGGCCTAGCCCAGTGTGTGTGGTGTGTGTGTGTGGTGTGTGTGTGTGTGTTTGTGTGTGTGTTTCTTAACATGTTTCTTCACTAAACATTTTTCTCTATTTGCTAATTCCCAAACTTTTGAGAGAGGGAGGAGAGGGGGAGGGGGAGGGGGAGGGGGAGGGGGAGGGGGAGGGGGGAAGGGGAGGGGGAGGGGGAGGGGGAAGGGGAGGGGGAGGGGGAGGGGGAGGGGGAGGGGGGAAGGGGAGGGGGAGGGGGAGGGGGAGGGGGAGGGGGAGGGAGAGGGAGAGGGAGAGGGAGAGGGAGAGGGAGAGGGAGAGGGAGAGGGAGAGGGAGAGGGAGAGGGAGAGGGAGAGGGAGAGGGAGAGGGAGAGGGAAACAAGTGTATTGTTGCCCTAGAGGTCAGAGGAGGGTTCTGGAGCCTCTGGAGCTGAACTCACTCGTGTGTGTTTGTGAGGCACCTGATGTTGATATGGGAACTGAATTCGGATTCCCTGGAAGAAGAGCAAGCACCATAATCCATGGAGCTGTCTTCCCATTCCCCAGTCTTCTATTTTCTAGTTGAGTAATTTGACCTAACCTTAACATAGTTTAGTATATTTTCTTATTATTCATTTTTTATCTTTCATATGCAGAAATGACTTCAAGGCCTCCTGCATGTGGGGCAGTGTTCTATCCTTGAGCCACATCCCCAACCCTCTTATTCATTTATTTATCCATTCATTTCACTTTAAAACTTAAAAAAAGAAAGAAAGAAAGAAAGAAAGAAAGAAAGAAAGAAAGAAAGAAAGAAAAACAGAAAGAAAGAAATTGAGGCAGTATTTCACTACATTTTCCAAGCAAGTGTTAAACCTATGATTCTCCTGAGTAGCTGGGAATATAGGCTTATACTACCAAACCCTGGCCTAACTTTTCTTAAAACTTCCCCAAGTTTGCCCTTGAGTTATAAGACTGGGACCACATGTGTCTTACAGAATTCTAGTGAGGATGAGTCAGATTATCCATGCACTTAACACTGAAAATAGGAACCCATAGGGGCTGTTCAGGATGTACAGCTCCCATAACACATCAGGTTTCCTGCTTCTCTGACCCCACTGAGGGCATCTGGGCTGGTCCTGCTTTGTGTCTGTGTCGTGTCTCTTCATAGAGAGTTCTAGAAGCCTGGAGCAGTGGGGCAGCCTTTTCTCTGGCACTGATGGCTGCTTTCTCTCCAGCTGCCCTGGCACCCCTGAGCTCTTCTGGAGAGCAAGCAATCTCATCGGGAGAATAAATTCAATATGAACTAATAGACAATTTGGAGACAGTCTGAGAGTGGATGTGTTTTACACCTTGGAAGGTGTTTTGTCTGATTTTATTACCAGGTCTTCTGATAAATTAAAGGGAAATAAATGAGTTGTTATTGAGCCAAAGAAACCCTTACAGTTAAATTAAAATATAAATCCTCACTGCACTGCCCTCCCCCCATGAACGGGGCTTGGGGAGAAGAGACTCTGCTTTATATTTTTATGTTTAATTTTTTTTCGACACAAAGATATTTGCTGACTGTTGTGACTTGGGGTGCCAGGACACTCTTGTTTGTCTCTTTTTCCTGTGTGCATACTAGTGCACAAATGTGAGTTTGTGCGTGGGCACATGTGTCTATCTGTGTGTCTGTGGGTTTTGGTTTCTCTCTGGGACCTGGGCATCCCTGATTAAGCCATCTATCTTGGGGACCTTCTGTCTCCCCTTCCCCAGTGCTGGAATTACAGGCATGTATGCTCACACCTTACTTTTTCTGTAGGTTTTGAGGGCTTAGTCAGGTCTTCAAGCTTGTGCAAGAAACATTTTCCTGACTGAGCTAACTCTAGAGCCCTGTTTTCCATTATAAAGGAAAAGGCTGAGACTGCAGGGGGGGGATGACTTAACAATTAGCAATAGATTCAACAACTGACAGACTTTCATAATAATTATGAGAATTAAGTTTGAACCACAGTCAGCTTTGGATGTTCAGCCTAGTCCCCGTGCTTTATAACTCTGTGACTTTGCGTCTGTATCCATGTCCATAAAATAGACTTGATGCTTGTTAATTTAAACATTAAAACTCACACCAAAACATCCCCAAACGCACCCATTGAAACAAACATCTCTTTTTATTCCCTCAGCATCTTCTTTGGAATAGAGTCCTCTGAGCTGATTGGCTCTTCTCATCTGGGTTGGGCCCACTCATATGACTTTGTGGGCTGGTCAGGAAGCCATGATTCACCCACTCCTCATCCTCTTTGTGGCAGAAGCCTAGCTCTTGTCATGGTGATGGAGGAAGCTTCAGAGAGCAGACTCAGTCCTACTTACATTATCAGTTAAGCCTTTTGACATGTCTGTTAACATCTCTGTGGGCAAAGCAATTCACATGACCCAGCACTGAGGCAAGCCAGGACGGTCTCCCCTGGTGGTCTGGTAATTTCTCAACAATAACCAGTAACAATCTGTTCTTCTGTAAAGGCCTGGTTCACAAGGATGTTGTTGAGATACACAATGTAACAGAAGCTGAAGATGTGGCTCACCACTTAAGAGAATGAAGTGCTCTTGCAAAGGACCTGAGTTTGAGTCTCAGAACTGATACCAGGCAGCTCTCAATGACCAGCTCTAGCTCCCGGGGTCCAATGCCCTCTTCTGGTCTCTGTAACCATTTACACTCATGTGTACAAACTTCCTATACACATGACCTAAAAAGGAAAATAATATCTTTAAAAGAAAAGACAGAATGAAATAACACATTGTCCTTGATTGTAAACTATTTCACAGGTCCAAGACCTTCTATGTGTCCAAACCATGCAGCTGTTAGCTCTATCTGCTGACACCACCTTATCCAGGCCCATATATATTCTCATTTAACACACTTATTCATGGTTTTCAATGCAGAGGCTATGACTAAAGTGTACAAAAAAATCTCAGTGAGTGGCAACTTACGGCACATCTGTAAGGTTTTTGGTTCGTTTACACTTAAGAGGCAGAGGCTAATTTTCCTCCTTTGGATTGTGGATTGAATTGAATGGCTCACTGTCAGAACTGTTAGGGAAAAAAAAAAATGGAGATCATGAACAACTTGTATCGAGGATGTGGGCCTGTTAAGGCAGCACGAAGGAAGTCACCTGGGAGGGTTTCTGGGAAGCATTGTTTTCCCCAGTGTGTATGTGAAAGGTGTGTGTGATGTCAGTACACATAGCTTCTTACACAGTGCTGCCCAAAGCTGTGGACACCATCTTGTGGCCAGGAGAGAGTGGCCAGGACAGTTCCAGAGTTGCTTGTGCTCTGTTCTCAAAGGCCAGTTTGCTACCTCCAGATTCATTTTAGATGAAGGAAACTAACCAGGATTTACCCAGATATGTGTCACATATGTGTGAAGACATTCCTAACCCCTCCCTCCCCAAAACCCCCACAAAAGACAAAACCCTAAAAACAAAACAAAACAAAAACAAAAAATATAAAACTAAACAAAACAGCAACAACAAAACAGAATGTGACTATAGTAGGTTATATAATGGTACTCGAAAATACATTTGTGTTAACATTTAGAACCTTCTTTCTAGAGCAGAGGACCTTTGATGATGTGGTGAAAGCCAGAATCTTGATAAAGGGGAATCTATGGGTGGGCACTGAAAATGGTCACAGGTGTCTCCAGAGAGAAAAGACAGCTGAAGATGATGAGACGTGATGGCAAAAGCAGAAATTGAAGTAATGTCCCCGTGAGCCTAGGAAAGCGCGTGGGCCCTGGAAACTGGGAAAGGCGGGGAAAGGATTTGTCACTGGAAACTTCTAGATGCCATCAACCCAAGCAGCACCCCGAGCATCTAAGGCTCAGATCAAATCTCTGGAATCCATATTGATAGGAGGACTCCTTTGTGGTGTCCATTAAGCAACAAAGCTGTGGCTATTGGTACCTCAGCAACGGAGACCTCGTAGAGGGGGACACTGAGGTGCAGAAAGAATTCAGTGCTTTGTTAAGAGTAAGGCATGCTGGGAGATCAGAAAAGGCTTTCCAGAGGGAGAAGTTGTTAAGCAATTATGAAGGGATGAGCAGGCCATTACTTGAGGAGAATGATGGAAGAACAGAAACTTTTAGCCAGCAACTCAGTCACTATGGACATTTCCGTGATTGTTTTCATGGCTTCGTCCGTCCCTTTTCCCCTCCTCCCATGACTCCTCTTCCTCCATCTTCCTCTCCCCATGGCGCCTCTTCCTCCTTCATCTTCCTCTTCCATTTCCATTCTACTCTCTTCTTTTCCCACTTCATTATTCAATTATTCATTTCTGTGAATAATTTGAAGGCAAATTATTATATTACTGTATTATATATATTATTATATTATTATTATATTCATCTGTATCTGCTTGATCCTAATACTGGATATTTACTGGTCTAACATCATATAGAAGTCTGCAATGAATAACGTAAATGTATGTGCGCGCACACACACACACACACACACACACACATTTCTTCTCCCCAAGTATCTTGTATAAGGCTCTCTTGGGGGATGCTGCAGGCTTCCTTGTCACATACCAGCTTTGGAATACATAAAAACATCATTCGTCAAGGCAAACTTCAATCCCAGAATGTCTGGAGTTAGAAACATCTCTGGCTTTTAATTTTTAATTTTTTTTTTAAACTCAGGCATAATCCTATTAGAGACATAGCTCTCTGGGCTGAAGAATTCCTTTTGGTCTCTTTGATCCAGGGCACACTTTTGAGTTCAGTGAGTTCAGCTGCTCAAGCCCTAAAAATATCAAGCTACCTCCTTGCTGACCTGAGAGGGCAATTTCTCTCATTTCTGGTGAGAGGTCTAGACCTTCATGAAGACCTGTCTCCATTCCTAGTTCAGAAGAAAAAGTAGGGAGCAGAAAGCACATTGTACTATATTGCCAAAGTGCATGTGAGGTACTTCCTGCTGGCATGCCAATTACTATAAGGAATATTAAGTTATTTGTATATACACATGTGCTCACAGACACTCACAGGTAGGCAGCAGGAGGGCTGGGGGAGATGGTTCAGTCAGTAAAGTAATTGGCATGTAAATATAAGGTTCTGAGTTTGGTCCCCCAGAACCCAAGTAAAGTAGCCAGGCTTGGTGTGTGTAATAGCCCTACCCCTGGAGAGGCAGATACAGGCAGGTCTGTGGGGCTCACAGGACAGCCAGCCTAGCCTGCTTGGTGAGTTCCAGTCCAGTGGAAGACCCTGTTTCAAAGAGGGGTGATGGTGGATACTAGTCAAAGTTGTCCCCTCGTACATCCACATCAGGCATGCTCCCACATATGCATACATGCACAGATTAACACACACACACACACACACACACACACACACACACACACACACACACACACTCTCATGGACCCACTCCCACACTCACGCGCAAGCGCATGCGCAGTAAAGTATCAGTTGCTGCTTTGCTCATTCATTACATATCTGCAACCTTTCTGAGTATACAGTGTGGGCATTGTGTTTTGTTCGAATGTCTTTCTCTAATGCCATCCCCCTCTCTCGTTCATCCAGCAGATGCCATTTGTGCTCCCCTAGTCTCTGTCTCCCAGTTACCCCCCCCCCACTTGTCTGCTCCTATTCTCCCTGCTTCATACAGGGATCCCTGTGCTTTATAAGCAGTGCAGGCAAACATATTTCTACTCGGGAAACTGCATGTTTCATGCCCTGACTTCTAGAGTGTCCCCCAAGAAAGCATGTCACTTCCGAGGCTCCAGAGACCCTTATCTTCTGGTCTGTAATCCCCTCCGCCTTTCCTGTCTACTGTATTTCAGTAGAAACCACATCACCGGAATTTTCTCAATTCTAGCTCTGCTATATTTTATTTTCATCGTACTTTCCAGCACCTAGAACATTCGTTGGATTATTATCTGTCTCCCCTGTATGAGTCAAAGCTTCTTAGATGGGGGACTTTGTATAAGTTTGGCTCCCCGAAGTATTCCCAGTCTTTGATGTTTTTGTTGGGCTGCTCAGTGTGAGAGATGGGGTCAGGGGAGAGCTGGTGGTTGTGACTTAACCACTTGGTTTCTTGGCATTTCACCAGCACCTTCTATCTCAGACAAGCCACATTAAATGTTGGCTTACAGTCCCCAGAGTGAAATTCCTTTGAAAGTCCACATTTTCATGTCGCAAGTATCTTCCCAGGCTGTGCAGTTCATGGTATTATTTAACACACCCCTGGGATTGCTCGTTGCCTCAAAGAAATACTGATTGCTTGGGGTTTTGAAGGACCTTGAATTCAAAGGTCCTCTAGCAAGACATGCGCTTATCCTTTCTCTTCTACTTTTGATGATCTGAAAATAAAACTGTTGGCAAGAGGGCTGCACACTCTTTTCTCTCCTCCACCCACCTTCTCTCGATTGTCTCAAGTGTATCTGCTGGAGCCACTGATTGAATGTAGATTTGAACTCTATGTCATGCACCATTTTAGAAATTGCTCAACAGTGGTCTTGTCTTTGGTGGGTTGTGTGCAGACACATAGTGAATATTATTTTGAAGAAAAACTGGAATCAAGAGACTGAGGAATGTCAAAAATATTTAAGGATGCATCCTAGTTAGTTTTTAATTATCAAGTTGACACAGCCTAGAGTCATCTAGGAAAGGAGTCTCAAACTGAGGGATTGCCTGGATCAGATTGTTCTGTGGACTATCTACAGGGGAGTGTCTTGATTGTGATTTCATGTAGGATGGTACAGCCCACTGTGGGTGACACCATTCCCTGGGCAAGTGGTCCTGAGTTACATAAGAAAGCTAGATAAGCATAGATCTATGAGTGAGTCAACAAGCAACATTCATCTGTGATTTCTGTTTCATGTTCTGGCTTGAGTTCCTGTTTTGACTTTCCACAGTGGTGGACTGTGACCTGAAGTGCAAGCCAAATAAACCTTTACCCCAATTAGTTACTCTTCGTCATGGCAGTTGCTACCGGAATAGAAGTGAAAGTAGAAAAGGAGACAAACAACCTGAGGACTACCTGGGTTTACGTATGACTTGGAGGCAGAGACTATGATTTTATGAAATACACTTGAATATATTTGAATTGCACACACCTAACTATGCACAGTGACTTTGTCAGTTTCCTGTTTTGATAATGAAATCCCCAGGACTAAGTAATTGATTAAGAAATTAAATTTCCTAGGCTCTTGTTTCTAGAAGCTGAAAAGCAAGAGAATGTGGTATCATATCTATTTGGCATCTGGTGAGGACCATTTTGCTACATCACAGCACGGGACAGGATAACGAACATGTGGAGATACAAAACAGCTGTGCTTCTCTGAGCTATGGATGCTCATGACCTCATCTGGTGCTAAGCGTTTCCCAAAGGGCCTGCCTCCATATACCCTGAGCAGAGGAATTTGCAGATTAAGTTTCAGAAATTTGCAGATTAAGTTTCAACCCAGAAATTTCTGGAGTACTTACTTGAATGGCATTCAGCAGCCTGATAAATGCATTATGTAACTCATTTCTTACTGTTTGAAGTGCTATTGAGCCAGCGACGAAGTGAGGTCCCTGCCCTTGGAGTTTATCATACATGGGGCTTGGGGGCAAGATGCCAAATGAGCCACCACCACAGATAGTGATCGTCTTTCAAGTACCTTTGATGGGAAAATATAGAGAAGAAGAAACGAAGAGATGGGGATCTAATGATGGAAATGATGACATCTAAGATGCAAAGGAGAGTCTGACCAGGCCTTAGGGTGTCCTTCATTCTTTGTTTTCCTGGTGGATATGTAGGATTTGGGTCAAGTTGAGATAGTTGTGTTCTAGGAACTCCAGGGTGAGGGGGACACATTTTCAACAAGGGTGTGGACTGATTCATTCATGGAACATTTCAAGCTCTTATGACATCAAGACCATTTGGATAGCGTGTATATGTAGCACTGGGGAAGGAACTTAGGACCTTGTGCATCTTAGAAAAGCAACCGAGCAACTGAGCTGTCATACCTTCAGCTCCTCAGGGTCCCATGTCAAGGATCCTGGCCTTTCATATTTTTGTAGTCACCTGGCTGCTGCTTGTTTTACACCCCTCTGCCTTAAGGGTCCTTGAACTTCAGGGGACATACCAAAACCACCTGTGGAGGTTGCCAACTGCTGATTTCACAAGGATGACCTTTATTCTCATGCCTACTGTGCCAGAATCACAGGATGACACTTCCCTGAACATCCCCACCTCTCCTTTCTCTCCTGTGCCCTTTGGTTGGCTGTGTGAAGACCCAGAGGTTCCCTGGAAAAAAAAACTTGGTTATAGAGGTTTTCACAGGGCAAGGGCTCTCAGTAGTTCCATTTGTTGCAGAGTACTTTTGTCCAGATAGATTTGAGCTTGGTTGTATTTTTTGATGTCTGGTGTGAACTGTCAAAGAACAGCATTAATCATCTCCATGGCTGTGGCTGAGAGATCAGAGCCTGGGGAGTTAGGTTAGGGCAGACACTGCTTCTTGTGACTTCGTATTGCTTTTGTCCATCAATCCATCTACACCCAACTTCTCTGATCCTTTCAGCAAGGTTAGAAAGTATCATCCTACAGAAGAAAACTGAAGCCCAAGAAGTGAGTGACCTCCTTAGGCTTCAAGGTATGTGAGGTCTATGGCCAGGGCAACAGCTAAGGCCTTCTTATTTCCAGCTGGTTGGTACTTGAGCCAAATCTCTAAGAACTGTACCGAACAAGAGACTTACACACTTAAGCTTCTAGAGCGATGATGGCTGTATTCACCAGACAGGATTCTGGTGACAAATTGGCATTAATGAAATCTCAATATCTACCCATGAAGAGAAAAACAAAAAATCCATAGCAGGCCCTTATGGGCCATTAGGTGTTAATGGGAATAATACAAATGTCCCACGGAGCACATTACTGAAGTAAGTGAGCCGGCCCAGCCCATCACAATCTGTAACATCTCAATTGCTACTTGCTCAACCCACAGGTGTGAATTAAGACTAGAATCATTGAAGATCCAGGTGGTGGCCTGATATGAAGTCATGAGAAAGCACTTCTTCATCATGGAACTGAACGAGTGAGCCTGGGCAGGTTGCCAATGCCCTCTGGGTCTCCAGCTCTTCTCAGTAAAATGGGAACGGCCATGTTCTCTTTTCTGGTTGCTGAGGAGAGCAGAAGGGGGTCCCACTGTCTCATCAACCTAACTTGCATTTCTAGTGGCTGTCAGGGAGCCTTTTGACCATTGCCTGTGAGGAAGGCTGTCTAAAATCCCTCCTTTTGGGAACTGACTGCCCATCTGTTTAGTTGTCTTCTTTTAAGCCAGTAACTCATGTATCTGTAAATTTACCTATTAGTCAGACACATGCCCAGATACTATATCTTGATTTTTTTTGTTTGCAAATAGTTATACTGAAGTATTATTCACATACCATGAAATTCAACTCTTATATATGTGCAGTGATTTGGGCGGGTACTTTATAAAGTGGTGCAACCAGATAGCACCATCAGCCAGTTTTAAATGTTCTACCCAGTTAAAAAAAGCTCCCTTTGCCTGTCTGTGCTTTAGTCCCATGCCCATCCCAAGTTATAGGCCACCATTGGTCTGCTTTCTGTCTCAACTAATTTGTGCTTCCTGATAATTCCTTATCAAATTGGAGCATACTAACTACAGTCCTGGCTTTCTTCTTACATTCACCTGTGCTGTTATAACATATGCCAGTGTGTTACTACATTTTTCTTGCTAAAGATTATTTCACCACGTGGCTGTAACACATTCTGTGGTCTCTCCAGGCCCCACACTGAATATGTGCAAACTCGGTCTTAAGGGTGTACTTCCCCGAGCAAGGCACAACCTCAGATAATTGGAATTGTTTGCCTTCTCTACCTCCCAGGCTGCCATTTTCAGTGGTAATGCCATCGAGATTGAGTTTTCCCCTTTCATTGTGGCTGAGAAGTTTCAAGTCTTCAAACCTACCCACCCTGGGCAGAATGTCTGTCAACCTGGCTGCCAGAGGAGCAGAAATTGAGTGACAATTGTGGTAATGATGATGAAGATGGTAATGGCTGTGGTGGTGATGATAGTCATGGTGCTGATGGTGGTGGTAGTCATGGAGATGGTGGTCATGGTAATGGTGATAATGTCTCTACTGTCATCAACAGTAATGGTGGGGTATAATATACCAAAGAGTAAACCTGTAGTTATATTATTATAGGTATCTTAATTTTCCCTGGGTGCTTTGCTAGGGACCAGACTCATTTCTTATGCTTTTGATAGAAGTAGATGCTTTGACCTGTAGGACGCTTCTTCTGTTTTCCATCTTTATAGGTGGAATGAAAGAGAAACTTTCTCCTAGAGCAGAGGAAACTATTAAGAGAATATTTCATATTTGATAGGCAAAACTGGACCTTTTCAGTTGGCTGGACTATATTCATAAATTTATATATTTCAATAGACTATAGGAATACATATTCCATATGAATGTCTATACCTCTTATATGTTTGTATGCATGTACACATATGCATATTAAGTAGTGATCATTTGATCATTAATCGGGTTGGGCACTTTTTAGGTCCAGCAGTTTCCTCTCCTCTGTTATGAATGACATCATCAGAACTCTTGCCCATCTTCAGAGTACTGATAGTTTTCTTATTTACTTCTTTATTTTACCCATGTAAGACAACGTTGTTTAGTCCTATGCCTTTCTTAATTGAGATGTGTGGTTAATAAAACTCCCTGCCCATAAGAGAGTTTCCTATTCATGGCAAGAAGATGGTTCTACCCTGTTCCATTTCATTGTCCTTTCCTTAACTACGATTGGCTGCAAACATCAACCAAGTATGTTGGAAGGGATGATGTGCCGTGTGAGGGTCTAATGAACTCATCTCTGTCTTGGAAGGGAAGCTGCCGCTGTGTGAACATACCTGGTCTGGTCTGTTGTGTGATGAAAACATTTGATCTTGCCACCCAATTGAGGTCATAGATGACAAGCCAGCTAGCAGTCTAGGTGAAGGTGCCCTTGAAAACCAAGCTCAGGTGGTCTGGCAAGTCATCTGTCATGTTGAGGTCAGACTCTGCCCAGGCTGATGCCATTCTCCCCCAACTCCCCCCCCCCCCAATAAAGTTGTCAGCATTGGCAGCCAACAGCTTTGAACCACTAAATTTAGGGTGGTTTAACATGTCACAGCGGGTACCTTCATGTACCTGTGGAAGCGAAGTAATGCAAATTGCTATCTATTGCTCTGTAGCTGGTTGTGATTTTCTGTATATTATATCTTTCAGTGGTCACTTTTATCTTAATGTATTTGTCCGTGTTTTTGAGATAGGGTCTCATGTATTATAGGCTAGTCTCAAACTTTCTAGGTATCCCAGGTTGACCTTGAACTTATGATTCTCCTGTGTATGTCTCCTGAGTCCTGGCTATACAGGAATATGCCACTATGCTCCCTTTGTGAGGCAGTGGGGATGAAACCCCAGGTTTCTTGCAAGCTAGACAAGCATTCTATTCATAGAGCTCCATCTTCAGCCTGTGTATTTTTTATTGTAGAGCCACATGGAAGGTTTCCCCGTTCACCATCTCTCACTGTGTACAAGGTACAATGTCTGAGTTTGTCCTTAATCCATTTCTTGCTGTTATTCCGTGTCTGAATGAGCAGAGGCCATGAGGCAATGCTATTGCTCAAGTGTTTCTTTTCGAGCTGCCATTTATTTTGACTTGCACCGTAATTTGTATGAGGTAGAAGAGAAATGTTTTCTGTTGGCTCTTTGCATTTGTTTCATAACTCCCACGAGAACGCCGGCTGTTTCATCTTGGAGGTAATTATACTAACTTCAGTACATTCATGGTAGTTATGTGATAAATAAATTTCAGTTCCCTAGAACAAAAACACAATGGGTAAATAAATACTTCCCATTATAAACATGTCATAATCACCTAACATTTCAGTCTGTAGTAACAACTAAGGCTAAGGCAGAATTTCACACTATAGCTTTAGTAAACAAAGTAGTCAAAAGTCTGCCTCTTCCTAACAAACGGATTTTCAGCAGTCAAGGGTTTTATTCCACATTGAGTTCCTTTTACTTCTGTTATGTTTTTTGAGATAGGGTCTTATGTATTCCAGGTTGGCCTTGAACTTGCTACATGATAGAGGATGATTACCTTGTGCTCCTGGTCCTCTTGATTCTGCCTCCTGAGTCCTGGGATTATGCAAATATACCACCATGCCTGGTTTATGCAGTGCTAGGGAATCATACCCAGGACTTGTCCACATTTGGCAGTGTCTCTACCCACTGAGACCTAGCTGCAGTCCATATTAACTAAAATTTCTCTTCATACAGCTAAGGAATCTGTTTCATCTCCAGCTCTCACTCTTGTTTAAGTTGTAGGAGATAGTGTTCTCTCAAGGCATTGGATGCTCACCAATTTGTATCAGCAATCAAAGCTTTATGGTACCTTGGCATTCTCTGCAAAACAGTTTCAAATGATTTTAGTCATTGAAAATATAGGACTTATAGTTGGACATTTAACCATATTACTAGTTCTTCCCCCATGAAATCATAAATGAATTTTAAATCCTATGTTGCCATTCATCTGTGATTCAATCACTTTTTCATGTCCCTGTCTATTTAGCTGGGTATAATAATTTCTGTTTACACATTTTCCCTTCAAAGCACTAGTCACATGGATATGCTTCAGGTTTTCCTATCACATCGTCCAGTTGAAACCAGCATCATTGTTTTCCCTTCCCACATAGCCAGAGTTTTCTGCCAAAATAGACTTACTTGTCCTCTGTCCTTCAACTCATTACTAAAAAGCAAAATGAACAAGAACAGTAAAGTCTCTCATGTTTAGGGGTTGCTTCTTATGTATTAATTTGCTTGTCTTCTCAATCCATTATTCAGCTTCGTTATGCAGCAGCTTCATGACTATATTGTTTGTTGTACATGTGCATGCACACATATCTTTGTGTGTAGTAGGGGCACATAACATGTGTGTGGAGGTCAGAGGAAAGGTTTGAGGCATTAGTTCTGTCTGATACAATGTGGGTACCAGGGAATCACTTGGGACTTGACAGCAAGGGCCTTTATCTACTGAACCATAATACTTGGAGGACCTGGAGGGATACATATTTGAATACTTGATATCCTGAAGTACAAGGTGCTCTTTCTCTGGATTGATAACTGTGATGGTTGGTTTTCATGTTCATCTTGACATAACCTAGAGTTATCTGGGAAGAGAGTCCTAAAGGAGCAATTGTTTAGCAGGTTGATCTATGGGCATATCTCTGGGTTGGGTGATCCTAATTATGTTAATTGGTGTGGGATGATGCAGTCTACAGTGGGCAGCACCATTCCCTAGTCTGAATAACACACACACACACACATATATATGTATATATATATATATATATATATATATATATATATATATATATATGTAGAGAGAGAGAGAGAGAGTCTGCATCTGTTCACTCTCTGCTCTTGACTGTAGATGTGTCTAGCTGCTTCATCTTCCTACTTCACTTCTCTATAATCATGGACTGGAACCTAGAGTTGTAAACTTAATAAACTCTCTTCCCTAAGTTGATTTTGATTTTTGTCAGGTTTTTTTTTTTGTTTTTTGTTTTTTTTTAGAAATGACACTAGGCTAGTAACTGATACTCAAAGACAGAGATGGCCTTTTGATTTTATTCTGAGGGAAGGTCCTGTTCTTTCTCCATTGGTGTGTTGCACAGCAGTTTGGGGGATTTTCCAGGCAAGCTCTAGAGGCCATCTGCCTTGGATTTGGGGTGCACATCACCTCTATGCATTAACTCCACGGACTCACTGACAAGGGACTCCAGATGTATTCCAGGCTGCCCTTGACAATAAGGCTCAACTAGGAAGAGGATTGGCTCATCAGGACTGTGCACTTGTAATGCTCTATCTTAACTGTTGGCTTGACAGGATCCAGAAGCACTTCCGGAGACAAGCTAGCACTAGATCCAACAGCCGGCAACACAGTGACAAGTCAGCAAAGGTTCAGACACGGGCTTCCATGCTTTCCTGTCTGTGTGTTCCTTACCTGGTTTGTTCAGGCTAACTAGTAGTGGCTTCTGGATTGTTCAGGCAGTGTCTACTATCCACAGGCAGGAGATGCTGTTCTCCTCCCTGCCATTGGCAAAAGAGCTTTTTGCATTATTTACATTACATTTCTGTACCTGGGTTCCAGGCATTCTTTCAAGCACTTAAGGATATTAGCTGATTTAATCTTCTCAACAATCCAATGTGCCAGGTATGGGGATGGGACACCAAGGTTCAAAGATTTATCAGCTGCCCTATGGCGTCTGAGCCAGGAAACTACAGAGCTGGGATTCAAACACACGCATCTCCATCCCAAAGCTGTCTTCTTGGCAGTGGGCAGTTCTGGCCGTTCTGCAGAGCCCCCTCTTATTCAGATCTAGTGCCGGTGCTGAAGCTTTCCATAGACCTGGGCCAGCCTGGTCCCTTGGTCCACTGGGATTGATTTGTGTCTGTTCCCTTAGCCTTGGCTTTTACAACCTTATGAGGATGAGGATGGGGAGTGCACAGGGGACACCTGCTTCTCTTTACTTGCTGAGAGCCACCATGCCTCTGCCAGCTCCAAGGTGGAGAAAGCTCCAATGGCCTGGGCTTGATGCCATTTGCAGAGCTGATCCTTTCTTGGAAGTTGAAAAGGGGCAGTTAGTAAAGAAAGATCAAATCTCTTGTTGCACCCACTTGTGTGTCCTTAACTTGCTCCATCCAGGAGCGTATGGCTAAGATACACCTGGTTTCCAAACAGGGCCTCTGTTTATCTGTTTATTTCCCCTTCTCCTTCTCTCTCTCTGTGTTCATGTGTGTATGTGTGTATTAATTGTATGGATGCATCTGTATCTGTGCACACACATTTGGAGGCCAGATATATATATATTTTTTTTGTCTCCATTGAGCTCTCTCTACCTTATTTTCTGAGACAGGGTTTCTCACTGAACCTGGCTCCACTGGCTCCACTGAAAGACTAGTGAGCTCCAGGGCTCTGCCTGGTTGGCTCCCTGAGGCTGAGACCAGTGCTATACTTGTTCTTTTTATATGAATGCCAGAGATCTGAATGCAGGCCCTCTCATTTGCAGGGCCCTCTTCCCAGCCTCTGGCATTGGATATTTTGAGACAGGGTCTCATGGAGTCCAGGTTGGCCCCAAACTTGCTATGTAACCAAGGATCACATGGACATTTCATCTTCCCATCCCTACGTCCCAGGTACTTAGTTTATAAGCCTGCACAAAGATAACTGCTCTGCTGTTGCTATGAGTCAAGGTCTCTTTCTGTTGCTGAGGCTGATCTGGAACTCTTTATATGGCTCAGGCTGGCCATGAACTTGGGATCAGTCTGCATCCACAGTGCTGGGATTATAAGCAGATGGCTGGTTTTATATCAAACCCATTGAAGGCTTGCTCTAACCTCTGGGGCCTCTGGGATGTATGAGTCTCATGGGGCTTTGTGGGGAGGCATGGGCCTCTAGCTACAAGGCCACCAGAACCATCTGGAAAATCTGAGTGTGCCCCGGTGATGGCAGATCTTCTTGCAGAGTCTGTGCCCCACACAGAGAGCTAGTTGTCAAGTTTAGGATAGCACCTGGGCCATTCTCCTCCTCTTTGTTTATTCAGTGATGATGGCATGGATGGCCCAGGGATTCTAGACACAACAGATCAATTCTCTGCGCACACACACCTCACTGTGTCCTGGGGGTCCAGTGCAGATAATTGAGAAGTTACGGGAATGATCTAGAACTACTTTTGTAGTAGTAAGTAGAGTGGGAGGGTGTGTGGGCAGACTGTCTGGATGAGGGCCTGGTTGGGATCCCCAGAACTGTGTAAGTGGGGCAATGGAGACAGACTGCTGTGATCCTAGTACTTGAGAGTAGAGAGAGCAGGGGCAGAAGTTTAGTCATCTTCAACTACACAATGAGTCTGAGGCCAGCCTAGGTTCCATGAACTCTTTCCTTGAGGGGCAGGGTTGATTTATTTAGGGGAGAGTAGAGATATCCGAGGCGATTTCTGGCAGCTGGTGTCAGTGTAGTCAGAGATGCAAAGGGTCTGTTAGGGCAGAACAAGAGGGGAAAGACGAGAGCATTGAGGACAGACTACACAAAGACAGGGATACGAGGGGAAAAGCTTGCTGAATATTGCCCAGCGTGACACGTAACCATGGGAAGATTAAGGCTTGTCAAATCAAGTAGGTATTTCGATGGACAAAGTGATGTTTGGTGTTCCTACAACCATCTTGTGCTCATGACGTTAGGAGGATTACAATGGATGCCCTTTAGACGTTCAGTGAAGTGGTAAATAACCTTAGCATCCACGTCTCCTCTTGTTCCTTCACGATGTGAGCTCAAACACTGTTTAAGTAATTTGTTGTCATTACACATGTATACCCCTGGTAGATGTGCTGTGCTGTGTGTGTGTGTGTGTGTGTGTGTGTGTGTGTCCTCACAGGTAAGTTTGGATGTGCTTCTTTCTTCCAGCATTACACACTTCAGCTATGTTTTGCTGTATCAGTGTGAAGAAAAATATCCCACTTGGGAGGGTGGCTGCAGACAGGGTGGCATCATGCTATTGCCTGGAACCTAGACTTCGCACTATTCCCCTCCCCCAAGGAACCAGACTCTTGCAAACATCCACAGAGACTAGGAGATGGCAAACTCTCCTTACACAGGCCCCACAGCTTTGGGAAACTTTATAAAGTTCATCATTATTTATAAAGTTAATACTTCTAATGAAAAGGTTTCCCTTTGATGTGGAGTGTTTTCGGAGCCTCTGTGACCTATATTGCCGATGTTCCCTGTATATGAGGTGAGGCAGGGACAGGCTGGGGAATTACCCATGTTTAATGAACACTAAAATTAGGATTTGACTGAAATCCACAGAAATGGCTCGGCAGCAAGTTCTCGATGCCCCTGGGGAGCTGTGGGCAGCTCAAATTTACCCACAGGCACTTTTGAAAAAAAATTTTTTTTTTTTTTTTGAATCAGCACAGTTGGTTCTTTTGAGCGTAGAAGGTTGTTTCCACCCAAGGCCCCTTCTCCCCTCCCCCATCACAGGCCCTGGCACTAATGCTTTGGGGGAACCAATAAAAGCCTCCTCTGTAGGCTTTGTGGTGTTGATCATGGTCTCCTGAGCACAGACCTTGAACCTGGTGATGATCTACATTCCCCCAGGGCCAGTGGTTGACCCTTGAGGAGGGTGAAGAGTCTTGAGGAAAAAAAAATCACCATACCCACAGTGGACATGTGGTTGATAGAAAAGAACCCTAGAGAGCCTCTTGTCAAGTGGTCCCCCAAAGAATGTCTTGGGTGAATGCAATTTGTCTAGTTTTTTTGTTTGTTTGTTTTACTGAATTCTGTGGGCGGAGCCTGAGCCTGAATGTTTACTCACTGTGAGGGAGGAGGGAGGAGGGAGGAGGGAGGAGGGAGGAGGGAGGAGGGACAAGAAGCAGTTGGGAGGTGCAGCTGTCTCCCCAGTAGCCCATGACAAAGAGGAAAGGACACAGGAATCAGAACAGAGCAGGGTTGAAGTGGGGTGTAAACTTGTGCCTGGAGCGGTGCCTCAGCAACTCACGGCTCAGCCCTGGTGAGCCCTTGGTCAGGCCAGTGAGGTCTCTTCTTGGTTCTTTATGAGCAGTTATGTCTTAGTGAGCACCTGTGGCCTCAGCTTCTCTGTATCCCACACAAACCAGGAAGCAGAGACTGGCAACAGGAAGTGAAGTTATTTGCAGTTATTGACATAAAGTAGGGGGTGAGGGAGTCTAAGTTCCTCCACGGGGTATCCGTGGTCATCTTGGAGTTTCTCATTCTAAAACCCCCCAAATCTAAGGTCTTGTAGGGCAGGTGTTCATCTTACCTGTAAGCCAGTCAAACTGGGCCAGTGGGAAGTGACATGGGCCCCAGCTGCCATCATTGTCTCTGCCCTCTTGAATTCCATTCCTCTTCACAGGCAGAGAGCGAAACCTTACCTGGCTTCAGCTCATGCCAATTCTTTTTGCCTTTTCCAAAAACGAATACATTTTAAATGGAAATAAAACTAAGTCACTTTCTCCCTTCCCTTTGGTCCCTCTAGCTCCTCCCACTTACCCTTCTTCGAGCCCCGCCCATGTTGCCCTCCACTCTCATTTTGGGCATGGCAACAAAAAAGGTGATAATGGGATGGCCCAAGCAAGGGACCTCCGAGTCTCTCAAAGACGCCTCTCCCTAGCACTTTAGAGCAGAGTCTCTCATGTCACAGTGCCACCTGCTTGTCTAGCAGTGATCAAAGGACAGTTTTATGTGCTTGTGCTCTTACAAAACTATTTCAGTGCTAAGTGAAAATGGCATTTTTTTAAAAAGATTATTTGAATAAATTAGGAAAAAAGAATGTATGTATTAAGATCTAAGTAAACTGCTCTCCTCCACCTCTGCTCAGTAAGCCAGGGAACCAGTGGTTATGCTTTTGGTACACGCTGTCCGATAGCTCTTTCTTCTCCTATGTAAACATCTAAGTATGCACCCACGTAGATAGACGTCTGCTTGTTTCCAATGTGTAGTCAGCGTTTTGCCTTCTTATTGAATAGTACATCAGGAGTGCCTGTTGGGTGTGTGCATTATCTAATTCTTAATAGTTCCACGAGACTCTGCGATATAGATTTATCAAAACATAGCCACCATTCTTTATTGATCTGCTCATCTGCTTTTTTCAAAACCCGTCTCTCTGGAACCTCCTGTCTCCCCTGTCACTAGAACCATGGTCCAGCATCCCCCACTCTGCCTGACGGTTGTAACTTCAGGAGGTCCCTTTAGAACCCCGATCGGGGGCTTCTCTCCCAGGATCCCTCATGCAAACCTAGGAACTAACCGTTCCCTTTCATTCTCTCCCCTTTTCTTTGCTTTCGTGAGAGAGTCTCTACATCCTAGGCTTGCCTTGAAGGAACTCACTGTGTAGCTAAGAATGACCTTGGATTTAAGATCCCCCTTTCTTTACCCCCCACCCCCCAAGTGCTGAATTCAAGCCACCACACTGTCCATCAGCTGAACTCTCTTCCTGATCACGAAGAGTCTTAGCAACATCCAAACCTGGGTTAGCTTGAAAACATCTTCTTCCCGGGCCTGAGAGATGGCTTGTTAGGTAAAGATCCTTGCCACCAATGCTGGTGACCTGAATTTACTCCCTGGAACCCACATGGTGGAAGGAGAGAACTGACTCCTGCAAGTTGTCCTCTGACTTCCACGGCTGTGATGTTGAGCACACTCTCACCCCACCTCAGCACACAGTCCATAGTTGTATTAAAAAAAATCCAATCTGCCTCTCTGTCTGACACATTGACTAACCACAAGGTCGCTCAGCTCTTTCTTTGTACACATTCTTGAGAATACAGTGTACTGCTATTCAGGATGGAAGTGTGTTTTCCTTATTAAGCACTGGTGGATGGACGCTACAGTGAGGGAGATGTATCTTTTAGCGTTTACAGCTTAAACACCAGCAGTATTCGGAAAGAGAAATATTAACTGAGGTCTGTTTCTCTCTGTGGAAAAAATATCACATTTCACTATCAACCCAGGTTGGGTTCCTCCATCTGGCACACTCCTATTTCATGCAAGACCTGCCCTTATGGAATAAAGAAGGCATGACTTACAGTAAAGCACACAGTAGATACAATGTAGATATTTACCCTGAGGTGTTTGTGGACTCAAACTGACCTTGCAGGCCCATTCACCTAAGAGGTTATTCAATTATTAAATCAATCATTTGTTCTATTTTTAAAATTACATTTAGTTGTGTGTCAGCATTGAGGGAGTGGCATATGTACCACAGCATAAATGGGGGCCTGCCAGAGGACAGTTTGAAAGATTTGGCTCTTTCCTCCCATGATATGGAAGCTGGGGATTTGAACTTGGCAGCCAAACACCTTTACCCTTTACTTGCTAAGCCATCTCATAATCTCATATGATCTCTCTCTCTCTCTCTCTCTCTCTCTCTCTCTCTCTCTCTCCTTCTCCTCCCCTCATCCTCCTTCTCCTCCTTCTCTTCCC
The DNA here is from genome assembly GCF_978045245.1 of Mus caroli. Lineage (NCBI taxonomy): Eukaryota > Metazoa > Chordata > Mammalia > Rodentia > Muridae > Mus > Mus caroli. Next base: position 13,098,254 of record NW_028227265.1, read on the forward strand.
CCTTTTATGTGACAGTGTTTGAATATATACATAGCTTCAAGTAGCTCTAAATTCACTACATAGCCCAGGCCGGTCTCAAACTCATGAGCCTCCTGCCTCAGGCATCTGAGGGTTTCTATTATAGGAGATAACAGGAGTACCTCCCACATGTTGGGGGTACTTTTTGATGGTGGAGAATCTATGCTAGCAACTTGGGGGAAAATGTTTTTCTTTTTCTCTCTTGAGTGAAGCAGGTTTGGTGGTTTTGCCAGACTAAGTTTCTGGAAACAACTATGAGCCCAGGGTATACTGACTACTGTCAGCTCGTGTCTTATGTCCCCTTTTCTACCCTGGGGCCAGGTCACACTGCCCTTTCCTAGGCAGTACAGCTCCCTGACCTTCAGACCACACAGGGCTTTGCCTCTCCAGCAAGTTCTGCTTGCCTCTGGGCTTCTCATGTTAGCTTTATTTTCACTAAACCATGCTGGACCTAAGCCCCAGTGCTTGAGTTGTCCAGGCTGTTTAAGATAACCCCAATGCTGTGGTAGTAGCTCTCATTGTAGGAACAGAAGTTGCTGGCCCCACGTAGCCACCTTATAGCATTTATCTGGAGTCAGGCAGGTGAAGTCCCCTTTCTTTTACCTCTTCTTTCTGTCATGCCCAGCAATCCAGGCACAGCCTTGGTCCAGCAGGTCCCGGAGGAGAGTCAGTGTATGCGTTTCTGACGTCACCTGCTTTGCTGCTTCACCTTCTCTTTTATCTGTAGCTCTTTTGTGAGTGATCATTATTTTCTGCCTAAACTTTTTACTGTGAGTCCTGTCATATGCTGTCCCAGCAGAAAGGCTCTGAGCTCAGGAGTCTGCGCCATGATCTCATCGAGCCATCCAGAATGTCCGGTTCCTGGAAGGCCCAGTGGCTGGGTGATCGAAATGTCATTCATAGATGTCTAAGGATGAATTTATCAGCACTTAGCATCTTAGAAAGTGAGCAAAAACAGCACACGTGAGGAACTTTGTTTCCAAAAATGTGTCTCTCTGTCTCTTTCCTGTCTGACTTTCTCTCTGTATCACTTTCTCTGTCCCTGTCTCTCTCCCTGTGTGTGTGTGTGTGTGTGTGTGTGTATGAATATGTGTGTGTAAGAATGTGTGTAAGAGTCTGTGTTTTGTTTTGTGTGTGAATGTGTATGTGAGTATATATATATATATATAGACAGTGCCATTCTAAACCTTGCTGATTTATACACACTAGCAAAATCTTTTAAAATCAGATGGCTCAATGGATAAGCTTGCCCCAAATATGATGACCTGAGTTTGATCTTAATGATGATAGAGCACTGAGTTCTGAAGGTTGAGCCCTATCTGCCCCACGAGCAGAGTGGCATGTCCTTCCCCACACAGAAATTTAGAGTGTGATTCAGCAACAACAACATGTGCCTCATCTGAGTGCCCTCCTCACAACTGATGCATAATCGAAGCCAGCGTGTTCCCAGATGCAGAAGAGAGGCTGTAGGATGCTGGAAGGCCCAGAAGTGCAGGACCAGCCATCTTCAAGGAGATGTCACTTCCTGGGAAACAGGAGGCCATTGGAATAGCAGCTTGGTCACAGAGCAGAGAGCAACCTGGACATGCATGTCTTGTACCAGTCCGGGGAGATGTGCACTGAGCTGTCTCCCATTTCCATGCCTGCTGCCTCTCTGAGTTTAATGTTTCAGTGGTCTTCTTCCTAGTGAGCATCAGCACTTACTTCTGTCTGAGACCCACTCTTCCTTTTCTCCTTGCCCATCTGTTCATATTTCACATCTTGCTTCAAAGAGCCCATCCTTGCCTATTGAGTCAGCTTCGTCTATACCTTCTCTGGGTTACTGTGGCCTCATTACATTTTCTCTGCAATGCCTTTATCTGTTTTAATGTGCTAGACCTGTCCAAATCTCTCTTTAAAAAAAAAATAAAAAGACTCAAGGGTTGGGGCTAAAGCTCAGTCAGTTACGTGTCTGATGCTCAAGCATACGGACCTGAGTTCAAATCCAAAGTCCCCACATAAAAGTGGGATGCAAAACCAGCTGAGCGGATGGATGCTTGAAGCTTATTGGCCAACCATTATAGGCAAACTGATAAACCACAGGGTCAGTGAGAGACCTTGTCTCAAGACATAAAGTAGAGAGCAACCAACAGTCAAGTAAGACACCGGGCCTGCACATACTCATAGGTGCACACACACATAAACACACAGGTGCACACGTGGGCGTGTGTGCATGCATGAACACATGCATACATACACACACGCATGTGCACACGCACACATGTGCATGCACATGCACAAGCAAGAAAGGGCTACATGGAAATGAGTCAGCACAGGGCTAGCTCCTTCTCTCCCCATCTCCCTTGATCAAAGTCAGCTCAGCCTGGGCAGTTCACTTTAGTGCCAGCAAGGCAGGCAGGGCAGGCAGGGCAGGCAGGGCAGGCAGGGCAGGCAGGGCAGGCAGGGCAGGCAACACAGGCTATGGAACACCCAAGTCTTTCAACCTGGGTCAAAATGGCTCTGATGTCAGGCTTGCCTCATACTGACATGTCAGTTGTGTTTGAGGCTCTATCAGACCTGCTCAGAGCCCTGTCAAACACTGTTCCTTTCCTTCCTTCCACAGGACTTGAACACTAACCACTTTACACAGCAAACTCTCAGCACTTGTTTTTGGAAAACCCGCCCCCATTAATGACAGCATATTGTCTACCTGGCTCATCACGGACCTGGAAGAATCTCATTCACTACTGCCTTTCAGTGCCATTGCAGTCCAGAGTAGAATTTGTTAAGAGAACTTTTGAGTGAGTGAGTGAATGAATGAATGAATGTATGAATTTGGATGACCCCACATGCATCTTAGCTGCTAGTTCTTACCCACCCCCACCTAGACCTCATGCCCGATGCATCCTCTCCACCTATCACCCCCCACAATCTGAAGCCCCATCAGTTTTCTCTCCCTGAAGGAGACCTGCAAATTAATTGCATCTCTCCCCTTTGTTCTCAATCCTTGCCTGTCCCAGGGAGGGTGGGCAGGACACTAAGCAGCCCACAACAGACAACCCCTTTTATTTCTTCTGACGGCCTCAGGGAGGTTTGATGGGGACATTTCCATAATCGATGAAGGAGCCCTGTCACCCCAAACATGGAGTCTTTAAAGACGATAGGTTTATGCAAATTAGATATTGATGGAGTAATGATTAATTGGCCCTGAGCCTTTGTTAATATGCAATTGTAGTAACAGAGATACGTTTATAATTATTTTGGTTAATTGTTCAAACAAGCACTCAGGACTTAATTGCACAGAGTAATTGAGGAGTCCTGGTATTAGAATTATTTCTTCCCGAAGGAAAATCTGAGTTCTTTAACCAGTTGGGTCCCTGAACAGAGGGACAGAGGTGCTGTGTGTTCTCTGGGGTACTTTATGTCTTCAGATGATGAAGCTCTGTCACATAGCTACAGCTCTCCTGTTCTCAGAGGGTTAAGAAGCTGCATTGAGTGTCTGGATAGGGAAGGAGTCTGACCTTGGCCCTTGAAGGGCTCTGTGATTTGTGGTAAAGTCATTTAGTTTCTATGAGCTACTGTTGCATGGTTCATGAAAGAAGAACAATATTTAACTCATAAATGCAAAGAGTGAATGGCATCTGTGTGAAGCCAGGAGTTGGCATGAGTTATATATTAGGCATTCTTCTCAGCACTGTGATCAAACACCTAACAAGGCAACTTAAGGAAGAAAGAGATTTTCTGGCACACAGCTTGGGGACTTCAGTCTATCATGGTGGGAAAGACATGGCTACAAGTGGCTCCACAGTGGCTGAAGCATATGGCGACTGTCTGCTTCCTGTTACCAATCAGGAGGTAAGAAGAAGCAAGAAGTGTTGTTCAGGCTAGAAAATCTCAAGGCCCTCCCCAGTGGCCCACTTCCTGTAGCTGGGCTCCACTTCCTACCAGTTCCACAACATCTCCCAACAATGTCACCTGCTGGGACCTAAGTGTTCAAACACAGGAGCCTGTGGGGACAGTTAATATTCAAAGCATTACAGATGCCTGGTAAATGGCTCTGATGAGACCTAGGACAGTACTTCCTCCTGGTAACCATCCAGCAGACTCCAGGCAGATGATGATGAGCTGGTGGTATCAGGTGCCTGTGGAGTTGGGTGTGGACCATGCATTAGGAGAGCTTAAGACTTAGCTTATTTAAATGAACAGGAAAGGAAACTGAAATGGCTCAGCCGTCAATGACTTCAGTTTGAGCCTAGGACATGCATGGTGGAAGGAGAGCATAGACATTTCCAAATTGTCCTCTGACCTCTACACACTGACATACACACTGGCACATACACAGTGAGTGAGTGAGGGAGTGAGTAGATGCAGAAGGGTGGGGAAGAATTGGAAAAACATATGCAGGATCTGGAGCTGAGCAGGGAAAGCCAATGCTAAGATCTCTATAAAATAGTTGGCTTGACTTGGTGCTTTGAGGCTTACTGCCTCTGAAAGATTTCGCAGGGAGCTTTACGTACTTATTGCTGTTCAAATTCTAGAATACACCCCCTCACGCGCGCGCGCGCGCGCGCACGCGCACACACACACACACACATATGCACACATACACACATGTGCACATATATATGCATATATGCACACACCCTGGTACAACTGTTGTAACGGGGACAAAGGTCTTGGTGGCATCTGCTAAGGGGATACTTTCTCTTTGGCCCTTCCTCAAGTTGGATACCTGCCTGCCATTCCGGGCAAGAGGCTGCAGCAGGGCTGATGATATGAGAGGCCTCCACAGCACTTGAAATCTAGGCTCAGCATGTGGGGAGAACAATGCCAGGATTTCCCTCCTTTGGGCCTCTGACCTTGGGCAGGATTTTAAGTTTGAACCTGTATTTTCTTTGGATCTTATTGAGTCAAAATAAGTAGTCATAAAGACATGTAAGACTGCGCTGCAAAGTTGTCTTAACTCAATGGTTAACATTGTCTCCTGCTCTTCCAAAGGACATGAGTTTATAGTTTTTTAGCATCTATGTTGGGCAGCTTAAAACTGCCTGTGTTCTACACTCCAGGAAAATCTCACTGGGGATGTTTTCTCAGGCCTGGTGGAGGCAAACAATGGACTTGAAGCTCAGAACATGGTCAAGGGCTCGCCCAGCGCCCATCTCTCTTCTTTCATGATGCCTTCTCCACCAAGAGTAGATGCTTCTTTGCTACCCAAATGCAGAGCAGGTCATCTCCTGTCTGTGACATTGCCCTGTGATTATTTCTCTTCTCTTGCATCTCAATCAGCTCCATCCATACCAGATAATTTCTCTTCTCACCCTTGCCATGCCAGGAAAGAACCAGATCCCTTAACAAACAGTCCTCCTAGGGCAACTCCACCATTCTGTGGCCTCTGCTGGCTTGGAAGCTGCCAGGCTGTGCCAACAAGGCCAAGTGTCTAATTGCCTTTCTGAAAATACTGCCCTCATTGATTTACTGGCAGCTGCAGACTCAGAGTCGGGCCAGAGTGTCACCCATTGGCCCTGTCCTACCCTGTCTGGTGACATGGAGACTCTCAACCCACCCGACCTCATCAGCCTTCCTCTGTATTCCAGGCCCTCACCTCATTGACTGCACTCATGCTTCCTAGAACGGGAACTGAGTCGTCTCAGCTGGCCAGCTCAGGACTCATCCTGATTTACATCACCGTTTCACCATCTGATAAGAATGACCACAGGAAGCAAGGACCTCTTAGGACACTTGTGAGGCAGGTATTTCACATGGGGACAGTGATTCTTAGAGTCACGTCTCACCCACCCAAGGGATTGACTCTCTTCTCACCTGCCAAATACACGTACCTTATTCTTCAATTGTGGATCCATGACTAAGGACAAAGATTATTGGTGCCTTGTGTGTCTGCAGAGGGGTTGGTGCAATGTATTTATAGGTACTCTCAGGTCTGGATAAGACAAATGTTTTTTACTTCAGTCAACATAATACAATGAAGGAGGTTTATTAGTAAATGGGACAGAACAGCCCAGGGGTTATGTTCGATCTAGAGGGTATAGCAATAATGATAAGACCTTTTTCTTAGCTTTCCTTTCTTTTATAATTGTCTCTTTCTCATAAGTCAGGGTGGCTGCCATTGGCACTATTTCAGTTTCTTTGTTACCCCAAAGGATACTAAACTATTTTTCTCTATGGTCAAAAAGAACTAAAAGACATAGTCCAAATCTCATCAAATCTGTTGTGGACACAGGCTGTTAGACCAGACCTGAGTCTACACAGAAGTCAGATATGAGGCCAGTGCTCTCCATTCCACTGCATGGAGAGTGTACATGGGTCACTACCACAGGGTAATGGCGGCCAGTATTTCTTTTTGGAAGTTAAGAGTTTCTAATAACTTCCCAGTCCTTGTGTTTTGAATCTGTTATTAGGGGTGTGTGTGTGTGTGTGTGTGTGTGTGTGTGTGTGTGTGTGTGTGTGTATGTGTGTGTGTAGGGAGAGAGAAAGAGAGAGACCATAGATATGTGTCCTTGATAAATTTGTTCCTTTCTCTCAACTAAGACATGCCCATTTCTATCTTTGTAAATATTTGTTGTTTATTCTGTTGGATGTAGCTGCCACCATCTGGCTTAGTTTTAACATTTATTGAATTTCATGTTCTCTACAGCCTTACGTTTAAGACACATCTCTTAATAGATAGCACATGGATCAGTCTTCAGTTTTAAAAATCTATTTTGACATTCTCTTCCTTTTGAATTGATATTTGTCCATTCACATTTAATATAATTATTGACATAATTATATTTGAATACTTGGGTTTACCTATTATATTTCATTAGTTTCATTATATATTTTCCTTATTTGTTTTGGTCTTATGTTTCCCCTTCTATACTTTATTTGGGATATTTGATTATATGTTAGACTGTAATATATATATTTATCAATGTATATTAATTTATCAACTAGCTTTTTAGTAAGCTTATTTTTGGGGGTGTACATGGATACATAATCCTAACTGTGGATACTTAAACCTTAGAGTCAATATTGTGCCACTGCAAATTGAATATATGAAACTTAACATCGTGTGAATTTTTTTCTTCCCTCCTTCCCTTTATGTTATAGTAGCCACATGCATTATATTACATGCATTTTAAAGATTAAAAAAAAATTACGTGTGTGTGTATATGTGTCTGTATACGGATGCCCACAAGCCATCAGAAGATGTTTGTTCTTCTGGAGCTGGACATACAGGTAGCTGTAAAGCACACAGTATGGGTTTTGATAACCAAACTCAGATCCTGTAGAAGAGTACCAAGTGCAGATAATCACTGTGCCATCCTTCAGCTCCTGTAGCCTCCGTCTGACTCTTCCTGCTTAGAGTGTATTTTGTTGTATGATTGGTGCATGTAGAAAAGCATGGGATGAGTCAGGTCTTCCCTGCTAGGGACTACACTAGAGGCCTAGAGTCTTGTACCAACTATGGGGTGTACCCATCTTCTCGGTTTTGGGAGGTAAGCAGATGTGAACTTACTAGGGTGGGGCAGCAATTCACACTGGGAAAAGAATTAGAGGGCTGGAAGTATGGAACAGTTTCAGTCACTGTGGGGGGGGGGGTGACTTCCAAGTCTTATACTGAGTGAGACCCAGGACAGGAGGAGTGGGCTGGGCTCTGCACAAAGTGAGAATGGGAGGGTTTATATAAGGAAGGACAAGGTCTTGGGAGGGAGGTGATGGGAGACAGAAATATGGAACCCAAGGAATGAAAGAGGAACACTAAGAAAACTAACTGCCTGCATGGTCTGGATGTGCATGCACTCATTCCAGAAAGAGCCTCTGCTTTCCTAGCAGAGCACATAAAAACGCAGCGACTCCCATCCTCCAAGTTTCAGCTCTTGAATTTGGCTCCTGATTGTAGGTGCATAATAAATTCCCGTTGAATTAAATTAAAATGTTTAAGGAGCCAGTGGCTGGGCCAGGCCTTTCTTTGCTGTCAAGGAAGAATTTATTTATCAAGACCTAGACTTTGGCAAAGGGCCTTTGCTTCTCTTGGCTAGTCTGTGGTCATGATTTAAGATGCTGATTTTTGCCACCCAGGGTTGGAAACTGGGTTCTTGGTCAGGGCCGGGGTGTGGGGCCCGAATGTTAGGGGGCAGAGAGTTCTAACAAGCTCTGAGCAATACTTACTTGGTTTAAACTCTGGTCTTCCTAAAAGCTCCAGGGAGCTGTGATCAATCTAGAATCACTTAGGAAGAGAGTCTCAGTGAGGAACTGTCTATGCCAGATTGTTCTGGGAACACGCCTATAGGAGATTTGTCTACAATTGTTAATTGATATAGGAAGACCCAGCCCATTGTGGGTGTTACCATCCCCTAAGATGGAGATTCTGAACAGTATAAGAAGGGAGAAAGCTAGCTGAGTGTCTTAGTTAGTGTTTTACTGCTGTGAATAGACACCATGACCAAGGCAACTCTCTTATAAGGACAACATTTAATTGGGGCTGACTTACAGGTTCTGAGATTCAGTCCATTATCATCAAGGTGGGAACATGGCAGCATCCAGGCCGGCATGGTACAGGAGGAGCTGAGGGTTCTACATCTTCATGTGAAGGCTGCTAGCAGAATACTGGCTTCCAGGCAGCAAGGACTAGGGTCCTAAAGCCACACCCACAATGACACACCTACTCCAACAACGCCACACCTCCCAATAGACACTCCATGGCCCAACCATATACAAACCATCACACTGAACATGGCTAATAAGCAAGCAAGGCTGAAATCAGGCTTGCATGCATTAGTTTCTCGCTGCTCTATGGACCAAAATCCATACTGTGTGCTTCACAGCTACCCATAAGTTCAGTTCCAAAAGGACAAACATCTTCTTACAGCCTGTGGGTACCCATATACAGACACGTATACTCCCTGCTGGAGTTCCCACCTAGATTTCTCCTCAGTGATGCACTGTAAACTTGGAATTTCAACCTTTCCTCCCCTAACCTGCCTTTCGCCAAGGTATTTTATCATGGCAACAGAAATAGAACTATGATAGGAGCCCTGAAATAGTGGGTCCACCAAAGCCACAATTTTTTTTTTTTTTTGGCGGGGAGTGAAGTAACCTTGTTGATAGGTCAGTGGCTTTTCAATCTCAAGGCCATTCTGTGAGAGGAAGAGTGTGTTCAGGGAACTGGTGGAGCGCGCTGTGCAAGTGCTCTCACGCTCTCTCCCGCGGACATTGTCTGTTGTAAGCATCACCTTCAAGCCAACCTATATGGACCTCAGGAGCGAGGTTCCTGGGACTGACGATAACTGTGCAGAAGCTGGTCTCTGATCACAACTTCATCAAAATGGCACGGAAAAAAAAGTCCTGCTTTCAATCAAGAGGATATTTCTCTCTCCCAGGATTCAGATCAGGACTGAGGAAGTAGGTAGAGCATTTTCCCATAACATCGTGGATTCAATCGTAAGCTTTAAAAACCAAAGAAGACATTAAGAGGCTGAGGAGATGGCTTAGCTCGTATGAATGCTTACTGCTCTGACAGAGAACCTGAGTTTAATTCCAAGCACCCACACAGCTCTGTATAACTTCAGTTCCATAGGATTTGACAACTTCTAGCCTCTGCAGACTCCTGCATGTGTGTGATGCACATATAAAATCATTTAGGTAGACACTTACACGTAGATTTTAGAAAAGTTTTCTTAAAAAAAAAAGACATTGCATACATGGATACAAAAACCCAGGGCTCTTAGCGTCATATGACTAATTTGAGTCCATGGTAAGGGAAGGCATTGCCTGGTTTAGCAGGGAAGTGTGTGGCTTTCAGCACACAACTCCATCAACACTGGTGAGACAAACATGAGTTCTTTTCTCCAATTCTTAACTTGAGAAATCAGACCCTCCTTCCAGGAGTCTGCAAGGTCATTCCCACTTCCCCAGGAAGGATGGAGAAGCAGCAGAGATGATAGTCGGCCTCTCCAGCGCAGGTCCAGCCTTACACATACATCTCATACACATTCCAGTATGGCCGAATGCTCTGGGAGATGTTGTGTTTGTCCAGGTCTGTGACCTGGCTCATTCACCAACACATTTTATAGCCTTCATTCGGGGGTCTGCTGAAGTCGAAGCTCAAATCCCTGCAGGAATAATTACAGGAGAAGTAGGCCCTGCCTGCTTAATTATGTAGGCTTCGTGACTAGCACAAAACGGCAGCAGCATTTTCTGCAGAGGCAATTTGAAAGATCAAAGTTTCTGAGACACAGAACACCTAAGCCGATGATAGGAGACTTCTCTCTACTGGCCATCTCGTCCATCTCGGGAAGGGCTCAAGGGAACAAAGGAGAACAATATTAGCATATAATTCATCCCAAACGTCTCAGGTCCTGCCAAGACAAGAGCCCATTTCAGAGAAGGTTTTCTTCTCAGCTTCATTTCAGAGCCTTTCTCAGAAGGCTCTTGTTTGCCCTTTCAGTCCTCACCAGATATTAACCCTGCAGACTTTAAGTGAACAAGTAAATGGAATTAAAAACATTAACGACTTTAAGAATTGAAAATTGGGTCTGGAGAAATGGCTCAGCGGGTAAAGGGCTTCTGGATAAGCATGGGGACCTGAGTTTGGATTCTTTCCCCCATGTAAAGCCAGAGCGTGGCAGAGGTACCTGTGCTCTCAGTGCTGGGGAGGTGAGACAGGAAGATCTTGAACTTTATCGACCAATCAGACTATTTTATCAGCCAGCTGCAGGTTCTGTGGGAGAAGCAAGTGAAGACCCCTTTAACCTCTGGACTACAAATACATGTTCACACTTACACACATCCTCACAAGTCTGTACACACAATCACACACACACACACACACACACACACACACACACACACAGGATCTATGACATGGCTCTATGCTTGATGACTTCATTGCTGAGCCCACAATTCCAAGTTACATACACAGGTAATCAATACCAAATCTGCTCCTTTGAGAGCTTGTGTTTAACCGTTCTCCCCTATGGTGCTGAAAAGTCTTTTAATGACCCTTCAGCATTATATCCTGCCACTTTGCAAACTAAAATCATTCCTATCTATTGAACACCCATTCATCCATCCATCCATCCACCCACCCATCCATCCATCCATCCATCCATCCATCCATCCACCCACCCACCCATCCATCCATCCATCCATCCATCCATCCATCCATCCATCCATCCATCCATCCATGTTGCTTCTGGAGGTTCACTTTCAAGATGATCTACTTTGAGAACATATTTAATATGCCTAATTTTATCTTCTGCTGGTTCTTCTGAATTACATCTTTGGATACCATTTATAAAAGTAAAACATGGTCTCATCATGTACGACTGTTTTTATGGATCTTGGTACATGCTACCGTTGTTTTCAACATGACGGTGTCAATTCTCAAAGAGTGAATAGGAGAATGGATGGATGGCCAGAGGAAGCTAGTAATGAGCTTTGTAGGGTTTCAGTTTCAGAGAATATCTTGCTCTTGGATGCATTGTATGTATTTGATTTGCCTCCGATACTCTCATCTTTCTAGCAACAGAGACTTGGCTGTTTGCAAAGCTAATCAAAGGTGGAGTGACTCTCTGGCTCGGGCATCTGCACAGTCATTTCTGTAAGTGCTAAGCATTCCTGTAGCTTTTCCTCCCATGAGTCAAACAAAAACCAGAAAGGGAATGTGTTATCTAGCAAGGCAATGCTGTCCATCTCTGTAAAAACCAGAGCTTAGTGAATAAAGAAAACATTATATTAATGATTCCTTCCCGCCCAGTGGGCCTCAGCTCTGCTGTTTATTATTTATCTGTGGAAAGTTTCCAATCTTTCTCCCAGTGAGGCTCTTATAACACCTGACCCTGTACCCTTTTCTCTTGACATGATGTCATCTTTTGGGGTCTTGGACTTCTTCTATCCTCTTGTCCTTCACTTGATGAAGGTCTTTTGTTGTCCTTGTCTCTTCTGTCTGTCATTGGATGTGGGGTACTTCTGCATCCTCTTCCTTTCTTCTCCGGTCCCCATATAGGTTCATCCCCACCAGAAACTTCCACTCTTCCACTACCATTTCTACTAACTCCAGAATTTAAATCTTTGCCACAAACCTCTGTGTGACAGACACAAATATATCATTTTACTGCTTTGGGTATGATATGAAAAATTATAAGGTACTAGCCATCTTCTTCATAACCACCTCTAAATATGGTCCTCTTCTCGTAGTCTCCACCTCAACACAGGGCATCTCCATCTATCCCTTAATCCAGCCAGCCACTCATTCTTGATCCTTCATCCATGCTTTATCCACCCATCCACTCATTTGTCCATCCATCCATCTGTCCATCCATCCATCTGTTCATCCATCCATCTGTCCATCCATCCATCCATCCATCCATCCATCTGTCCGTCTATCCATTCATCTATCTATCCATCTTCTATCCATCAACCCTTCATCCATCTGTTCACCATTCTTCCCTCCTTCCCTTCTCCCCTCCCTCCCTCCATTCATCTATCCACTCAACATGAGCTGAATAGCCCCTATGACACTTTCAAATTCTGTTGGCATCAACTCCTAAATACCTCTCAGCCCCTCACTCTTTAGCCATCCTGTTAGCTAAGCATGCATTTGCTAGTCTATCCACTTACCCTCCCTTGCTGGGGCCCTCCCTCCTCCATGAGCAATATTGTTGATTCATTAATGTTGACTAATAGCCAACAGCATTATCACTCACACTGGAGCAAAGCTTCCAAGTGTCACAACTGACTTTTCATGCTTAGAAACCCAGGACAGCAATCCATCCAAGGCATCTTAAATCAACTCTGTCAGTAAGTAAATTGCAATGGAGATCTAGTCTGTGGCTCTTGAAACAGACAGAAGATGTTGCATGGTGCCACTTTAGTTGGGGATTATGGCTGTTGGACAACTCAGTTTCCTCAATCTTGTACCTGTGTATGACCACCAGGCTTCTGGACTGTCAGTTTTAGGGTTACAAATAAATCAGCAAGTGGGTACAAATAAATCAGCAAATAATCTATGGACTGTGTGAAGGATGAGGGTCAACTCTCTTTGTTTAGCCAACCAATGGGATAAATGACTAAAAATGTCAAGCCATGATTTTATTCCTTTGAATACAGGCTTTGGTAGTGAGTGTTCTTTCACACTGCCTCTGAGCTCCTCCCCCCCCCCCCCCCCCCCCCCGCTTTCTTTGTTTTCACAAAGCAAACAGAGGCTTGGGAATTTCTGGTGCACTAGGGGATGTACTCACAGTCTTTTCTGGAAACAACACATTCCTGAGTACTTGTTGGCCTCCTGGATGATGAGAGACTTGGCTAAGTATATTTATCTTATCACCCTGTCTGACAATGAGCAAGAGAACTGGACCTGTGATGGAGACCACCCTCCATCATGTATCATAGACTTGTAGAATCAGAAGTCAAAAGCCTATGAACTATAGGAGAAACAAATTGCTCTAAACTACCAAATCTCCCATTTCCAGAGAGCCTGTCAATTAGCACAGTGAGTGTCCAAGAACACATGAGAGCACAAATGCTTATGCAAGTATTTAGAGCAGTGGAAATAGCCAATGGGTCCTAGGCTGGTTCCATAAGGGCTTTTGCACAAGGGAAGCAGTACATGAACTCTTTCTATTGATGCCTAAGGAGTAGCAAATAAGGTAGGGGCTGTAGGGAAGAAATAGCAGCAGTCAGTTGGAGAGGAAGTAGACAAATACCCCAGTTAAAAAAAAATCTCTTGGCTGGGCATTCTTCCTTTGGTTTCTGTTGTTTGTTTGTAACTGAAATTTCCCCTTCCTGTTTTTCCTTTGTTTAGTTATTCCCTGACACTTTCATGTGTATATGATGTATTTGGGGAATCCCACTCACCCCCACTACTCTCTTCTTCCTCCCCTGCTTTCTGATAACTCCTGCCCAATATTCTTGTCCTGTTGTGGTGTGTGTGTGTGTGTGTGTGTGTGTGTGTGCAGTCTTGGGTCTAGGGCAGCAATGAATCATGGGACAGGTTTTTTGTTTTTTGTTTTTTGTTTTTTTTGTGACACATGGCTCCTCTTTATAAACAGATATGGAGGCAGCTATTTGTGACCGTGTTTCTCCCTGATGTTGAGTCTCTGCGTTTAGATTTCTTTATGCCATGCTTAAAAGTGCTTTCAAAACTCCGAATATCATTTATCTTGAGCGGCAGTACATCTTTAAGAGAAAGAAATCTTTGCATCAAAAAAGCTGAGTAGCGTTTTAAAGTGCAGAGGTCTATGGAGGTAAAAGAAAATTGAATCGGGGGATGGCATGCATGGCAGACTTAAAAAAAAAAAAATCAACCCAACAACAGTCCAAGAGCCAGTCATTCAGGAAGCCAACAACGTTGTTTTCTTAAGCAAGCTTTCAACAGCTTCCATATTATTTATTTATTTATTTTAATGCTACAGTGACTAAAAATGGCAAAAAAAAAAACCCACACCATTTTATTTATGTCAAAAGAAATCACTTGTATGCAAAGTTGCAGCTGCTTCTTATAGGTATACAAATGAAGAAAAGCCTGGGAATGGGCTAGTTTTTTTTTTTTTCTTTCTTTCTTTTAATGGAAATCTTGATTCACGCTTCAACACTCTGAATCCCCATTCAGTGGTGTTTTGGAGTTTCAACTGGATTGACGGACAGAAATGAAATCCAAAGACGATGTCCTTATCCTGGTTAGGTCTCATCAGACTGAGTATTGTGTATCTTGACTTTAGAAGATAAAGGTGGGTGTGGAGACAATGACCCTGGTCCGTGGCATTTCTGCCAAATCATTGTTTAAGGTTTGGGGATCTAATTTTCCTACCCACTAGTCCTCCATTTTAAAAACAAGCATTTTATTTGTGTTTGTTTTTAATAGAATATCTCTTATATGTCTATAGAGAATTTTATCTATGGATTTTGATCACCTGTATTCCCATCTGCTTTCTCTGACTCCTCCAAGGCCTCCCCAATGCACCCACTACCGGACTCTTTCATATTCTCTATTTTTCTTGTTTTGTAGCCTATTGAGTCCAATTAGAGCTGCCTTTTTGGAATACTGTCTGTCTGATTTCTGTGGCTTCATCTTGTGCAGGTGACCATCGTTCAGGCAAGTTCATGAGAGCAATCATCATGCCAAGTCCAGAAGACAGTGTTTCATAGAACTCCTTCACATCTCTGACTCTCATTGTCTCCCTTCCCCATCCGCCATAACACTCCCTTGTCTTGGGGTGGGGAGGGTTGATGTAGATTTCCTTCTTAGGGCTGAATATTCAATACTGTCTCATTCTTAGCACTCTGACCAGTTAAGACTCCCTATATTAAGTGCTGAGCACTACAGAGAGAAGCTGCTCTGGTCAGCTCTGAGGGCAGCCCTAATCTATGGATGTCAGAGTAAATATTTGGAAAGCCTTTTGACAATATATCCATTTTGCAAAACAACAGTAGTAGATTCATTCTTTGGGCCTATTACCTAAAACAAACATTAAAAAAAGAATAACAACACTCAGGGATTGAGGAGATAACTCAGTTGATAAAGATCCCTGTGAGCACAAACATTTGTGTTTTATCCCTGGAACCCACATTAAGAAAAAATCAAAATAGGTATGGTGATGAATCCTTGTTATTCCAGCTCTGGGGAAGCAGAAAGGTGGAGCCCTGGAGAGCACTGGCCAGCCAGCCTAGCCAACCTTGGAGTCTCCATACCAAGGAGAGACTATCTCAAAAACCAAGGGATAGAACCCAAGGACCAATATTTGAGGATGATTTTTGGCCTCACACATTCATATGTATATGTACACCTGCACACCCATGGGTATCCACAGTCTGGGACACAAACACACACACACATACACATGCATGCACACGCACATATACACACATGTACACATATACACACATGTATACACATACATACATATATATACACATACACATATATACATGCATATATATACACACATACACACATATATACACACATATGTACACACATACACACATATATACACACATGTACATACATACACACATATATACACACATACATACACATATACACACATACACACATATACACACATATACATAGGAATGTTCAAAATTTAACTGAGTTGAAAATTGTTTACAGAAGTACCAGAATATGTTTCATAGTTTGTTTGGTGACCTAGAAAGTCAAGGCAATGTGGTAGGTCCATCACAGGCTGGGATGGTGTCTCTAGAGAGATGAGATGCCACTGCTCCTTTTCAGGGCACTGACAAAGCTTCCTGTTTTGGTTTGAACAGTGGTGGAGGTGACTATGGACTGTAGATCAGGTTGGGATCAATATGGATAACCTGAGTTTCTGAGGGCAGCTGGTTTAGACAGAGTGTGCTCCAGAAGAGACCATTACTCAAAAAATGTCCTGCCCTGAGCTCTGATTCACACCTGTAAGTCATTCTTCACGAGGGCTGACAATGCCCTCTTCCCCAAGTGGCATTAGGAACCCCTAGAGGAACTTTGTTTGCTACAACTGGAGTAGGAAAGATACGGTATCAATACTGGAAGGCAGTGGGAGAAGTCAGGCATCCAATCATAGCAGGTCTCCCACCAATGCTCTGACTCCAGTGTCAGTTGAAGAGGAGAAGCCTAGGTCTAGTCAGAGGGTATTTGAGATTGCTCAGGGCTTGGGTCCCACTTTCAGAAAACACTTAGGCCGTGGGGAGGAGTGTATGAAGGATAGTGAGGGGCAGTTCATTCCAGGGCAGATTATCAGTGTGGAATCGGTCACAGAAAACTCACGTTCCTCAGAAACCAGGGCCAAAGGACTAAGCTCACAATTCTGATACTGTGTGTGGCTTTCCTTGGATAGACCTGGGAGTTTTACAACAGACACAAATACGACAAAGGTATGTAAGACTATGCCCTGTGGTGGCGAAGTACAGGGACTTAGGGACACGGAATTTGGATTTGAGTCTTTGTTCTTACAGTGTATTTGTGAATTTGCTTTTATCAGGTAACATCTTGGAGGTAACACTCTTGACTGAACTGATAGCGTTTCCATCTCCATCTCTAAGGCTCTTAATGAAGCATTCATTTTCTTCTTGTCAAGATGAGACTTGAGGCGATCAATCCACCAATTTTTATTTTATTCCCTCCTCCCCCCCCCCATAGAGTCACGCAGCCACTAAAAGGAGTTTCCATGTTGTTTCCAGGAAACACTTCCAGAGGACTTTTCTCATTGGATCCTCAGAGTCACGTGGGAGAGGGCGTGTGCTTGCACCAAGGCTATGCTTTCCCATAGATGGGCAATATCAAACTCGAGGCAGCCAGTGATCCTTGCACACCAGAGAGTACCTGAGAAGTAGGAGCGGAGGTATACACATCAGCTCTCCATGTGTCCCACAATCGCTTTGAAACACAGCAGATGCTAAGCATGTCTGCTTAGAGGAAACCAAGAATTCAAAGCTGGAAGGAAAGTTAGAGCCATTGGAGGGAGTCAATATCATGTCGGTCTGTCACACATCACTGAAGCAAGTTAGACTTCGTGGAACCATTCACAGTATTTTGCATCAAGCAATGCTATAAGAATATGATGTTTGCATCCAGTTGTTGCTCAAGTGCAGGTAGCAACAGTGTTCCCCCTTCCACAGACCACAGCCAGTACCCCGATGAGATACTGTGAATCCTAGCCTCTGGGGCCAAGTCTTCTCACCAGGGAAGTGAGTTTACACCAAAGGGGATAGTGATGGCCATGCATCTTGTTAGCCACCTCAGTCCTTGCTCTCCTGCCTGGGGATCAGAGGCTCATGCAGTGACACCTACTTCATCTTCAGAAAGGTAGAAAGATACACCCCACTTCTACCAAGTGGACTTTGAGACTCTTCCGAGACTCTACCATGCAATCTGTGTCTGCTGCTAGTACCTGAACACTCCTTGGATTCCCCCGTCCAAACTGCTGCCTCTGTCTGCTCATGACATTAACTCTTCCAATAACAGTGTCCTCCTTGTGATCTTCTCCTTTGTGTAAGTGTTCCCCTTGAATCCTTCCCCTCTGTCTCGGTGTCTCCCTTGAATCCTTCCCCTCTGTCTCGGTGTCTTCCTTGAATCCTTCCCCTGTCTCGGTGTCTCCCTTGAATCCTTCCCCTGTCTTGGTGTCTCCCTTGAATCCTTCCCCCCGTCTTGGTTTCCCCCTTGAACCTTTCCCCTTACAAAGGCTTTCAAGTGCTTGAGGGAATAGACTTCAGGATGTTCCCCTGGCTCATTAATGCAGTGTCTGGGAAGAGGACCCTTGCCTGTAGCCTTCAGACGGGGTGCCCAGACAGAGAGTTGGCTGATGTACACTCTGACAGCTGTTTTCCCACTGTGCCATCTACCATTCCTCTGACAGAGCAGGCATTTAGTGGGGTAGACTCAGAAATGAATGATTGGGGCACTCTTCAGTTAAATTGCTGCACAGGAAGCCTGTGTCTGGCATCTGGGTCTCCTCTGAGATAGGGAAGTGTTTTCCCTAGAATGGCCTCTCTTCCTGCCTGTTCCTTCTTTAAACCACCTTCACCTCTGACGCTTGGCTTTTGCTAAACTCTTGAGACCCAGATGTCAATCACTGGTGACCCACGGCAGCTGAAGAGTCCAGAGACCAGCGCCTATGATTTCCTGGCTTCAGCATTGCTTCCTCTGGGTATTATAAATCAGCTGTGAACTAACTCAGGGGATTCTATGTCTAGGAATAAGGTATGCCTCTTAAACACCCCAAAGATATCGTCGATTCTTGATTCCTGGTTTCTATAACTACAAGAGTATTTGAAAAATAGGGACTTTCTACATTTAATCTGATTAAAGTGAGGTCATGCTGGACCTGGGTGGGCTTTCCTAGTGTAACCAGTGTCCTTTTAAGGAGAGGGCAATTTAGAAACAGAAACATAGGCGAGTACTATGTGCCACAGACAGGGATTAGAGAGGACACAGGATGCCAAGATAGTTTCCACCACAAGAAAATGTGAGACAGATTGTCTAGATGGCATGGAGAAGCAACAGCCTAGCTGATGCCTTGATTCTGGGCTTCTGGCCTGTATATTGAGTAAATAAATATGAGTTGTTTTCTATCACCGAGTTTGTGCTACTGGGTTACGGTAGTCATAGGACTTTCATACAGAAGGCGAAGAGTCTCAGGGTGTTCCTGTCCCTTCAGCCAGCCCTTGCGACTCAGGAAATTCATGACTGAAATAAATCCAGGCATGAACTGGCCAGCTCAGCAGTGCCAGACAAAGCGTGTCAATGTAGTGAGGCGGGTAATTCTTCACTCCCACAGAGAAAGGGATGTGACAGGGGGTGACACTAGGAGCCCCAAGGCTGATTCCTTCAGGATGGGCATGGGGCCTCCTTAGTGTGGGGGCTCTGGGATGCTGGGGGGCAGTGTCCAGAAGACTGCAGCGGGATATAAGCCATCTTCCACATGAGACAAAGTCCTTAGAAACTCATGAGCTGACTCAAGAGGTAGGACTGAGTGAACCAGAACAGCTGAGCGCTTTGCCTCAGTGCAGGTTAGCGTGTCAGCACCACCCCTGAGTTCCCTGTGAGCAGAATTCCTGCAGCCTCTGTGAACCTCCCCTCTCCCCGTCCCTCCCGTTACGTACTGAGTAATCGTCTTATTTGTTAAAGTCAGCACCCAGTGTGTAGATTGCTCCATAAAAGATGTGTTGGTGGATGAAATTGATTGGAAGTGTTTACAGTTATATATCCTTAGGTGATTACAAAAGGAAGCCAATTGTAATTTATTCTTATGAGTGCTTTGGGTACACTGAAAATTTTAAGGAGCCCTTAGGTACTGGAATCTATAGGAAAGAGCAATTGAGACACAACCCAAGACATGGGCATAGATGACACAGGATGAGTGAGCCCTACCATCAACTCTGGATGTAAGGAATAATACCTGTGACTGTTACTGGGTCATCCATTGGAACACATGTGCCACTAATAGAAAGTGTCCTCAAAAGTTTATTTTTATTTTATGTGTCTAAGAGTCTAAGCGTGTTTATGTTCACCGTGTACATTCACACTGCCCATGGAAGCCAGAGGAGGTTGTTGGGATTCCCGGAACTAAACTTAAGACGACTGTAACCGGCTCAGTGTAGGTGCTGGGAACTGAATCTGGGCCTTAGGGAAGGGCAGCTAGTGCCCTTAACCACTGAGCCATCTCTCTAGCCTGAGTGCAAAGAATCAGAAGCGGGGAATTGACTGTGGTGAGAAGGGGCAGCAGAAGGAGCTGCTCAATTCTGCAATCCCCAAATCCTGAAAACCAAAGTCCATTGATTTAAAGGATATCTAGAAAGTTGGAAAAAAGATGGAAGATTAAGTCAGTTTAAAAGTCTAGTACGGAGTCGGGAGGAGCTCCCCAGGCCCCGCCCCTAGCTGAAGAGCTATTTGTTCCTGGAGGAGGGAGAGGCACTCCTTTACTTTGCAGGTCAGTTGCCCATGCTCTGGTGGCTGGCCCATACTCATCCACATATGGGCAGCCTTTATTGTACTTAATGGATTATTAGTAAAAGATGACAGGGCACATAACGTTGGGAGAAGGAGGTATGGGGGGGGACTGGTGGAGTAGGTGGGATGGAGAAGAGTGTATAAATATGATCAAGATACATTGTAGCATGTATGAAAATTTCAACAAATAAAGAAAAGTAATTTAAAAAATCTTATTTCTTTATTTTCTGAAGACTTGTAGATACTTTCAAAGTTTCATATTGAGCTCTCTTTCATTCTCACACACACAAACACATAAACACAGAGAGAGAGGGAGAGAGAGAGAGAGAAAGGGAGAGGGGGAAATACACAGCATATACAGATAGGTGCATACATGGCACACACACACACAGATGCACCCACAGAGATTCATACACAGAATGTACACACATACACCCACAGATGCACACAGAGAGATGCATACATGGCATGCACGCACAGATTCATACACAGAACTCATACACAGAACACATACACAGAACACACACACACACACACACACACACACACACACACACACACACACACACAGAGTTGAGTTGCTCCTATAGTACTGAATATAGAAATGGTGTGAACAATGGCCTGGCTTGTTCTCCCTCCTCATATCATTTTGTTGTTTCTGTGATATGAGGTTTTGTCCATGCAGTGGAGTAGGTTACTTTTACATGCACAAGCCCACATAGCTTAGGATCAAGAATTAATTGATTGCAAATTGTATGACTAAGTCCCTAATCGTGTGTTATCCATCTCTCTATGTATCCTTTGGTGTGCCTTCAACCTGACACCTAACTTTAAAACCTTCTTAATGTAGTTTCTTGAATCATTTCCCACCAAGGTCTTAAGGTCTTTTGCTTTCAAAGGTGTGTGTGTGTGTGTGTGTGTGTGTGTGTGTGTGTTGAGATTAGAAGTTGACATCGAGTGACTTCTATTGTTGTTGAGATATGGTCCCTCACTGAACCTGAATTAGTTAGTTGGCCAATGAGCTCATCCATTTACCCATATTCATACCTACCAATGCTGTGGTTGAGGGTTCATGCTCCACGTCTTGCTTTTTCTTTAGACTCTGAAATCATATCTTTATGCTAATGTGACAGGCACTTGTCTCCTGGAGCCTTCTCTTAAGTCCTTACTGCAGGAGATAATGCTCCTCCAGCACCATGGGCTTTCTTTGGACTTGTATTCCATCCCTCTGCCCTTTAGGGGAATCTAGAGACTATGTAATAAATGATACAACCCAATGGCATGAGATCGTTGACCTTCCCATACAGCTGCCAAAGCCCAGTGGAGAAGAGGCTGGATGTGAAATGCGGGGGCCTGTCTTCTTTTGGGACACTTCTAGATTTTCATGAGGAATCAGGAAATGAGTGTGTGGTGAAAGAGAGAAGCTGTGCTGTAGGTTGGCTTGGGGAGGAAGATAAAACTCAGTTATATAGAAAGGTCACAGTGCTAGGAGTTGGGGGAGGGAGAATTCTGAAGAGATGAGGAAGGGAGGAGGGCTGGATACTTGGGAGAAGTTTTATGAAGTGAAAAGTTCTAGAGCTGGCAGGGGGTAAGGATCAGGAGAAGAGAAAAGGGTGTCCAATCAAAGCCTCTGTCTCATGCTCTGTGTCATTTAGTGAAGTAAACCAAGAACACTTATGTTGCTTAACACTCAAGTTTTCTTCCCTTTGCAACAGGATACTTCTGAGGCTGAGATGTTTTCTGGCCCATGGTGGGAGTATGTGACCATGAGCAGCTTCTTACATGAGGTCCTTGTCTACATAAACATCTAGATGATAAAATGTAATTGATAATGCTTAGGTCCACATGAAGGGAGTCAGTGATGGAGATGCAGAGCCATGGCTGGAGAGCACATATTTATTTCTCTGTGGTCAGACCTTTGAAGAATTGAGACCACATGATTCCAGGTACCATTACTTTGTATACTTTAATTATCTAATGTGCCAATTATGGCTAATTTCATGTCTTCCTTGAAGAGCAAAGAGCAGTGGTGCACTCACCACGCCACTGAGCAGTGCTGCTATGCTCACCATGTCACTGAGCAATGATGCCTCACTCACCATGCCACAGTTCACGTAACCTGCTTCAACAAAACATCACAGCTTTTCCAGCCTCTGCAGATCCCAATGCCATTTAGTCAAAAGTCATCCCATCATGGTTGATGGAGCCATACCACCTTCCTACCACACTGAATGTTGGCTTCAAACAATTCTCTCAGAGGTTATACTAGCAGGAGGAAGCCCTAAGGGCAGGTTTGCCAAGCGTACAGGAGAAAAGAAGAATTCATTTTTTTTCTGGTTAAGGGTAATCTGTTAATGAGAATTTTACTGTTTCAGCCTAGAGCATGCTACTCAGAAGATACTATTGGCATAAATTCGATGGCCGGGTGATTAATCTATGATACATTGATTAATAGATAAATGAATTGATGGACTGATGTAGATGGCACAAAATGATAAATATAGATAGTATGATTAAGGGCTGGGTAGATAGGAAGATGATAAATGATAGATTGATAGATAGATGGACTGATAGCAATATGAGCAGATGATGTATAGATATAGGGATGGATATGACAGATGAACAGATGGGTAGATATATGATAGATTTGCTGAATAAGAGAAATGAATGTATGTCACTTTTCAGTTTGGCAGTTCATGAAAGGCAGAGACCGATGTAGAATGGTCATCTCAGTGAACATTGGAGGTGGGGACTTGTAAAACACTCGGGCGTAGAGCAGGAACCCCACCTGTTGTCCCGGCCTTTCTCCTACTCAGAACCTTTGGAGGAGGAGGGGAAAGGATGGGGTACATTCCAGCCAATTCTCATTCTGTAGTTGTCAAGCCCCCTTCCCAGGAGCTGGGCTGTTCACAGGAGAAACACATAGCAGACATGACAGCAGTCTCCTCAGTTCAGGCCTTCCTGGCCCACTGGGCCACAGCCCATTGCTCTAACTAGCACAGCACAACCAGGGAGACAGGCAGCGGAAATAGCCATTACAGTTGAACATGACGAAATGTCAGAGAACAGGAGTGACAACGGGGGGTGGGGGGGCTCCACCATCACCATCAAAGTGCCTGTCAATGCCTGGCGCCCTGACCTGAGTGAGGGTCAGCGGATTGGTTCAGACAGGATGAGTTCTGGTGCTTGGTGGGACCTGTCAGCTGAAACCCAGAGGTTCAGATGGTGACATTTGAAAATAGGGCCATGACAAGTGCAGTCAGAGAAAGACAAGGATAGGGAGAGCATGGAGGTGCTGCTAAGAGTCGGGGGAGACCATCCAGTGGGGCCTTCTAGAGAGGAAGCAGCCCCTCTTCTGTTACAGATCAACCCTCTGTCACTGGGCTGCCCACGAGATTTCAACCAGATAAATGTCCCTTTGGGAAGCTGGAATGCCTTGGCAGACAATTTTAGGCCTTGATTTGATTGATAAATCCTTTGTGACAGGAGGGGATGAAAGAGGCCCCCGGTTTGGTACATATAAATAGGAAATTAGCTGGCAAAGTTGTCAAAGATAATTAACTTTCCCATTCTGTGGGTCTATTCAGGTTGACATCCTGAAATTATTTAGAAATGCACATGTCAACGCTCTGACAGAATTTGGGGCTGATCAGATAAACAGATCTGGAGCTGTTTGATTGTAAAATGATGTAAGCGCTTAGCTGGTGTTTTTATCAGGAGTCTGCTCGCTGCTGCAGGCCCTAGGGTGGGAGAGGGGCTGGAGTGGTAAGAGGGAAGAGGGCACACAAGGCATTACACATTGCTTTCTTCCTCTTCTACCCCTCCTACCCCCCTCTTTAAAAACCTTTCAATGAGCTGAGATATACCTAATCCTCAGTTTAACTGTGATCTCCCTCAGCATTCCCACACTGGGATCAGCCTCCAATAGGAAATGGTGTATTCTGAGGAAATCCACCACCCTGGTGTTCTTTGCTCAGATAAGTGGTCTTTCAATAAGGGGACCGTGGTTTGGAGAAGCATCCAGAGTCACTACAGTGGGTGGCTGTTTCATCCTACCCTTGGGGAAAGTCCTGGACCTGGCACACTGTTCACAGATAAGAGAACCTTCCCCCACCCCCACCCCCACCCCATCAATTCCATCTTATTTCCAGAAATTTTTCCTTCATTGGAAGATTTGTCTAGATGCAAACTTTTCCCGAAATGAAACGGCCTTTCCTCAGGTTGGAAGACATTCAGCGTCTGACAGTGACCCGCTGTGTGATGAGGGACGACAGTTGACTATGGTAGTCTGTAATAGGTTGATTTTAATTTTCACTTAAAACAAGGCAGGTCTCTCTTATTTGACCAGTGAGAAAACAGATTCCCAGAAAAGGGAAGTAACTATTAGAGGTGACACAGACATCCACTAGGAGGAAGCTGTGGTTGAACTTGGCTTTGACGGTGACCCCACCTCCAGCACTGTATTCACAGGAGTAGAAGCCTAGATTCCTAGATAGTAGGGAGTTTGTGAACTTCTTAGTTCATGCTTCAGCAAGCTGGAGCCCATGAGCTAACTCCACCTCACTGCCTACTTTTGAGGGGCTTGGGAGGTAAGAATAGAGATTGTTACACTTGGAAATGTCCTGGGGAAGAAGAGACTGAGACGGAAAGTGTGCCGTGTGGAAGATACATAAAGTTCTAAGCCAACGAATGTATCCTTGCCAGGCTGGCCGTCTATGTGTTGTCGACTGCTGTTCCTGCACCACCCTGGCAGGGGGGCAGAGCCATGGCGGGACCGACTTCTTTTTTTTTTTTTTTTTTTTTTTTTTGGTTTTTCGAGACACTGACTTCTTTTAAAGCTGAACATTGTTATCCTCTTCCCTTGCAAAAACACACCTCTGGCTTCCCACGCAAGCTTGTGAATCTGGGACTGCAAGTAGCCTAGGGGAGACCTTGCAACAGACCTCACCTAGTGTGCTCTACCAACCGCTGATGGTGGGAGCTGTCAATATCCTAGTCCACATTCAAGGAAGCAGATTCAAAGAGTCCCAGGAAATTCTTTCTACGTATGCAGAGCTATGGTCACAGCTACACCTGCCTGACTTCACCCTGAACACAACAGCTCTGAAAACCCTTACAGTGTAGCTATGTAGCTATGATTCTGTATTTCCTACCTGTTGCCTTTCTAGGTGAGATTCTAGGGACACAGTGGAGATCACCACCTACCTGCCCATCCCCGGAAACCATGAACTACCTTATGTGGAAAAGAGAGCTTTGCCCTAAATATCTATTTTACCCCATATACATCAACATCCAAGGAACATCATGGAAGAGGAGGCAAAAAAAGAGTTTAAGAGCCGTCGAGGATTGGAAGGAGTTCTGCCCTGTCTTCTCGGTAGGACCTGGCTAACGTAATTACGAACTCAAAGCAACTGTGAGCACCTGCATAGGATCTGTACAAGATAAATTCTGCCAAGAAGCAGGCACAGAAGGCGTAGATGATCTCCAGGCCCCACCCATTTAGGCAGGAGCTGTTGGGAATGGATAACTGCTGAGGAGGCAGGGCAGAGGTCCAGGCTCCACCCATTTAGGGGAGGAGCTATTTGGAGTGGATAACTGTTGGGATGCAGAGAATAGTTCTTCTGTGAGGTTATGGCCACCAGCGCACCCATGCTCCAGCGGTTGGCCCTACAAAGACCCGATATGCATTTAGGGGTGGAGCTTGTTGGGGAAAATGTAGGAGGAGTTAAAGGATGGAAAATCAGGGGTAAATACGGTCATATTTCTATGCTCACCTGTATGAAATTCTCAAAAACATGTAGAAAAGTTGATTTAAAGAAAGGAGACAGCCAGCCATGAATGAGCAGATACGAGGCAAATGTCCTCCCACTCTGCGGTGCTCCAGACTGCAGGGCTTGAGCCGTCCACCTCAGGCTGAGCTCAGACTTTTCACAATGTGACATCACAATGTCCTCCTTCCCTTTGCTTTTCCTGGCTACGGAGGACCTGGATCTCTTCAGAAGGGAAATCTCAGTCCTGCCTGCATTTTATTAGCATTGTGACCGTTTGCAAATTAATTTGGATGGTAATATAATTTTCCTCTTGTACAGAGCTCAGTTCTGATTACTGTCATGCCCCCAAAGTGCCAGCTTCCACACAAGCTCTTGTTATGGGAAATTAAGATACATCCCTCCCTTACCCAAATAAAACAAACACGTGACTCGGGGGGCACAATCAAATAGAAAAGTCATTAATCCAGAGACCATCATTATTTGAATGGAACTTGAGAGGAGAAACCCAATCGAGGGCTTGAATGTGGACGTGAAATTGCGAAGGCTGTTCTCACCCATCGCTGACTTTAAATGCCTCTTTGTAGAGGATAATTTGGGCCATAAACCTTGTTAATGTGATATTGGCTGTTTCAAAGTCATGTTTCATCCCAAGCAATAGTCATACTCTGAGGGTCTCAACATGTGGAGCTGTATCTCCATCTGCTGCCCTGACTCTCCCTTGGGGGGGGGGTCACATGATTTTATGTGGGGGAGAGGGCATCGTGTATTACTCCGGAGGTCATTGGAAGCCATAGCTGAAAAGTGAGCTGCTGTGCTGTGTGTGTGCCACAAGTATGTGCCCTCTCTGTGCCCTCGATGCTGTGTCACATGTGTGTTTAATGGACCTGCACAAATAGCCCTTATTTTTAGTGGCAGACTGTGCACCCGAGTTTTTTTTTTTTTTTTTTTTTTTAATAGTTAAATCTCGACTGCATATGCCAGTCGAGAAACTCAGCTCTTTGGCATTCACAGCCTATCTTCTTTCCAGCTGTGAGCCCCCTGTGATTTGATTCTCATGGGTGCCCCCAGTCACCCCTACTCACTGGAGGGGTTAGAAGGCCCCCATCTGAGGGGAGGGCAGAGATCCATTCTCTTCTGGTTTCAGCAATAGTTCCAGTTGCCCATAGTGGCCATGGCCTTGAAAATGTGCTTCTTCCCTAGGTTCTTTCTTTCCCCTATCTTAATTTTCCTGTATTTCCAATCTTGTGGCTTAGGTCAACTACTTACATCTAATGTAAGCGTTTTGTCTAGGCTCCACCCCACAGTTACCTGGCAACAGCCAGGTGTACCTGACTCACTATAAAAGGGGCTGCTTATCGCCCCCTCTTGCTTTCTTGATCTCGCTCTGTCCTCTTGTTCGGCTCCCCCTCTCTTCCCTTTCCCCTCCCCCTTCTCGCTCCACATGCTTGGGGCCAGCCTCTACTCCTCTGCTGCATATACATCTGCCTGCCTGAAGAGGACATCTGATCCCCCTGTAGATACGAGCCACCACGTGGTTGCTGGGAATTGAACTCAGGACCTCTGAAAGAGCAGCCAGTGCTCTTAACTGCTGAGCCATCTCTCCAGCCCTACTTGTCCTGTGTTGGAAAATCAAACCAAACAATCATATTACCACCAGGTTCTCTCACTTGTTCACTCACTAAGTTTTTGTTTAATTTGTACATTTATATATTTAATTATACGTATTATGTGATTAATAATCATTAAATATTGTCAGGGATTGGAGAGAAGGATACTGCCACCCTGATGGACTACACCATCAAACTGGGAGCCTGATGAACCCTTCTTTTCTTAAGTTGATCTCATCAGGTGTTTTGTTACATTGTAACACGTCCACAGCCTCCCAAGTTGGATTGTTTCTCATCCTTGCTTCTCAAGTTGAGAAAATACAAAGTCAAGGACATTGGGTAACAGACCTAAAGCTAAGTGGGTGAGGGGGGGTGGAGGGGGGTAAGCTGAGATTTGAATCTAGGTCTGCCTAGTTTTTAGATGAGAGGTCTTCAACACAGTAACTCACAACAATGGAGTTTGGTTTGTTCAAGGTACCATGTGGAAGCCTTAATAAGCCATGAACTCTCAGTAAGAAAGTGCAGCACAGATCCTGTGATTCCAGAGAGATCTGAGCATATTAACTGCTAATAACTCACAGGCCTCCTGCTCCATAAAACATCGGCACATTTTGACCACTCCACATGGTCAAGCATCTATCTGTATCTATCTTAAAGGTATAGCACGTTGCAGGGGGCCTTGTCAGTGGGCAGTCTGCAGATGGTGTTCATAGGCAAAAGGAAACAAAGCAAAACAAAAACTCAAGAAACAGTAAGATTGCCCCTTCCTTGACATGTGTCTATAGGATTTAATTAGAGTTTGCCCATCAACCGTAGATAAAGTGGTCCAGTGACCTAACAATGTGACAGTGGAGAGAGGGAAGAATGGTAAATGGAAACTGATATTTTTATCATTCACTAGTCCCTACTGATTACCGATGAACAATCTGACCCCTTCTTGGCTCATTTGGCTAAAGAAATAATGGTAGAAAAGCAAGCTGCTGGGACATGATGCGCAAGGAGAGAACCAGGGTGTGTGGAGCGTGGGGTGTGGGTCCATGAGTGCCTGACATCCCGGTGGGTGGGTGGATTAAGCTAAGCAAGTCTGTTTGTAAGGATTTCTATTTTAATTTAGTCATATAAACTTAAGGAGAACAGTCAAATCATTCTGTCTGAATTTAATGTCTTATTGCCATCAATGCTCCTATATTAAACTAATAATTCTTCAGGGAATGGTAGACTTCATTTCTTAAAAAGAGCTGGAGAGATGGCTTAGCTAATAAGAATATTTACTGCTCTTGCATAGGGCTAAAGTTTGGTTCCCAGCACCCACCTGGTGGCTTACAACCATCTGTAACTCCAGTTCCAGGGGCTATGATTCCTTCTTCTGAAGAACTCTGTGGAGTTGACATTCTTTGTTCAGGCTAAGAGAGGTGAGCAGTCTGCTCGTGTTCCCTACTCTGCAAAACTGAACTCAGACCCACACTATCACCTCATGGCCTTTTAGAACAGGAAGGTCAGTGTGTGGTTATCCAAGATGAATGAGATTCAAAATGTAGCACCACTGAGCCTGTATGCCTGGAGACACTTGAGTATCTGCTTACAACAAAACTGCCAGTTCCACATGGTTCAGCCCAGTAGATAAAGTGACAATTCACCAGCTCATTTTATTCTGTTTGTGGCTTGAAAAATGTGCCTAGTGCAGGGCTCCTGTGCTTACACTGACAAATATTTCATTCTAGATGGAATGGATGAGGGAGTTCACCTAAATCATAGACATTACCTAGAGATCCCCAAGCTTGCAAGGTTATCATCTATCTGTCTACACCTACTTACCTACCTACCTCTCATCTATCTGTCTCTCATCTGTCTATCTGTCTAATATCTCTTGATATACCTATTATCTATCTGCCCATCTACCTATCATCTATTGATCTAGAATGCCTATCATCTATCATATTATCTATATACCATCTATCATTGTTAATCATTTATCTAGCTATGTATTATCTATCTATCTATCTATCTATCTATCTATCTATCTATCTATCTATCTATCACCTATTGATCATTGTTTATCATCTATCATATTATCTATCAATCCTATCTATCTTTATCTATCTATCTATCTATCTATCTATCTATCTATCTATCTATCTATCTATTTATCTATCTATCACCTATCTAATTGTCTGCCTATATGTCTTCTGTCTATCTGTCTATCTGATAATCTATCATCTATCATCTGGTTGGCTGGCTCTGACCCATCTTCCCTTCTCCCCTTTGCATCCGCAATGAACAACTATCTTATTAGAGGTAGAATTACGCTTCCCAGAGATGACCCAATGGTGGTTGTACTAAAATCAACTAAAACTATTATTGCTATGACTATAGACAGGACATGTGCCCAGAGGACACATTGCAGTACAGATTCACAATATTGATGTGATCTCTCAAGTAATATTGGAGAATACACATCTGGGATTACATTAATGATGGCAATGTAGAGTTGAATTCATTTCTAATTTTCTCTGTGCTACACTATTTTACATAAGAATGTAATCAAGCATGAAAAAAAAAATCAATAGCCAAAGCCACCCAACAGAGCTAGGGCCGGACCTGAAGGCTGAGCAAGACCAGCTTCAGGCATCAGCATTTGAGGCGGGATGGACTGTAACTCTGCCAAAAACTATGAACCTGCTCCCATAAAAATACTCCTCTACATATCACTGGATGTATGTACAGAGAGTGGGTGGCAAACTACAGCCTGTAGGTGAAATCTGGTTCCTGGCATGTGCTTTATAAATAAATAATAGAGCCCCAGGTATGCCTTTGCATGTTGCCTATGCCTATTTTCTTGTCCAGGAAGTAAGGATAGAAGTAAGGATGTCAGCAATACCTCTCCTGGGCATATATCCAGAAGATGTCCCAACCGGTAAGAAGGACACATGCTCCACTATGTTCATAGCAGCCCTATTTATAATAGCCAGAAGCTGGAAAGAACCCAGATGCCCCTCAACAGAGGAATGGATACAGAAATTATGGTACATTTACACAATGGAGTACTACTCAGCTATTAAAAAGAATGAATTAATGAAATTCCTAGGCAAATGGATAGACCTGGAGGGCATCATCCTGAGTGAGGTAACACAATCACAAAGGAACTCACACAATATGTATTCACTGATAAGTGGATATTAGTCCAAAAGTTAGGATACCCAAGATATAAGATACAATTTGCTAAACGCATGAAACTCAAGAAGAATGAAGACCAAAGTGTGGACACTATGCCCCTTCTTAGAATTGGGAACAAAACACCCATGGAAGGAGTTACAGAGACAAAGTTTGGAGCTGTGATGAAAGGATGGACCATCTAGAGACTGCCATATCCAGAGATCCATCCCATAATCAGCTTCCAAACACTGACACCATTGCATACACTAGCAAGATTTTGCTGAAAGGACCCAGATATAGATGTCTCTTGTGAGACTATGCCGGGGCCTAGCAAACACAGAAGTGGATGCTCACAGTCAGCTAGTGGATGGATCACAGGGCTCCCAATGGAGAAGCTAGAGAAAGTACCCAAGGAGTTAAAGGGATATGCAACCCTATAGGGGGAACAACATGATGAACTAACCAGTACCCCGGAGCTCTTGTCTCTAGCTGCATATGTATCGAAAGATGTCCTAGTGGGCCATCACTGGAAAGGGAGGCCCATTGGACTTGCAAACT
This sequence comes from Mus caroli, assembly GCF_978045245.1. Lineage (NCBI taxonomy): Eukaryota > Metazoa > Chordata > Mammalia > Rodentia > Muridae > Mus > Mus caroli. The sequence continues at coordinate 13,129,786 of NW_028227265.1, forward strand.
TTATATGCCCCAATACAGGGGAATGCCAGGGCCAAAAGAATGGGAATGGGTGGGTAGGGAAGTGGGGGGGAGTATGGGAGACTTTTGGGATAACATTGGAAATGTAATTGAGGAAAATACGTAATAAAAAATATTAAAAATTAAAAAAAAAAAGAAGTAAGGATGTGATGGTTGTTTTCTGGACCTGCCCCAATTATTTCTTCTCTGGACCTTTGTAAGCAACATTTGTCAGAGTGCTTTGGCCAGGGCTGTAGAGATCAGAGGCCCAGGGAAGATTTTGAAGGAGCACAGTGAAGCTGTGAGTCCTGCTTTGTGGCTGAGGACTCTGGATGCCCCGTGGAGCCATGGAAAGAACAAACAAACGGGTGAGGAGCGGTTTCAGGAATATGGCAGGGAGAGTTCCCTGAGGTGCAGCGGGGACAGAAAGATGGGAGGATGCCTGTCACTCTGGTTTAGCTCCACTTCTCAGTATGACCCCAATCCCTGGACAAAAGTCCCTGTGGTTAGTATCTGTACTTGACCCCCATGTGCACTTGCCTATGAGTGACTGGCTTTTACTCAGACACTGCTGGATGACCGCTTGAAGGCTCAGGACTGGTCATGTGCTGGGCTCTGGCCAGGAGAATTCACTTGTCTGCTTCTGCTTTGTGAAGTGCTGGCTTCCAAAAGATTGAAACCCCCAAATAGAAAGAAACAAAATTTACAGAAAAAAAAAAAAAAACAAAAAACAACAACAAAAAAAAAACCCGTGGAGTTCACTGAGTGAGCCAGAGAGCAGGGGCTTATTGTTGGCCTTCAAATAATCACTGTCTTTGAAATGAGTGGACTTGACAGTGGTGTTTCAGAAAAATGAAGACACAGCAGGATCTGGCCACGCAACTCCTTTGGCCAGTGCACTGGCTGTTAATACAGGGCTGGCAGCTAAGGAGAAAGAAAGAGAAGAGTAGCGTGTACCCTCACATCTGTTCCACCCAGATGCCCTCTCCTACTCACAAGGTGAGGGTATGATGGACACATTTGGAGACAAGGCATTAGGTGCGAATGCTTATGGTTGGGATATAAAATGCCCCTGCCAGGCCCATGCATGGTATGCTTGGTCCCAGGGGCTGGTGCTGTTTTCTTTCGCTCTCTCTCTCTTTTTTTAACCTGTTTTTTTTAAAATATTTTTATTAGGTATTGTCCTCATTTACATTTCCAATGCTATCCCAAAAGTCCCCTATACCCTCCCCCTGACTCCCCTACTCACCCACTCCCACTTTTTGGCCCTGGCGTACCCCTGTACTGGGGCATATAAAGTTTGCATGTCCAATGGGCCTCTCTTTCCAGTGATGGCCAACTAGGCCATCTTCTGATACATATGCAGCTAGAGACATGAGCGCTGGTGGGTACTGGATAGTTCATATTGTTGTTCCACCTATAGGGTTGCAGACCCCTTCTTGGGTACTTTCTCTAGCTCCTCCATTGGGGGCCCTGTGATCCATCCAATAGCTGACTGTGAGCATCCACTTCTGTGTTTGCTAGGCCCCGGCATAATGTCACAAGAGACAGCCATATCAGGGTCCTTTCAGCAAAATCTTGCTAGTATACGCAATGGTGTCAGCGTTTGGAGGCTGATTATGGGATGGATCCCTGGATATGGCAGTCTCTAGATGGTCCATCCTTTTGTCTCAGCTCCAAACTTTGTCTCTGTAACTCCTTCCATGGGTATTTTGTTCCCAGTTCTAAGAAGGGGCAAAGTGTCCACATTTTGGTCTTCGTTCTTCTTGAGTTTCATGTGTTTCACAAATTGTATCTTATATCTTGAGTGTTCTAAGTTTCTGGGCTAATATCCACTCATTAGTGAGTACATATCATTTGATTTCTTTTGTGATTGGGTTACCTCACTCAGGATGATGCCCTCCAGGTTCATCCATTTGCCTAGGAATTTCATAAATTCATTCTTTTTAATAGCTGAGTAGTACTCCATTGTGTAAATGTAACACATTTTTTTTGTATCCATTCCTCTGTTGAGGGGCATCTGGGTTCTTTCCAGCTTCTGGCTATTATAAATAAGGCTGCTATGAACATAGTAGAGCATGTGTCTTTCTTACTAGTTGGAACATCTTCTGAATATATGCCCAGGAGAGGTATTGCGGGATCCTCCGGTAGTACTATGTCCAATTTTCTGAGGAACCGCCAGACTGATTTCCAGAGTGGTTGTATAAGCTTGCAATCCCACCAACAATGGAGGAGTGTTCCTCTTTCTCCACATCCTCGCCAGCATCTGCTGTCACCTGAATTTTTGATCTTAGCCATTCTGACTGGTGTGAGATGTAATCTCAGGATTGTTTTGATTTGCATTTCCCTGATGATTAAGGATGCTGAACATATTTTCAGGTGCTTCTCTGCCATTCGGTATTCCTCAGGTGAGAATTCTTTGTTTAGCTCTGAGCCCCATTTTTAATGGGGTTATTTGATTTTCTGGAGTCCACCTTCTTGAGTTCTTTATATATATTGGATATTAGTCCCCTATCTGGTTTAGGATAGGTAAAGATCCTTTCCTAATCTGTTGGTGGCCTTTTTGTCTTATTGACGGTGTCTTTTGCCTTATAGAAGCTTTGCAATTTTATGAGGTCCCATTTGTCAATTCTTGATCTTACACAAGCCATTGCTGTTCTATTCAGGAATTTTTCCCCTATGCCCATATCTTCAAGGCTTTTCCCCACTTTCTCCTCTATAAGTTTCAGTGTCTCTGGTTTTATGTGGAGTTCCTTGATCCACTTAGATTTGACCTTAGTACAAGGAGATAGGAATGGATCAATTCTCATTCTTCTACATGATAACCACCAGTTGTGCCAGCACCATTTGTTGAAAATGCTGTCTTTTTTTCCACTGGATGGTTTTAGCTCCCTTGTCGAAGATCAAGTGACCATAGGTGTGTGGGCTCATTTCTGGGTCTTCAATTCTATGACATTGGTCTACTTGTCTGTCGCTATAGCTGGTGCTGTTTTCAAAGGTTTTAGAGAACTTTAGAAGGTGGCGCCTAGCGGGATGAAGTAGGCCACCAGTAAGCTTGTCCTAGGGGACTGTATCCTTTGGAACAGCACTCTAACAATGTTAATGTGTACACGCATGCATGCCTGTGTGTAGATGCTGGGTGTAGGTGCCTGTGGAGGACATAAGATAGTGTCAGATCCCTTGTAGCTGGGGTTACAGGCTACTGTGAACCACCAATGTGGGTGCAAGTGCTATTAAGTGCTGAGTCATCTCTTTTGTCCCGTGAACAAACCACATCTTGCTTGGGTGCCTTTCTCTCTTCTTCTCTCTGTTTCCTGTTCCTTAAGAAATGAATAGGATGTGCCTATTCACATCTAACACATTAACATTGTTAGAGTGCTGTTCTAAAGGATACAGTCCCCTAGGACAAGCTTACTGGTGGCCTACTTCATCCTATGTGCCTTTGCGGCCATGTTCTGCCCAAGTACCTGGGGACAAGCAACTGTAGACAGTGCCCTCTGAAAATGATGAGCCAAAATCAGCATTTTCTCTCTCTAGATAATTCTCAAGTGTTTTGGCCAAATGATACTGGAATAAGGAGAAATAATACTGACTTGTGATTGAGAGACCCTTGAGACAGAATTGAGGGGAGAGCATTCACTCAGGTGGGGTGATAACTAGATAACTGCCAGGATCCAGTGATATACAGAGCAGTGTAATCTTCCTAGCAATGGTGGTCATATTAACTCTGCCCTACTCTGCAGGACCAAACACAACCCCAGCCCATTCCTCAACATAGCTGATTTGTCCAGGCAAAGTCAACAGGAAGACCTTCCATAAAAGAGGCAGTCTATCTGTCATTACCACAGTAGAGCAGCCAGCCAATCTGAGAGACACGCCTTGAGCAGTTCCACAATTGAGGGGGCCTAAGGGATGAATGTGTGAAGGCTGCAAGTGTAGCTGGCCTTTTGGACTTACTTGGATCAAAGGCACTGTGTTAAGGTGCAGTGAGTATGGAAAGCTTTGTCTGGTCAAGGTGAGTTGCAGGGTGAGAAGGAATGCTGATTTGCAGAGTGGGCTAATTGCAAGGAAATCAGGTGCCCGTGCTACGTTCAAGGACACTGGCATCTCCCGGTGTTGAGCAGGAAGTGAAGAGACAGGGTTGTTGACAAAGCAGCACTAGGGAAATTGGAGCCCCTGGGCGTTATTGCAGAGAGCATCACATGGTACAGACACCATGGGGAACAGATTGAGGATGCCCCAGGAGAGAAGCATAGAATCACCATGTGACTCCGCAATACCCAGCCACATATCCCAAATATTGGGGCTTAGGCAAGGATGCCTTCCCAGAGGTACCCCTGGCTTTCCACAACCAGAGGATGAAAACACCCTAGTGTTCCATTTGTGAATGAATGTAGAAACACATGGTGGTCTCTCCATGCTAAGAGAATTAAAAGAGTGATACAGTTATAATGCAGATGAATGCCCAGACCATGCTGAGGGAAAGGAGTTAGTCACAAAGAACCACATGCGACCTGATCCCACTCTTATGAAACTTTTAGTCCAGTCAGATGTAACCAAAATGGCAGAAATTAGACTGGTGGTTGCCAAGGGAGGAGAGATCGGTTTGGGAGGGACCCAGGGTTTTATGATGTAATAACGGGTATATATTAAACCAGATGGAGGTGGTGATTGAGTAACAGGGAATGTACTTAATGGCAGCTGACTTAAAAACTAGCAATTTTACGTTTTGTGAATCTTGGCCTAATCACTCATGCCAAAGAAGATGAGTGATTAGAGAGGGGGAGGGGAATGAAGGGAGGAAAAAGAGGAGGTAGATCACAAGAAGGATGAGGGGGAGGGAGAAGGAGAGGAGGGGGAAGGAGTAGGACAGAGTAGATGACCCTAAAAGGTACCCACTTCTTCCATTCTAAACATTATCCCCATCCAAATAGCTGCATGGAACTCCTGCATTTAACTGTTATGTTAAACTTCCTATTTTTCACTCTTTGTGTCTTGCTACGACGTGACACTGATGTCCTCCAAATCTCTTTAATCCACACCGCCTTTTTTCCCTCAGCCATTGAAAACCCAGACTCAGAGATCTCTTTTCTATGCTTCCTCAATTCTCATCCATCTTCTACCCTATTGTCAGAGATATCTCTTTGAGACATTTCTTGCTGTCCATCATCATGGTCAAGTCCTTTCTGGAGTCCTCTATCTTCAGTGCAGTGCTTTATCTCCCAAACCTAATGTGATAAACTGGAGGGGACTGTGGACTTGGGTCAAGGTTCTGACCCATCTAGACAGTGGTATATATCCATGGCCATCTCTCAAGTGTGTGCATAAAAGAGGAATGGTTTTGTTTTGCCATTGGGGAGGTCATGTAGTCTCTTTGAATTCTAGCTCAGAGTACTTAAGAACTTGACTGCCACTCTGAGTGTTGGTGTAATTATATATTGATAATGTGGTTGGTTTGGCCACACAGGAGGATATGTGGTTTGGAGACAAGTGCCAGGTTCACCCCTTGATGGACAAAGGCTCCCTTTAAGGAACTGGTACTCTTGTTGCTGCCTTTTTAGTTTTATTCAGTTGCTGGACCAAATACAGAGATCAGAAACAACTGAGTGGAGAAAAACATTTACTTGTGTTATATTTCAAGTTCACAGTCCATCACTGAGAGAGGTCAGGACAGGAGCTTGAAGCAAAAACCATGGAGGAACACAACTTGCTCTGTGCCTCACTCACTGGATCATGCTCATTTTGCTTCCTTAACACAGAACTGCCTGCCTAGGGAATGGTGCCACCCACAGTGGGCTGGACCCTCCTATGTCAATGAATAATCAAGACAATTCCTGAAAGACATACCTGCAGGTCAATCTAATATGAGCAATTCTTCCATGGAGGCTTCCCTGTCAGATGACTCTAAACCATGTCAAGTTGACACTTAAAGCTAAACAGAGCAAAGCCTGAGTCTGAAACTCAGCCTCCAGGGGTTCCTGCCATCATATGTTGAGCGGAAAGGCTCATTAGTACCAGGTAGAAGGAGCTGTGTTAAGCTGCACCGAGACCAGATGGAACATCTGTCACTTTACCTGACTCCGTTAGTGCTTTGCATGGATTGGATTCTGGCATTAGAAGGATGGGTGCTAAGTCCTGCAGTGTACTGTGTGTACACTTCCTTTATGCACCCACTCACCCCAGTGTTGCCTGTCCACCATGTGCAAGGGGATGTACTAAGTTCTAAAGAAGTACATGGCCATGTTTACATTTAACACTTTACCCTCCAACCAGGGGACGTTAAATGAGAAACATATAAGCAGGGGGACCAATCTTACCAGAGTCACTAGAAGGGACTTTGGGAGCATTGTCAAAGATACTTCACTGTAAAAATTTACATCATGAATCTTGGTGCCACTGGTTTCTAATGTATGTGTGTGTGTGTGTGTGGGGGGGTAGTTCCTGGACTCTCATGGACCTGTTTCCCCATCTGAAAAAGGTGAACGTTGTAGCTAAACCTTGTGACCCATGGTGCTTTAAAACAGATCTTCTAAATAACAGTGTGGCGACCTTGCACCCACAACTTGCCAGGAGTCTCCCAGGGATGGGGTACCTACACAAGATGGTTCTTAACATTCCCAGCTAACTTTCCCATGGAGCTGCATTTGCATGTAATGGAAAGGAAGCTCTGCTTTCATCTAATGGGTAGAGGTTGAGGATGCTATCAAGCACCCCACGATTGAGAGGACTGTCCCTACCATAAAACATTTTTCATTCTTAAAATGTAGAGGCTGAGGAACCCCCCTTCTAAGAAGAGACCCAGGTCACTGGTCTATAGACCACAGTCAGGTCACTGGTCCACAGACCACAATCAGGTCACTGGTCCACACAGACCACAATGTCAGTAATGACACACTCTCCTCCTCTGTGTTAGCCACAGTGACCCTGGGTAAAAGGATTGAGACAAGAATAGAGTCACAAAGTGAGGTTTGGATTGAAATTAAAGAGAAGGTGGCCAGCCCCAAACTGTGGCCACTCACCAAGTGACTGTCAGGCTGTTTATAAGGATGGAGCTTCAGGAGGGCAAATGAGAGTCTGAGGGTTCCCACTGGGTGTAAGCAGCAAAGACAAAAGAATTGAAGAAGGGGAGAGCATGAATTATTAACAAGGCCAGGCAGGGAAAGTGTGGTGCAAGCCTTTTTAAACACTGTTTGAGATCAGGATGAGGAAAAATGGGCAGGGACTTAATTGTCTCATTGACTTTTGCAAGGGGAAAAACTCAGAGTCATCAAATCCATACACACAGGGCAGAGGGAGAAGTCACGTGTACCACTGTCCTCCTATGTTCAGTCTCTCTCTCTCTCTCTCTCTCTCTCTCTCTCTCTCTCTCTCTCTCTCTCTGTGTGTGTGTGTGTGTGCATGTGATCCATTTGAATACAGTTGGGTACACATGTGTGTGCATGCATGAGGAGACCAGAGTCAAAGTCTGTCATTTCTTAGAACCTTTCTTCTTTGCTTTTGAGCCAGGGTCTCTCCTTGGTCTGGAGCTAACCAGTTAGTGTAGGCTGGCTGCCCAGTGAGTGGGCTCCAGGGATCTTCCTATGTCTAGCTCTCCAGTGCTGGGATTACCAGAGGATTCTACCACACCTAACTCTTTTAATCTTGCTTCTGGGAAAACTCAGGTCTTCTTGATTGCCCACACCAAGTACTTGTATTGACTGAAATAGTTGCTCAGGCCAATTTATTTTTTTAAGGTTGGTTTTTGATTTATAGTTCTGATGGCCTGCCCAGGGAAAGGGTTGAGATCAGGTCATCCTTAGATACCTGCCCTGAACTTTCCACCCAGCCATGTGGCCCTCCTGAAGATTCCATTTGCTTCTCAGGCAAGTGGACAGAGTGGGCCCAATCTGTTCTCCTGTGTTGTCTCTACCCAGTCTCCCCCAGTCCTTCTCCATACTGTGGTCAATGGGAAATTTCTTTAAAAGTTTTTCCTACCACTCTGGCTTTAGGGAAACCTTTCAGTGACCTTCCTTCCTCTCTGGATAAAGGTCAAATCTCTCATCTCTGCCTTTAGGATCTTTGGTTAGATGACTGTTAGTCTCTTCTAGCTGCCTCTCACCTGCTCCTCCCTGCCTCCTCTCTCCTTGACCCAGCTGAAACATGGCAGTGACACTTGCCCAGCACATGCCAGCCTGTCTTCTCTCCATGACTGCGACAGCTGCTTCTTCCTTTCTCTGCCATCTTTACTGCCAGAATGAATGTTCTCCTTCTAATAAACCCACCAGCGGCCTCACATCTCTGAAGCTTTTCATTTTGGGGTGACTCATCTTTGTCCACAGAAAGGAGTTACCTCTTCCTCAGACTCTTATGCAGCTCTCACGAGGGCTGGGATACCCAATTACTGATTGCTTGATGCAACCAACTTATAAGCAGAAAGAGTTACTTGGGCCATGCTTTCAGGGGGAGCCAGGCATGTCCAACCTTTTGACATTACAGTATAACTTTGTCACCTGCAATGTCCATGCCTCAGAACCATGCATTTGAGGTCTCAACAACAACAACAACAACAACAACAACAACAGCAACAACAGCAGAATCTCCCAAATTCTCATAGTGTTTTAAGGAAGCTTATGATGTTGGGCTGTAGTCATAGCTAGCCTTGGCTGCAAATGTTCCATGAGCTGTGAGTCAGACATGCCTAGCAGAGAAGGCGTAGTAAGAACAGTTTATTTCACATGCTAGCAGGTTGGAGTGCAAAGGATGAGACAGTTAGGGGTAATATGTACCATCAAAGACATGCCCTAGTAACATGCTTCCTCCAGCCCTTAACGTTTCCACAGTTTCTCAAAGGAATGCCACCATCTGGGCATTTAAATCATGAGCCTCTGTGGGGGTGGACATATACACAGTCAGGCCATAACCAATAGTGATAATCTTACATTATCTAGTCTGCCTCCTGGAATGAAGCATTACAGAATACTGTAACATTACAGTCACTTCCTGCTGTCTCAGAAGGCCAAGGGAGCAGCCCTAATTTCGGAGACTGTGAGTGCAGTAGTGTATTTGAATCTCTCCCTGAAGTGGGAGTCCTGTTCTCCATCCAAATATGATTACTTAAGCATGAGGTCTGAAAGCCAAGCATGGTGGTACACGCCTTTAATCCTAACACTGGGGAGGCAGAGGCAGGTGAATTTCTGAGTTAGAGGCCAGCCTGGTCTATAGAGTGAGTTCCAGGACAGCCAGGGCTACACAGAGAAACCCTGTCCCAAAAAACCAAAAAAAAAAAAAAAAAAAAAAGCATGAGGTCTGAGCTGTCATGAGCCAGGGTTTAGAATAACGTATATACACACATGTATACATGTATATACACACATGTATATATACACATATATACATATATACATACACAGATTCATATGCACACAGACACATATACATACATATATATCACATATTCACATGTATATACACATCACATGTATATGTACATACACATACATACACACATTCACATTTACATACACACACATATATACACACATATATACATCACATATTCACATGTACACACACATCACATGTATAAGTACACACATTCACATTTACATACACAATATATGCACACATATATACATACACATATTCACATGTACATTCACATTCACATGTATAAATATACACATATATACATACACATATTCACATGTATATATACACACATTCACATGTGCGCGCACGCATGCACACACACACACACACACCTCTGCCTATCTGACTACCTACATCCAGGGCACAGAAATTAGTTTATAAGTCTATCCAAATCCCTAAATCATGGCTTTGATCATAGATCCATTTTTTCTATGAATATCTTATATGTCTACCCTGAGTCATCTTTTCAACAAGCATATCCTCTATAAAACAAACAAACAAACAAACAAACAAACAAACCAGAAGACAGTTGGAAGGCCTGCAGCGAGACCACCATCAGGTGAGTTGCTGAATCTACCAGTTTCTTGAGACTCACTATGGTGTGATCCTCTAGCTCTTAGAGGTTCATAGAATCTCTCAGGGGGCCTTTGAGGGCCAAACTATTATTTTTTTTTTAACAATATAAAGATGTGGTTACCTTTGTCAGCAGCTCATAGCTGCTACTTTGATAGTACAAAAGACACAGTGAGTCACCCTGCTGGTACCTCATAAGGCTTCCCAGCAGCTATGGCCATGCATATAAACAGCTACCTTGTCCTTCAGCATGCCATGATCGCAATTAAAAAGAAAAGAAACAAAAGCAATCGCTCTTTAGAACGCCCTGGATGAAGTAGTAACAATGATAAATGCCATCAAATCTCAACCTCTGTGTTCACATCTTTTAATATTTGAGATCCAATAAGATGAACACATACAGAAAACTCCTGTGCAGAGTGCAGCGTGGTGACTGGCTCGAGCCAACTGCTCATGCTGTGGCTGAGCTGTGAGCTGAACTTGCTATTTATTTACGGAACACCATTTTCACTTGGAAGAGCAACTGACAGACAAATTATGACTCTTCAGACTTGGGTGTTTGGCAGACAGTTTCTGGGAAAAGAATAAACGAGCCCGTCACTTCAGGAAAACAACTGATGCCATCCGTTGCCCGTGATGAGAGCCCAACCTTCAAGAGACAAGTAGAATTTTGGGAAATTTTATATTTTGCAACTGGGAGCACCATCGCTTTTGAAAACTCAAATATTTGGGAGATGAGATTGGTGGTATTAACGGATTAAAAAGAAGATATTAATGCAATGTGGAATGACTTGAAAGGTATTCCCATGATATAAGAAGCCCATATTTGCCAAATGACCAGTGCATAATGTACTAAAAGGCTCATTTAAAATGCAGGATGGGCCAATGAATTCCAATTACATAGAGTGCAAAAAAGTATATTGCTATGTTTTTCAGGTTCCACGCTGCAAGTAGTCTTTGAGAAACACCCCTTTTTGAGTTTCTATGTAGTATCAAAAATACTCTCCCTGTTATCTGAGAAAGTTATTAACCTCATTTATTCTTTTCTATCTTGCATTTTAAGTTTAAGTGTCATTGTGTACTTTAGCTGATAATGACAATGATAGTTTGAATGCAGGAAGTGATGTGACTGTCTGCTTTCTACTAAAGGACACCTAAAAGACTTAACACAGTCATACCACTAAGCTAGTATTGTCTCAGAAGCTGTTGGGTTTTTAAAAATTGTTTCAAACTATGTGTGTGTGGGGGGGGGCGTGGTTATGTGCATGTGAATGTAGGTTCCTATAGATGCCAGAAGGGTATGTCATATTCCTGAAGTTGAAGTTATAGGCAGTTGTGAATTGCCTGAAGTGGGTGCTAGGAACTAAACCCAGACCCTCTACAAGAGCATCAGGTGGGTTTCACCACTGAGCAACCTCATCATCCCCCACTGTTATTTTTTAAAATGAAGTTGCATGATGTTGCTTAACATGTAATGATTTGGTGTTTTGAGTGCACTGACTTTAAATTGTCCTGGTTTGAATTTATAAACATAAAAATATCAACAGACACAACTCCCTAACCAAAGGTCTTTGGAGAAATGCCTTGAGAGTTGCTCAAGGCCTTCATTCACCTTCCCTTTGGCAACCTCAGATAGCCACACTACCATCCTTTCTGCTTGGGAATGTGTACACTCCAAAGGGTGTTGCATTTCAGAGAGTGGTCACATTACAGTGTTAGCTGAAGTTTTGCAAAGCTAGCAAAGGAATTTGGGGTTGCAGAGGCATACATAATACTTTATAGTGTGGAAAACCCTTCTGTGAAAAAGAAGAGCAAGCTTGTGAGAATCAAATGCCCACTGAGCATTGTCCTTTGAAGTGTCCCTATTATACTCCCAAGTGCACAGAAACTGGGACTATCAACCTTCCATTATGCAGAAGCCTGGCTGGGCCACCCTGGGGGTTACAAACATAGTGTACAACCACCAAGAAGGTGGATCAGACTCCTAGTTGCTTCCCTGGGCAGAGCTGTATGTTCTTTCTTCTTTCTTTCCCATAGCCAATTGGTCACCATCAAGATCCAAACAAACTCGCAGCCAATGAGAACATTTGTCCCTTACATAAGCATCCCCTCCCCCTGCACCTCCCAGAACTGCAGGCATCTTCAGGCCTCATCTCATTTCCTCCTGGGGTGCATTATCATGGTCCGGGCCAGATGGACTTCCCCAGGAGGTTTGGCTGAAACACCCTCCTCCCCTGAGCATCCAAGGCCCTGTGCTTGCAGGCACCCATCTGTTCCTCCTGAGATCTCGTCGCACCCATTGGTTTGGGGACGATGCAGAATTTTCACTGCAAATGAAATACCTCCGCCCCATTTCCTCTGACACCCAATTTCCAATTTCACAGGTGGTAGAATTGCTTGGAAAGATAGACTCTAATGTTAGCATTGTAGAGTCCTATGTGTCAGCCTGTGGTGCCTAAACCCTACTTCACATCGTTGTTGTTCTCTGGTCTCTTGAGTCAAGGCATCTGAATATACAGATCAAACAAGAACAGGTTTGGGCAGAAATCCACTTACACCTCTCCCAAATGTGGCACATACACAAAAAAGAATACACTGGAAGGTAGCTACCTGCCTCTGTTTTTATTAAATTCAAACCAGGAAGAGGGACGATATGATTGAAATTCAAAGAAGAGCCTAATTTAGTGGACTAACTAAATTAGTGGTAAAAACAAAGTAACTATTTAGATACAGTGCTTTCAGCAACCATCAAGAAACCAGTCCTCAACATTGAGGTTACTTGGTCAACGACTGGATAAAAGAGGATTTGCAGGTGCTAGAGCTGAAGGGCAGGCAGATTATTCTCCCACATCCAGTAGTTTGCCTAAGAAGGAATCCAAAGGATTAAAAATGGGATCTGCTGATCCTAGCATGCTCCAATAGTTAGTCCCAACCTGACGGTCATGCAAGTGGACCCCATAAAATAACGGAATCACAAAACTGAACCAAAAGTCATGAATCTGGATCAAGATGGTTAGAGAGGAAGAGTGGGTGCAGGTTGGTGAGAGTTGGGGGAGGGAAGTGGGAGATGAGTAGGGGGGGTGAACATATTGCATTATATACGTTATGAAATTGTCAAAGAGCACATTTATTTGTAAACAATGGCTCTCAAGAAGGACTCTTTAGCCTCAGCACTACTTGGTTGTGAGTTGCATAACTCTTGTTATAGGAGGCAGTCTTACACATTCCAGTATGTTTAGGAACAACATCTATCTCTATACACTAGCTACCACACCTCACTTCTTTACTTAGACAGAAGCAGAAAGCCAACTGCTCAGTCCCTATAAGGAAGAAGTGCACTGGTGTAAATGGCAAGACCAAGTGCTGGGTCATCTGATCTGCCTGCTGGTAACCCAGGTCCTACATCTATGCATTGTTGATTACCAGGCCTCTGATGAATAGCTCTTCCCAGGAAAGTAACTTCGAGATATCCCTTCTCACAGGGCTTCCCCTATCCTTGAAGTAATTCAACCCATGTTCAAAGTCATCTGTATTATCCAAAACCATTTATAGAGCCTTGTTTCTACCATAAAGTTTTCATTTGTGTATATGAGTGTGTAATGCATACAACATGTGTCAACATATGTGCATGTTGATATAGATGTGTGTGTGTGGAGGCCAGAGGTCAACACTGAGTGTCTTCCTCGATTGCTCTACTTTATCTTTTGAGGCAGGGTCTCTCACTGAGCTCAGAATTCACTGATGAGCTAAATTGGTTGTTCTAAAACTCATATTAGAAATAGCTAAAGATAGACTTTTTTTTTTTTTTGAAAAAGAGTGTTCAGGATAAAGGTCTCTCTTATGCTTCTTAAAAATATCTAAGCAATTGCTAGTTCATTCATATAGACTTTCAAAGTTAGATTCCTATATATTTCTAAGGGTACATGGTACAGAAAGACCCATGAGGGAAGATGTATTTTCATAGATTACATGCAGAAGGGGGCTGTAGACTCTCCTGTCCAGTTCTCTACAAACCTTAGTTTCACTTTATCTTCAATCCCTTTCTTTCCCTCCTCCCTCTTTCCCTTCCTCCATCCTCCTTCCCTCCCTTCTTTCTTGCCCCACTTTTTTTTCAAGCACAGGAAATTGAACTCAGGGCCTTATTTGTACATACTAAGCAAATAGTTTACATACTGAGCTATATCCTTAAACCCCTATTTACTATTTCAGACAGGATCTAGGCCCAAGACTTTCCATCCTCCTGCATCAGCCTTTTCCAGACATGGGGCTCAGGAGTCTTGGCTTTGAATCCCTTTCTGATAAGATTCTGCATTGGGTCCATGTGTCCTTTACCTACAAACTTTTAGGATTGCAGAGCTGTTAGGGTGGCTGGTAGGGAATGGGTAGGACCATGGGGGGTAATGTTTGTGTTGGATTTATTTTGTGTATGTGTGCAAAACTCAGCTTTGTGCTTTTTGGCCTAGACAAGAGGCAATCAAGGATGTGCTAGGACAATGAGCTATTCCATCCTTTGAGAGCGTACACGCCACCAACAGCTGTACCGTGGAGTAGCTTGACAAGCTGTGCGACAGACTTTGCTGAAGGTGCAATATTATTATTTCTGGGGACAGAAGCCCAAACGGTTCATTACTAACACATTCAAAGCCCAACTGCCTAGAATGTGTGTATGTGTGACAAGAATTGGTAGAGGGTCCTTGATTCCAGTAGGCATCTTAGTCCCCACAAGGGAAGACTTGAGTGAGTGGCCAAAGGGCTTGTGTGGGTCCCAACGAGCCCCCTCTGCCTGTTCAAGGAATCCTGATGTGTGGAGAAGTATGGTCATTGGGCAGACAAGGTCCAGCACATTATCCATTTGTTCTTTTATGATCCAACTGCTTTACCAAGCAGTTACTTGCATGCCACAGAACACATCATTTTAAAAAGTGAACTTTTAAAATGGACATTTTGTTTATTCTTTGACAATTTCATTGATGCATTCAGTGTACCTTGTTCAGTCCCAAACCCTATTCCCCATTCTCATGATCTCTGAACATCCTGTGCATGTCCCCTTCCCATCTTAGTGTCCTCTCCTTCTTGTCTTTAACACATTGAACCAAATTAATGGTGCCTGTTGGAATGGCCACTGATGTCATTGGCTGAACCTTCTACAGATCTTGTGTTAGTGACCAGAGCTACAACAAAGACAGACAGCCTTTTACAGAACTCCACCCCTTTCACTCCATCTGCAGGCTCTTCTTACTCTTTCTATCCCATCTTCTGGCATGTTTCCTGAACCTTAGAGGGCTGCTGCTATCGTTGTCCTACTTGGGGCTGGGTAATCATCAGTCAAAGGAATAGACCCAGCATATACATATATCTATAGGAGTTTAACGTTGAGTCAACATTCAATAGAAGCCACCATGATTTCCCATGTTCTTTCTGGATCCACTCTCACACAACCTTCCCCTATTTTCAGTGTCCTGTACCAGTGTGATGTATTTGATGAAAGTGAGGAACCGCCCATGTTGTTGTCATCACTCATGGCCCACAGTTTACCTTAGGGATTGCCCCTGGTGTTATGTGTCTCATGAGTAACCACTATCAGGCTCAGGTAGACACCTTCTGTGCCAAAGCTCATCCTTTCAAGCGTATGATTCAGTGTGGATTGCTTTTCAACACTTTCACAGGTTGTGAAGTCATCCCCATCACCACATCTCAGACCCCCTCTCGCATTCTGAGAGAAATGCGTTATCTCTCTGTGACCTGACACTGTCTCCTGCCTCTGCCCCTGTTGACTACCCATCTGCTCTCTCTTTGGATTGGCTGTTCTGGATATTTTAGATAAATGGAATTTTGCGACCTATGGCTTTTTTAACTGGCTTCATACACTGTGTGAAATGTTGGCATAAGGTTACCTATGTTGTGATATGAATCACTTTTCCCTTGAGAAAGAGAATGGTGCTATGTGGATAGATGGAACATATTTTGTTTACATATTTATTAGTTGAATTCACATATATAGTTTTATTTGTTGGCTAATTATGAATAACACTACTATGAACATTCATATGAAAGTTTTTGTGGAGGGAGTATATTGGGCATTAATCTAGGAGTAGAGTTACTGGGTTACATGGGGTGACCCTATATTTAATATTTTGATGGAGTTACCAATCTTTTGCCCATAGAGACTACAATACTTAATAATTCCACCAACAATAGGGTTGGTTCTGATATCTTCTCAGCTTTACCAAGACTTGTTATAGTTGTTTTTTTATTCATCCATGCATGCATGCATTCATCCATTTAGCTATCCACTTAGTCACTCACTCATTCATTAATTCATTTATATATCTAGCAATTAATTGAGTGTCTATGTAGTCTATGGACTGGGGATGTAATAAGAAAGATCATCTGAAGTATACAGTTGCTGTGATAGAGACATGTAACCATCACACAATACTGGGAGCATGCCAGTGTGCAAAAAAGCTCAAGAGTATGAAAATGACTGTCCCAAGAGACTTACCCTAGGGATCTGTGGAGTTCAGAGTTTCCCTCGGAAGGTGATTGGTGAGCTGCAACTGGACTGAAGGAGAAGGAAGCCAATACTTGTGAGTAATTTTAGGAATACGTTTTATGGTTTGAATATGAAAGGTGCCCACAGTCATGTGCTGAGTGCGTGTTCCCTGTGTGCTGATGTTAATCCGTCAGGCTCTGGAAACATTGTTGGAGGGGGTAAGTAAGTCAAGAGGGTGATTACTTGGGATAATTGTCTCTGGTTTCTTCCTATATCTTCCTCCACTGTTTCATTCTATGAGATGATCAACTCTCTTCTTCCCCATGCTCCTGTCACCATGATGTTCTGACTGTGCACAGATGTCTAAAACAACTGAAACAGCAGAAATAAACCCTTCCTCTCTCAGCTGTTTCTGTGAGCTAATACATTTCTCCCCTTTTTAAAAACTAGGAGTTAGCTAAGTCCATCCCAGTGTCTGTAGAAACTAAGACACATTTGTATAGCAATACATGTATAGCAATACATGGACCAGGTCCTGAAATTTTCCACCTTCTAGTTTCTAGTTTCTACTTTCTATTACCTGAAGAGAGGGTCTCTATATTGTTGATGCTGGTGGGTTTAATGTTGAATGTATTGGTGATTGTGAATGTCGGAGGTGTGTCCCATACCAGGTGACATCTATGTGGCCAGCAATTTATAGCATTGTATCCATTCCTCACCTTGCCACTGCTACAGAAAGAGGTCAGCATGGGATTAGAAAGAAATGAAAATGAAGAATGCAATGGGGGAACAAATCACTGAGTTTATAGAGGACGGATGGGCTTATGGCTGCAGAAAGGACTCTAAGATGAGTCTTCCGAATTCCATACTCAGTGCCTGAGAGAGGTACTTATTCAGAAATACTTTTTCATGAACTTCCATTTCTTTCTTTCTTTTTATCTTTTTACTTAGAAGCACATTTGATTATGGAATGCAATTTCTTTTATTTCAAATTACTTCTTTAGCATTGAACTAAATGTTTTAACTTAATCGCACAAAACAACAGTCCCAGTATAAGGGCTCCCAAATCTTTGTAAAATTAGTTTCTAGCCCAGGCAATAAATGAATACCTGGAGTCAAGTAAAGAAAGGAAACCATTTTAATTAGGTGTGAGAGCATGTCCAATCAGCTTCAGGAGCCCTGTCACTGGATTTACAATATACTGTCCCAATTGTAACTCTTTGAGTTTCAGCGAAGTGAAATGTCCCAGAGAAATGAAGAAGGGTTTCTTAACTTCTAAGTATTTATCTTCTGAGATAAGCACCACTTGGAGATATGGGTAAGATACCTAGGAGGAGATCCAGAGTCACCTTACCTAAACCTGTCAGCCTCTATCATTCTTCCCACTTAGCTGAGAAGGTTCTAGAGGGATCGATTCAGTCAAGTTTTCCTTGATTCATTTCAGTGAATACAGAATAACCCTATCAATCAGGCACAGGAATTGCATTCACCCGCACATTTATCTCAAATGATGGTAATGTGGGTCCTGTCCTAAGCAGGAGCTGCTGCTGACATTCAGAGGAGTTCAGACACTGAGCCAAACCTTGCTATGAACATCAGAATGGATTTAACAACTCTGACCCATTCAATTTCTGCCGACGGTGTCCCAAGAAAATACCCCAAAGAAAATGCCAACAATAAAGTTTATCATTAGGACTTGGGGAGATGGCTCAGCCAGTACAGGTTAAGTAGTAGGGTATAAGTCTGATTCCTCAACCCTACATAAAAATGTCTGACTGGGTGCCACACCCTTGTAATTGTCAGGGAGACGGAGACAGGAGAATCCCTGGAGCTAGCTTAATTGCTGGGTCCCCAGTCACTGAGGTGCCGTGTAGGAGACAAAAAAAAGTCTGCACCATGTTGAAGGAGAAGCAATACCCATCATGGCTGTCCTCTAGCTTCCACATTCATGGTCCATGCATGCATACCTATTCATGCCCCTCCTACATGCACACAGACACATGTGTATGCACACACACAAAATCATGTCTAGCCATATCACTTATGACAAGTTACTTCATTGCCATGTATTTTGAAATTGGATTCCCTTATTATGGATTTCCAATGTAGATTTCCTTTACCTTGCTTTTTGCAGAAATAGCGCATGAACATAGCCCACAAGAAATGCACAGAGCCAGTGCCATCTTGGAGAAGCCACAGCACTGGGTTGGAAACGTAGGACTAATCACTTCTTACCACTTGGCTTTGGACTTGGCCTCTCTGTCGTCTCTGTCTCTCTTCCTATCACAGAGAATTAGCACATCCATAAAGAAGGAGGTTTGGGGGAGATGAGGAGATTAAATGTGGTGTAGATTCCATGTTACTATCCACCTCCCTTACTTCTTAGAAACTCAAAGGGAATGTCATTAGGGCTGACAGTAGAAGTCCAGGAAGTCTTCTGTGCGAGTTAATTAGAGATGTTGTCCCCTGTGCAGAAGTCACTGTGGCACTTACCCATGAGCTCTTTTCAGGGAGCCCTTTCTTCTTGCCTCAACAGTGTGGCGACTGCAAAGAAGGCATGACACCTGCTAGAATTTCTTAGTGTCTTCATGACATTCTCTACATGGTACCAAATGCTGTGTGAATATTCTCTAATCTCCACCTCTCATCTACATGATTGGTAACACGTTTCTTAATTCTCACTTAGCAGATGGAGACTAGGTGCAGACTACTTCTGTTTGATTAAGTCAGCCTTGCTCACAAAAACAGATCCCTTGGATCTCAGCTTCTTCCATCCCCTTCCATTTCCTTGTGATGGATCATTGATGTGAATTACCAATGGATGTGTTACTTCTTTTCTTCCTAGCCTTTATCAGGACTTTCATCTAGTCCAGGATAAAAAAAGAAAAAGACCGAGTAATTTTTTTCCTAAGAGACGTCCCTTCTCCAACTCAGGATATATGATTTATTATGTTGTCTAGCTGATAGGGCAAAGGGACTTCGCTAGAATGATTTTTCATATAGAATTGGTCTGTCCATCTGCAGTAGGTCTGTGTAAATACTTGACAAAGGTCAATGTGAAGAAGGCACAGGGCTTCTTTTGAATCACCGTTAGCAGGCGCAGTCTATTGTGTCAATAAAGCCATATCAGCAGGAGCTTGAGTTAGCTAGTTACATTACACTCATGGTCAGGAAGCAGAGAGAGAGGAATTCTGGTGCTCAGCTGACTTTCCCCTTTTCATTCAGTCCAGGACTCCAGCCCATGGGATGATACCACCCCACAGTTAGGATGGATCTTCTCACCTCAATTAACCAGTCAGAAATTCCCTCGTAGTCATGCCCAAAGGTTTGTTTCCTCAGTGAGTCTAGATGCTGTTAAGTTGGCAGTCAACACTAACCATCACACTGTCTGTGGGTTCTGTGTCCACAGAGCCATCCTGTGTGTTGAGATGAGTTTATTGGGGAAAAAAAAGGAATTATCAATGCTAAACATGTACAGTCTTGCTTCCTGGTCATTGATGTGACAATGATTTACATCGCATATTAGGAATGATAAGTAATTGTAGATGCTTCAAGTATAAGGAGGATGTGCATAGGTTATATGCAAATATCAAACCATTTTACATAAGCTCCTAGAATATCCGTATGGGGTCCTGGAGATACTGTTGGACACCTCAGCACATTTTCCCAAAAGGGAATAAAGATACCCAGACTCTTCACAGGATAGTGATGCCCAGCCTGCCCTGCTGCCTCCTCCACACAGCTTAGTTCTAAGAGCACCCAAGCATGGTACTCATCCATCACTTGTGAGCAGCCTTCCCACACTCACCATCCTTTGGACATGATTAATTGGTGTATGATGGAGCCAGATGCGAAATAACCTCTAACGAGGTGGTTAATGTTTGCTGAATGTCCCAAGACTGCACTTTGATTCTTTGGCATCTCTGCCCATTGCTGATGGAGAGTCCACGATAGAGAAACCTCCTTTGCTATAAACAAGGACAGGGGTGACTCATGGGTCAGAGTGTACCCTAGAGAGTACCAGGTTCTCTGCAGAGCTAAGATCAGCCTGTAGTGCCAATAAAAGTTGCATTGGAAGACAGGTAGGGGAGAGAAGGAAATCTGGATTGGAGGGATACATGAAGTTGTGTTTGGAAGGTGGGAGGAAGCTAACCACAGCATACAGCTACCTAGTGGATGTGAAAAGTGTCACTTGGAGCTTTTGCAATGGCACTGGAGGTGTTACAGATCATCTTTCCAAAATATGGAAACTGAGACACAAATAGAGTATGCAATGAGACTAGTAGGCTTTGGGATGGGGTCTGAGGGGGAAAATTAAGTTCTAATTCAAATCTTTGGATAATTACAAAAAAAATCATTACTGTAATGTGTTTCCATTTAGAAACAGGAGTTCTCAAGTTTAATTTTCCAAAAATAGTATGTCATTAATTTAACATCCAAGCGTTTGGAATAGAGCCAATCAAATTTTATCTGTATATCCGTGAGCAAGACGCTGAGGCTTGGTGGAAACCACAGTTAGTTAGGATTAGAAAACCTTTATTTAATATAAATTGCTTTAAAAAGATGGTAGGTTGATGGCTCAGCAGTTGAGAGCTTTTACAGAGGACCTGAGTTTTGTTCCTGGCATGCCCTGTTTACAGCCACCTGTAACTCAATCTCTAGTCAAATATGATGCCCTCTACTGGCCTCCTTGGGTTTCTGCATGTACATGCACACACACACACACACACACACACACACACACACACAGAGAGAGAGAGAGAGAGAGAGAGAGAGAGAGAGAGAGAGAGAGAGAGAGAGAGAGAAAGAATCAATCTTTGGACATTTTTTAATTTTAAAGAATTTAACTGTATTATACTTCATGTTATGAGTGTTCTGCTTGCAATGTGTGCATAGTGTAGCTGCCTGGTGCCCGTGTGGGCCAGAAGAGGGCATCAGATCACTTGAATGTGGAGTTGCAGGCAGTTATAAGTGACCATGTAAGTGTTGGGGACCCAACCAGTATCTTCTACAAGTGCCCTAAGTACTCCCAGCCACCAAGCTGTCTCTCCAACCCCACAGGAAACTTTAAGTCAGGGTGTTAATGTTCTTAAGCCTTGGGGCCAACAGTGTCCCCTGTTTAGACTTTCTTATCGACTGTGAGCAGCAGCATAGGAGAGGTTGTTAGAGTATTGAAGACAGATCAAGAGCCTCTGTCACAACCTTGTCCCAGAGAAGAAGCCTATGATAGCACCTAGAGACAGACAAGAGCTGGCAGGGCTCACCAATAAGAACTTAACACCAAAGGCTGGCCCCCACTGTGGTGAGAACGCATCCTTAAAGTGACCTTGATGAGAAGGCACCTGTCAAAATGATAGTAGGAGATCTGAGCGTCATGCCCAGTGCACAAAGCAGCAGAAAGAAGGGAGGCTGGCCCTCCTGGCATGCAGACCACACATCACTGGCTCTTCCACTCCATGTGTTTATCATTGAAAGCAGGAATGATGACGCTCTTCTTTTAGGCTATTTAAGGTTCTAACTTCCACTGACATTTTAGGGGTCTCAGGGCAGAGCAGGGACATTGATTTCCGCTGAGGGCTTTGGAAAGATTACAGCAGCACCCTGTCCCCTTTCTGGAGGTTTCTGAGCTGATTTGGATAAAATAAGAAATGTCTCGACCCCTCAGCCTCGAACAAAACCAGGACAAAATTAAATATTGTGAACTTTAAAGGATCTCCTCCAAGGTCTCCTCCTGGTCTTACTTACCTCTGCCTTCTGCTCCCAGTCATGGCCACTCATGACCAGATGCAGGGACAATCTGCTGAGAGCTAGCTCCTTTAGTGGGGTATTTCTGGGAGGGCCTTAGGTCTCCTGTGATTTGCACCTCTGGGGATTTCGCATTGGAATCTGCGGTCCTAAGGGAAGAGAGGGGCATTTGCAGGTCTTGGTGTTGAGTGACTGCCTTTCTGCTGATCCAGCTGGGTGAAGCCACCCACTCAGTGGGGGTTTACCAGCTTCTCTCCATGGTCATTGCTGCATGATCAAATTTTCTCACAGCGTCCTCCAGCACTCAAAGTTTCCCGGTTACCATGTTTCGTTCACCAGGCCTGGCCAGGGACACCTTTACCAACCTTGACTATGGCAAGGCTTGCTATCACTGCCACAATCACATCGACTGACACATAGTCCCAGAGTGACTCAAGGGTCAGGCTGGGGGTTCCCAGGTAAGTTACCACATGACGCTCACAAGAAACCTATGTATCCCACTTCACACTTTACAGCTGCAGGTATCAGGGCTCAGAGAGGTTAGAGAGCTTGCCAGCAATGGCAAAGCAAACATGTGGCAGAATCAAGACTCACATCTACTTTTGACCATAAGTCCAGAGCTCGATTGCTATACTACTCAATGGCAGTGAATGGCCTGCTGTATTTAGGAAAGAAAAACTGTTTGCCAAGTACACCTCGGGGTCTCTATTTCCCTGGTGCTATGGACTCATCTACCTTAAAAGAAACTTGTGGAGTAATCTCTTGAGCTGACAGACAGACAGACAAAGGTGTAGAGATAGAAGACATTTCCAGAGCCCTGGTTTTTTTAGGTCCAACAGGAGATGAGATGTTTAATTCTTTGCTTGCTTACAGTTGTGTGTAAATGTGGGCCTTGCTCTCATTTCTTCATAAAGAATTACCCTAGACAATGGTTTGCGTATTATCGGTGAGAAAGGAGTAGAAACAATTTTATTCTTGCCATATGTATACATGCCACAAATTCAGCTTTGGGAAGTATTTGGGTCTTTCGGGTCCAACTTTAGCAATTTTGATTCTTCTATACAAGAACAGCCTTGTCCCCAAAGTGTCTGCGTTCTCTCAGCACACAGGCCGGGGCTGGTCACCTGTTTTGACACAGTTCAGAGGTCATGGAGGTAGACTTTCCTAAAGGGAATTTGAGTGACAGATTCTGTCTCCAAGCTGCTTTGCTGCTCACACTGGATTAAACACTGCTGGAGGTTCAAATGAGCTTCCAAGACACACTTGTTTCTATTGCAATTAAGGGCAGCTTGCTTGCTAGTACCTTTGGGTGGAGAGAAGGAAGAAAAGAAAGCCAGGGCAGAGTCTGGCTCAGTAAGAGACCGACTGGTCCCAGAAAGTTCTGCTGAGCTACCCAGAGCTCTCTATCCAAATTTGGGTACTATTCATGACTATTCTGGCCTAGGCAGTATAATTTCAAGTCTGAGTAGCAGAAGATGGGACAAAGAGAAAATGCGTATGGATCTAGAAAGGGGATCTGATAGAATGTGTTGTTTGAGAACAGGAGGTGGTTAGGAAGGAAGGTGACTCAGTCAGAGTTTCTATTCCTGCACAGACATCCTGACTAAGAAGTAAGTTGGGGAGGAAAGGGTTTATTTAGCTTACACTTCCACACTGCTGTTCATCACCAAAGGAAGTCAGGACTGGAACTCAAGCTGGTCAGAAACCAAGAGCTGATGCAGAGGCCATGGAGGGATGTTACTTACTGGCTTGCTTCCACTGGCTTGCTCAGGTTGCTCTCTTATAGAACTCAAGACTACCAGCTCAGGGATGGTGCCACCCACAATGGGCCTTTCCTCCTTGATCGATCACTAATTGAGAAAATGCCTTACAGTTGGATCTCATGGAGGCATTTCCTCAACTGAAGCTCCTTTCTCTGTGATAACTCCAGCTTATGTCAAGTTGACACACAAAACCAGCAGTACAGAACGGAACTGGCTAGAGATCTCAAGAGTCCTGTTACTTCATATGCTAATTTAAATAACATCATCATCATCAACAACAACAACAAAAAGACAGTTGAAAACTGGAGGGTGGATAAAATGATTGGGAACAAACTATAACTCATGAGCACTTATGTCGCGGCATACTTTTACATATCTTGAGTTTGATGTGCAGTTCTAGTGTCTGATAGAATGACTTTCCGTGGACCAATTTGTGGACCAATCAGCATCATCGCTTCAACAGGGAGAAAGGAGTGAAATGATTGGCTGATCTGGGTCACCTGCTCATTCCATTGTTTTGTATGAAGTTGTGGCCCTGCCCACTCACCCCATTGCATAGATTCCTGTTGAAAGGAAGGTGTACTGGCTGGTTTTGTGTGTCAACTTGATATAAGCTGGAGTTATCACAGAGAAAGGAGCTTCAGTTGGGGAAGCGCCTCTATGAGATCCAGCTGTAAGGCATTTTCTCAATTAGTGATCAAGGGGGAGGGCCCATTGTGGGTGGCACCATCCCTGGGCTGGTAGTTCTAGGTTCTATAAGAAAGCAACCTGAGAAAACCAGTGGAAGCAAGCCAGTAAGTAACATCCCTCCATGGCCTCTGCATCAACTCCTGTTTCCTGACCTGCTTGAGTTCCAGTCCTGACTTCCTTTGGTGATGAACAGCAATATGGAAATGTAAGCTGAATAAATCCTTTTCTCTCCAACTTGCTTCTTGGTCATGATGTCTGTGCAAGAATAGAAACCCTGACTAAGACAGAAGGGTTCAAGAACAAGAAGTGAAAAGAATTGATACAAAACACCCAAAAGAACCGGTGATACACCCAACTTCTGACTTACAAGTCCTCTCCAGGCCTGGGATGAGATGAGACACGGCAGGCAGCTGGAGGGAAGGTGGCCACAGCAGAAGGTTCACTTGTAAAGAACTGAGAAGCCTGAGGTGACCTGTGGTAATGGCTTGTTTTGATCAAATTGAAGTAGCAGTTCTGAGAGAGACCCTGACAGACGGACCTTTACCTAGAACTGAGTGGTCCACTTCTGCAGAGGCCATGGACTCACTTGCTGGGGATGAAGATTTGTAAGGAGAGGAAAGGAGGAGTATAGCCTTTGGGGAAGCGATGATGATGGCCATTTTTTAAAATTAGATATTTTCTTTATTTACATTTCAAATGTTATCTCCTTTCCTGGTCTCCCTCCAAAAGCCTCCTCCCCTTATTCCCTCCCCCCTCCCCCTGCTCACTAACCCACCCACTCCCGCTTCCTGGCCCTGGCCCTGGCCTTCCCCTAAACTGGGGCATAGAACCTTCACAGGACCAAAGGCCTCTCCTCTCACTGATGATGGACTAGGCCGATGATGGCCATTCTTACAATCCAAGCTATACTAACAGGGCGTGACAATGTAGCCTTCACCTCCCCATACTGCAGAGCCCCAGTGGAGGACCAGAGTCCCCAAAGTGAGTCTGATATAGTTTGAGTCTCAATAGATATTTGTTCAGATGGAAGATATACCAGCATGGGCATGTATCATATAACATGAGATAATCTACTGAAATGTCATTTTAATAGTGTGTCCAATATGTCAGGCCAACCAGACCTAGGGCATAGATAGTGGCAGAGATGCAGCTTAACATAACAACTCAGTTGACTATAACACATCGGTTGGGTTAAAGCTCCAGAGCTAGGCTGGACTTTAGGAACAGTACCTCTGAGGATGCTCAAATGTGGAGTTCAAGTTGGGGCAGAGTATAAAGGTTAGGCTAGCGGGGAATTGAATCCTTGAATCCTCTGCCTCCCGGGTCCTAGTGAGGACTTGCAACTTTGTTCCTCTTATGGAGAGTCATGGGGTCTAAAGAGAACGGTACTATCCACTTTGTGTCCCCTGAGTCTAGATGGACTGAACACAGAGATTAAGGTGGAAGGCAAGGAGGGGGACCCAGGAGGGCCCAGGAGAGAGGTGAGACCAGGATGGACAGGAAGAACACCAGCATAAATAGCAGCGTAAGTAAGAGGTTCCCTTCTACACCAGTTTTCACTTCTATTTCTCTGATGAGCCTACGAGGGCTCAGAAATCAGTAGAGAGGCAATGCTCATGGCTGCTTTAATCAAAATCCCTGACAGAAACAGCTTGGGGGAGAAAGGGCTTATTTTGCTTCAGTGGTTTGCTTGATGGAGTTACTCATAGCGGGGGAGTCACGGCAGAACTCATGGTGGCAAGATCTGTGGTGCAGACTTCTTGCATTGTGGCACAGCATTAAAGTGAGGATTACATTAGAACCCAGTGGCTTACCTGTACCAGCTATGCTCTGTCCCCTAAATGTTCCATAACGCTGTAAGCAGTTAAAACTGAAGCCTGTGTGGGACCTGCCAGATGAAAGACTGTATTAGTTACTTCTCTTGGTGCTATGATGAAGTGCTCGACACGAGCAACTTCAAGAAGGAAGGATTTATTTTCCGTCATGAATTCTAGGTACTGCCCATTATGGATGGTCGGGCAGTCACGACGGTAGGAGTGGCGGGAGGCAGTTGGTAAAATCACGCACATAGTCTGAGAAGAGATGGCTGCTGGTGCTCAGCTTTCAGGATCTTGGCTCGTGGATCTGGTTAGGGTAGGACTTCCCTTCTCTATTAAGAGTCTATTAACTTCCTCGTAGGTACACCTAGAGGTTTGTCTCCTAGGCGCCTGTAAATTTTGCCAATCAATACTAGCCAACACAAAAACAGGACGGATAGGCACGAGAGTAAATACAGAACTATTCTTATAGCGTTGAAAAACAAGGTTTATAGAAATTGGTATGGGGACACACACATGAGTATTGGACAACTGGCCAGAGGACAGAGGGATTAAGGTCTGAGGTTGTTGGGAAGCTGATCTAAAGTAAACATGCTTAGCTGGAACCCTTGACAGACAGATCTCTCTCTCTCTCTTGCTCTCTCTCTCTCTCTCTCTCTCTCCCTCTCCCTCTCCCTCCCTCCCACTTCTTCTTCCTCCCTCCATTCTGTCTTTCTCCCCCTCCTTCTGTCTTTCCCTCCTTCCACCCCACTAACCGTGTGTGTGTGTGTGTGTGTGTGTGTGTGTGTGTGTGTGTGTTAGAGATGGACTTGAGGGCACCTGGCTCTCGATCCTATTTTCTGTACACCCAGTCCTCTGTGCTTCCTGCCCTTTGTCATTTGGCCCTTGACCTTTGGTGTACCTCTCCCAGGCCTCTCCCCTCCCCCTTCCTATCCAGCTAAGCTCATTCTCGGCTACTCAGATTTCTATTCCTCACTTACTCCACAGGGCTTCATGTATCTCATTCCTTCTTCATCTCACTCCGGGATTCTTAAATGTCACCCTATTTCCACACTCAGGCATTTACCAACACTCCCCTCTGGACTTATTCTTAATAAGCTCCTGGGCTCTTGGCTCAGACCTTAAACATGTCACTTGATTAGTGTTTGAACATAAGCAAACAAAAAAAAAAAGATAGCTTTCTATAAAGTGGCAAACATTAACTCTGGGATTTCTAGAACTCACCCAACATTTTTAAAGACCTCTGAGAAAATATTAAATTAAAAACTGTCTGTGTTTTATACAACCTATGAGAACAGCCTCTCCTGTAACTTAGGACTTACTTGCTCCCACCAGCATGTGTGAGTATAGACTGTTTGGTTATGACAGTCTTCCTGAAGAAATTGGTGACGAACATTGACTATAGCTCAACAAATCTTCCTCATGGCCAATTAAAAACAACCCCATCTGCAGCCTTCTTTCTTCCCTCTTGCTTCAGTGTGTGGGCTGCTTCTCTATAACTCAATAGAATCAGAGAAATTGATCTACCAAGAGATTTTTCAGATCTATAATTTTACCACAGTTGGGAGAATATGAATAGCTGAATTGACCACAGTGAACTCTCCACTGAAGGCTCACCCCAGATATTTCTGGGGAAGGAAACAGGTTCACTGAGCATCTACTATATTCCAAGTGCAAAACAAAGTGCTTCCTTGGTCCATTCCTATTCAGTCCTCTTAATGGCTCTGCAGCAAGATAGATTATAATCTCTCTGGTGTAGATGATAGAAAGGCATCTTGGGATGTCATTGGCAAATGGTTTAGATTTACCCAAGTGGAAGAGCTAGGATTGAAGAACTTAAACTAACATTTGCTTGGGGTTTTTTGTGTGTGTGTGTGTTTTTTTTTTTTTTTTCAGCGAGTATGTCTGTGGGTGTGCACAGGGGCATGTGTGTTTGTGTGCAGACACACATCTCTATTTAAGCATATGTGTAAGCGTATTTATGTGGAGATCTGACCTCAACTTTGGGTGCTATTCCCCAGGTGCCATTCAGCTTGGTTTTTGTCATGTGTGCATGCACATGCGTGCACACACACACACACACACACACACACACACACTGCATGCACATACACGCAGGTAAGTGCACGAATACACATATATGGAGTATATGAGTCTTGTATATGTCTGCAGTATATGAACACATGTGTGTACTTTTGTGTGCATATGGAGGCAAAAGGAAGATGACGGGTGTCCTGCTTTGGCTTATCCCCTTAAGACAGGGTTTCTGTCTGAACCTGGAGCTGGATTGAGAGCCTAGCAAGCCCCAGTGATTGTTCTGTCTTCCCCACAATGCTGCAGTTACAGGCACTTGTGGGATCTCCTGGATTGTTACACCTTAGGATTTAAACTCAGGCTGACATGCTTGTGTCCCAAGTGTCCTTACCCATGAAGACACCTCCATCCCTCTCCTTATTTTATTCATTTATTTATTTATTTATTTATTTATTCTCTTGAGACAGAATCTCTCACTGAACTTGGAGCTTGCAGAGTAGGTGAAGTTGGCTATTTCCATCCTCTTCAGGGATTATGAGTGAGTGCCGCCATGCCTGGCTATTTGGGTGCCTGGGATCAAACTCCGGCTCTTATGCCTACAAGTACTTTCCTGATTGAACCTTGTCCCCAGCTCTTCCTAACACCTTTGACCTTAGCCCTGTTTCAGCAGCCACACCTCCAGTGGTCACCAGCTTAGTGACCTGTTCTTGGAGCCATCCCTTTCGAGATGAGTGTGTCATAGCAGTTTAGAGTTGGGTCCCTGTCTGTTGATAGCAGGGTGACCTCAGGCAAGTTTAGAGTAGGCATCTAAAACCAACAGATCCTAAATCAGGAACCTTTGATCACTGACCTATCCATAACAGATAGTTCCACACCTGATCCCATGGGCCAGGTCATGGTGATATCCAGGCTCATTTAGGATATTTAATGAAATCATATTCTTGTGATATATAAGGTATTATGAAACCCTTCTCAAATGTTTTGCTTATATTTGTCTTTGGTTCTAAAAACTATCTCATCATGCATGTGCAAGCATGCTACACATTGGGAAATCCCCCAGACTGAATCATTTACAGTCTCTAGTGCTTCAGATAAGGGGTGAGTTAATGTCCCAGTCTCTGTACACCAAACTAGAGGCTGGAACATTTTTAGGATTAGAGCAGATGCTGCTTAGAAAGGAAGGCCTGAGTACTGTGTCTGTACCAGTACTGGATACTCAGTCAATACCAAGTGTTATTTCCTTTGGGGAGTTACTTCTCAGACCTTTCAATATCTCATGTATAATCTGGGGAGATGACAAGAGGAACCTCTCTGCCACCACTCATATGCCACAAGGTAAACTGACATGACAGGCTGCTGTACATGATCAATCTTCTCTCTCCCTCTGCCATTCTCTGTCTTCTTCACTACCCCCCCCTCACTTACCTGCTTATATACTTATTTTTGTTAACATGGCTCTATCCTGGTGGAGAGAAAGCTCAGTGGTCAAGAGTGCTTGCTGCTCTTGCAGCGGCCCTGAGCTGAGTTCCCAGCACTCACACCAGGCAGCTAAGAACCACAAGGTGAGCATCCTGGCTCTGGGCTTTGAGCAACTCTGTTTCACCCACTGTAGTTGGATATTATTTATGGTATTAAGAGAGCTGTTAGGTAAAATGCTATTCTCAATTGATGCTGATTTTTTTTATTAAATAAAAGTTTGGCTTCCTTGAGATGAAAAATATTTTTTCCTCTTTGGCAGATGGAAGAGAAACAATCTATTAATTGACTCTCTGCTTCTAAATGGCACTTTCTTGGTGCTACAGTGGTCTCCTCAGTGAGTATTTAAATATATTGCTGGATTTCCAGCGAATAGTATAATATTTAGCATTTTCATTTATATCCCCATATGAGAGTGAAATGCAGTTTGTACCTCAGAATCTTTCAACTCAGGGACATAGCCATACTCACTTCTTTAAATGAATTGGAGAATTATCTTTCCTTTGTGTATGTTTGGAATAAGGTTATCTATTGTGAAAATGAGTTAATCTTTGCAACTACCTGCCTTTCAATCCCCTGGATCCAAAGACATCTTGTTTAAGTGATTATGTGTGACTTTTTTCCCTTCAGTTTTTGAAAATAAATACTTATTGATCTAGACAGATGGATCGATTTTAATAGCCTCTTGGAAAATGTTTCAAACCTTTCTCTGTGATTTTTCAAACACATTATTATAATTTGGTACAATGCTCTGACTTAAAAATCTCCTTCCAATCTTTTGTATATATAAAACTCTGTGCCTTCTTTCTCACTTCTCCTCTCTTTCATTTGGCGGGGGGATTCCTTGACTTTATTTTCTCTCTAGCTACATAGTCCAAGTCTTAGACATTCTGATGTGCTGTGTGTGTGTGAGAGAGAGGAGAGGAGAGAGGAGAGAGGGGAGAGGGAAGGAGAGAGGAGAGGAGAGAGGAGAGGAGAGAGGGGAGAGGGGAGGAGGGAGGAGAGAGGAGAGAGGAGAGGGGATAGGAGGAGAGGAGGAGAGGGGGAGAGGGGAGAGAGGAGAGGGGAGAGGGAGGAGGGGGGAGAGGGGAGAGGGGAGGAGAGAGGAGAGGAGAGAGGAGGAGAGGAGGAGAGGGGGAGAGGGGAGAGAGGAGAGGGGAGAGGGAGGAGGGGGAGAGGGGAGGAGAGAGGAGAGGAGAGAGGAGGAGAGGAGGAGAGGGGGAGAGGGGAGAGAGGAGAGGGGAGAGGGAGGAGGGGGGAGAGGGGAGAGGGGAGGAGAGAGGAGAGGAGAGAGGAGGAGAGGAGGAGAGGGGGAGAGGGGAGAGGGGAGGAGAGAGGAGAGGAGAGAGGAGGAGAGGAGGAGAGGGGGAGAGGGGAGAGGGGAGAGAGGAGAGGGGAGAGGGAGGAGGGGGGAGAGGGGAGAAGAGAGGAGAGAAGAGAGGAGAGAAGAGAGGAGAGAAGAGAGGAGAGAAGAGAGGAGAGAGGAGGAGAGGAGGAGAGGAGGAGAGAGGAGAGGGGAGAGGGGAGAGGGGAGAGAGGAGAGAGGAAGGGAGGGAGGGAGGGAGAATGAGAGAGAGAGCATGCATGTATGTGCCTTTGCCTTTGAAAGATGGAGGTCACATTTGATGTTGTTCCCCAGGCACTGTCCACTGTTATGTTTGAGACAGGGTCTCTCATTGTCTTGGAACTCACCAAGTCAGCCAGGCTGGCTTGAAAGTGATTCCAAAAACCTGCCTGTCTTTGCCTCCTTGGGGCTAGGATTGCAAGCATGGGGCTAGGATTGTACCATACTGGCCTGTTTTTATTAAGTGTAAGTTCTGAGGGTCCAACCTAGATCCTCATGCTTACATTGCAAGCACCTTATCAATTGAGCGATCTCTTCAACTCCCTCTTCTCTCTCTTAATTTACCAAGTTACCATTTTATATCTTCTTCAGTCCATTCCCTTCTCTTGGGTTTTCATTGACTCTGCTATTGCATGCAGGTGACAAAAACCTAACATGCACATACTCACATGCTGACGGCACTGTGTCCACATCATACTTAAAGTGTGTAAATGTCATGTATAGAGTATTTAAACAGACTTTCAAATAAACACATATGTGTATAAAAAATTTAAAGTTATGAATTTGCTTCTGGCTATACGATTCCATACATTTTGTATGGACTTGTCATGTACTGGTATATTCTTTTATTCTGAAAATCTTTATTAATAAATATAGCTGTAGATTTAATTTTGATCTCCCTCCGACTCACAAGGTGTTTAAAGGTGTGCTTGCATGAACTGATTCTAAGTTTTGCCTTTTATTCCGCAGTCCTGGAGACTGAAGATGAGGTCACATGAGGAAAGGGCTTTACCACTGCACCCTCTCTGCAAGCTCCAGGACCTCTGCTTTAACCTTTGCTGTGCCTTTCTGATTGTGCTGTTCCCTGGTTAAACCATGGTATTCATAGACTTCTGATTTCTGCATTGTAGGTAGATGACCAGTTTTTAATTGATACAACAGTGGCATTAAAAATATATCTATCATAGTATTCTATGTAAGCAAGGCACAGATTGTTTTGTATAATAATTAAAACATTCTATGCTAGTTAAAACTTCATCTCCTTGGTCATTCAAATAGCATATTCTATGTCCTTCCATTTGAGTCCTTGTTATATTTTGGATACAAAGTACCTCTGCATGCTCATGAATGGAACACTTAGTATCCTAGCTGTTGGTACTATTCCAGAAAGTGCTGGGAAGTTGAGAGAATGGGGACTGGATAAAGGAGGTCACTGAGGGTGGATTCTTTGGGGGCTATATCTTGCCTTGACCTCCCTCTTCCCTCTTCCCTCTTCCCTCTTCCCTCTTCCCTCTTCCCTCTTCCCTCTTCCCTCTTCCCTCTTCCCTCTTCCCTCTTCCCTCTTCCCTCTTCCCTCTTCCCTCTTCCCTCTTCCCTCTTCCCTCTTCCCTCTTCCCTCTTCCCTCTTCCCTCTTCCCTCTTCCCTCTTCCCTCTTCCCGCTTCTTCCCTCTTCCCGCTTCTTCCCTCTTCTTCCCTCTTCCCGCTTCTTCCCTCTTCTTCCCTCTTCCCTCTTCTTCCCTCCTCTTCCCTCCTCTTCCCTCTTCTTCTTCCCTCTTCTTCTTCCCTCTTCTTCTTCCCTCTTCTTCTTCCCTCTTCTTCTTCCCTCTTCTTCTTCCCTCTTCTTCTTCCCTCTTCTTCTTCCCTCTTCTTCTTCCCTCTTCTTCTTCCCTCTTCTTCTTCCCTCTTCTTCTTCCCTCTTCTTCTTCCCTCTTCTTCTTCCCTCTTCTTCTTCCCTCTTCTTCTTCCCTCTTCTTCTTCCCTCTTCTTCTTCCCTCTTCTTCTTCCCTCTTCTTCTTCCCTCTTCTTCTTCCCTCTTCTTCTTCCCTCTTCTTCTTCCCTCTTCTTCTTCCCTCTTCTTCTTCCCTCTTCTTCTTCCCTCTTCTTCTTCCCTCTTCTTCTTCCCTCTTCTTCTTCCCTCTTCTTCTTCCCTCTTCTTCTTCCCTCTTCTTCTTCCCTCCTCTTCTTCCCTCCTCTTCTTCCCTCCTCTTCTTCCCTCCTCTTCTTCCCTCTTCTTCCCTCTTCTTCCCTCTTCTTCCCTCTTCCCTCCTCCTCCTCCTCCTCCTCCTCCTCCTCCTCCTCCTCCTCCTCCTCCTCCTCCTCCTCCTCCTCCTCCTCCTTCTTCTTCTTCTTCTTCTTCTTCTTCTTCTTCTTCTTCTTCTTCTTCTTCTTCTTCTCATTTCTCACTCTCTCCCCTCCCCTCCCCTCCCTCCCTCCCCTCCCTCCCCTCCCTTCCTCCCTTTGCTTCCTGACTGCCATGAGGCCATGAGGTGAGCTGTCTCTTCCTTCCCTGCTACCCAGATGTTCTTCCCATAAAACAAACCCAACATAATGAAACAAGTGAATGGTGACCTGATGCCTCTAAAATTGTAAAGCCAAATAGAACTCTAAATTGTTTCTATCAGGTTTTGTCACAGCAATGGGTGTTTAACATAGTTGTTGGTGGGTCAGCCAATAGAGAACAAATTCTGCTTGATTTGTTCCTAAGCGGCATTTTTGGCTGCAGAAAATATGGACAGTGTTGGATTCATGACTCAGAGAAGTCTCTTTGCTATTGTACTATTTTGATTTATATTTAATATATATGCAAAATCCCTATATAAAATATATAGGGATATAAAATATTTTATATAGTAATTTTGCCTATACAACTGTGACTCTTACACTAAATTTAGGTAATTCATTTATCTGCATGATCTGAGAGGGTTGCCTATACTATGCGCTGCACTTAAGTTTTAATTCTTTGTTTACCAGATATTAAGATTTATTCCATGTCTCTCACACCTTTGCTTTTACACAGTATGAATCTGTGCCCTCTCAGGGTGGTGGAGAAGCACCTTCCACTAGAATTTCCCCAACCCTAATGTCTAGTGTTGGAAATACTCTCCTAGAAAAAGAAGATGAAGGCATGGCAATGCCCCAACGTTTCTATGTGTTACAGTACGGACTTGTTTCTTGGCACATTATCCCTGAGGAAGTTATCACTGGGACCCTGGGGTTGAAAAGCTTATATGTCTGAAAGGTAGCTTCCCGCACTGCAGATCCCTTGGGTCTGCGTTTTGCTTTGAAGCTGAGGGATGTGCATGCCCTAAAGAAAAGCAACTACTGGACCAAGCACATACTTCAGGGCAACATCGGTGGCCAAGCAGACAAATGGCAGCCAGATGTGAGTTCTATGGAGCCATAGAAGACAATTTTTTGGGGGGTGGGGAGGGGTGGACGACAAAGAAACCTCATCCCAGCTCATTGCTCATTCTTCAGTGATCAGATTTTTGTTGAGCATTTAATATAGATTGAAAAGGAGTCTGCCCCTGAAGTTAGAATGATGAATAAGCCAGAGGAAGTTCTTTCTCTCCTCTCTCTCTCTCTCTCTCTCTCTCTCTCTCTCTCTCTGGATAATGGGGTTGCCCCATTAGATTATAAAGCAAATCATACCATGTTGATAGCTCACCTGTTCCCAGGAATTACAGCCTCAGTGGAGAGGCAGGCTCTGATCCTCTCCTGGCATGGAGAAGACAGTATGCAGAGGTGATTTTTGAGATGAGGAACAGCTGGCAAGGAAGCTAACGTGACAGAAAGTGTCATAGCCTTGGGCTAAGAGAAAATCAGCAATTAGCCAGAGCGAAACGGGTCCTGCCCCACACACCCCAAAAACTGAAGATGGGAGAAACTGCCTTAATTTTTATATCTATGCAAGAAAAGGTGGAGCTGGGGAGAGCAACCTCATCCTGAGTACACACAAGACTACTATCCAGGCTATCCGGAGGGTGTGTCTCAGAAGACTGAGCCAAGTGTACTGGAAAGTTCTGAGGTGGCATTTTTCTTTTTGAAGAATGCTGCCAAATTGCTAATTTGGCCTCTCATTCTTTTTCTGCAACATAGCTTTCTCTGACCTCGAAGGAGCCTGGGTGTAGGCAGCTGAGTGTCTTAATGTTTGAGAACTGCCAACTCCGCTTCTCCTCCTCCAAACTCTCCGGTGGATTGGTCCATAGGGTTAAATGGCTCATTGCAATTCAGCAAAGTGGGGTTTATGTGCAATTACTGTTTGTTAATTTGGTTACATGTCAAAGCCTACATTTTGGGGATGGGGGTTGGGGTAAAAAGTTCCTGCAATACAACCCTCCACCCTCAACCTCTTTAAATATCGATGGGTGAGATGCTATTCTCTAACATATATGAGGACATCATATTCAGCATCCTCTGGAAATTGGATGGAGGGTGGCTTCCTTAAACATCTCTCTTGGGAGAAGAGACCATCAGAAGTCAGCAATCTGAGTCCAGCCTCACACTTAAGGGGACAGGGTGGAACAAACATAATCTAGAAAGAAAAATAAAATCTATCCTTGCCACCTGCTTCCTAAAGAAGAAAAAGGGGGCTTTTATTCAATACTTGGCCACCTTGCCCCCCTCCCCCCAAATCTTAATATTATGGCTATAGAGATAGCTTTGTGGTTAAGAGGATGTACCTGCATTCAGTTCCCAGCACTCATGTAAGGCACCTCACAACCTCCTGTGACTCCTGCTCCAGGGGATCCGACGCCCTCTCCTGGCATTTTGGGCACCTGCACTCACATGCACATGCCTACACAGAGACACATGATTAAAAATGTATGTGGATATATATATATATATCCTTTCTGCATAGGCCCTTTGTGCTCCATCTTTTTATTCTTCTGCTTTGATGAGTCTCTGTCTACCTCGGTCCTGACTGAGCATTAAACATACCCTCTCTCTGCAGACAAGTTTTTATCCTGTAAAGTAGAAGCAGACACAGCAAACACTCAAACAGGCTACAGGCCTCTTCAGCCCTGGCAGGTTTCTGCTACTGGGGTAGAGGAATGGTTCCCTTTTCCAGATTCACAAGGTGAAAGTAGGTTTAAAGATGGGTGCCTCAGAGTCTCGCTCAGACATCTTTTATTTCTCTCCGTGAACTGTTCGTCCTCACCATGGCTCACAGAGCTCCCTGCTGTATCCAGGATGCATGAGTAATGTGTGTATATACCTCAATATTCGTATTTAATCCCATGACTTCCCAATATCGCTTTCTACTAAACCTCTCCCCTGCAAATCTGTGTGTAGTGAGAGGATCCATCAGTCCACTCTATGCACTGCCTGCCTCCCTCCCAGATGGGTGGACTGAACAGGTTCCTTTCAATTCCTAGGCTCATGGCATCTCTTTCTCCTTTGGATGGCTTGGCCTATGCTCACGTCTCTCCTCTTGCTAACTTCAGAAAGGAAAAGAAATGGAACCTGCAGGGATAACTTTGGTTATCAGGAAGTATAACTGTTTCTAGTCTCCCTCTCCTATCTCTGTGAGCATTTCCTGATTTGCAAATGATTTGTGTAGTCACATGACTTTGTGGTTGTGATTTCCAAACAATGGCATTCCCCCCTCCCCCTCCCTTTTATTTATTTATTTTTTTGGTAGCCAAAGTGTATTTTCTCGAGTTAGCCTCCATTTGAATCCATCTCCAGAAGCCATGAGAACAACTTATAGTTTTTCTCTTGGCAGAGCCAGCCCCAGGGTTGTGGGATGAAACTTTTCATATAGGAGCTCCAACCCACAAGAGAAGTGGCTCATAGTCTTGGGATATGGGTTCTCACATTTTGGCTTTGCCTTGGGTCTTCTCTGTCTTGATTCTTAGACATTCTGACCAGTCCCTTGTGGACATCATCCATGTAGCATATGCAGCTGGCTAATAACTAGGAGTTCTCATTCTCCTCACATCAAGTTCCTCAGAGTGCACGTGCCTCCCCAGGCAAGAGAGAACTTACTGAGATTATCTAAGGTTCCAAAAGGAGAGCTAAGGTCAACCATGATTTAGCTTTAACCGTCAAGGAATTTACAACCTCCTGGGTGGTGAGCTTCCTCTCTGATAACAACATTCTTATGAATGGAAAATGACAAAGTCCAAGGAACTCCCCAGGGCTGTGAAAAAAACTACTGAGTTATCTGGGAAGATCTGCAGATTTTATGTCCTTGGGATCATCCAAGGAGGCGTCATGAAGGTGCTGTGTCTTGATTTACACCTTGGTTTCATTTTCACGTCCTCAACAAGAACTGGGGGGCAAATCTGTATGATGACGGCATGGTGGCCATGTCTACAGGAGACAACTCATGACAGTCTCCATCTTAGTGCCTAGTCATAGGAACTGCCTGTAGGGTTTAGCAGACCCATCACCAAGGAATGGCTTTGTGTTAATGACTTATTTTTATAAAGTCACTAAAATTATTATAAAAAATTATTAAAATAAATAATTTATAAATTACCCTTCACATGGGAAGCCAGGGTTGTTTAAATCCTGCTTCACTCATTCTGTGAAATTTCCAAAGGACAGACACACACCAAAGATT
Source organism: Mus caroli (assembly GCF_978045245.1). NCBI lineage: Eukaryota > Metazoa > Chordata > Mammalia > Rodentia > Muridae > Mus > Mus caroli. Next base: position 13,167,699 of record NW_028227265.1, read on the forward strand.
GCTGGAAAGATAACCTGAAATTACCATAACTGGTTTTGAGGCCCCGAGTTCAATGCAGAGGATGAGGTGAGAGAAGAGAAGCATGCTCCTTCTGTGGTGGCTTAGATGAGTTCTGGGATGATAGGATGTGCCCACAAGTCCTGGGAGAGGGCTCACAGAGACAAGGAAAGAACCTGCTCATTCAGCTCTGGAGGTGAAGGCTAATTTGGTGTCTGGCTGGAAAAATCAACCAGAAAGGGCAAGATGGTGTCAGCAAGGCTTCCATATGGGGCTGAGTTCAGCCTGTCTTGGAGGACATAAGGAGGCACAAAGAGAGGCACACATGGAGTCAGAATTAAGAGGGAAAACAGAAATGAGGGAGTACATGTGTACCCAGTGCCCTGTTAACTGAAGGAGAGTTAGAGGAACACAAGCAGATAAGCGAAGCAAAAGTGAGCTCTCTGGGATGGTGACTCCTTATTTCCAAAAGACTTTGCTAGGAGAAACCAAGAACCCATGCGAAGGGAGGATGGCGGACATTAAACAAGGGGGAAGGGGTGGTCCCAGAAACCCTATAAAGCATCCAAGCTGCTGCTGCTTAGCAGACTCTCAGGGCTCTCACATCACACAAGACAAAGCTGTGACTTTCCCTTTCTCTTCTATCTTTCCTGGTTGTTCAGTTCTTTTGGTCCCTTGAGGGAATGAACTCAGCAAACTCCTAGGTGCCCACCATTACTCTGTTCTATTTCTGACAAACAGGGTAAACCCCAGTACTGGTTCAGTATCTGGCCACTCATGGCCAGTCTTTCTTTTGGTTGAATAGAAACCGTTCAGTGAATGTTCCCAAGAGCTGGCTCTCCATCCCAGCATCCTTCAGAGAATGCTCCCCACATCTATCTGATTTGCTGTCTCTCAAGAGTATTCCCAGAGATTTCCACTTGGTGGCCTCTTCCTTGCCTTCCCACACAGGGACGGGGCACATTGTAGGACTTCATGGAATTGCAAGCTCAGACTTTCTGTAACAAACTACTGTGCCAATCATGAGGCAAGGCTGCAGAAGACGTGTGTGTGTGTGTGTGTGTGTGTAAGACTTATGTGCTTGCTTTCTCTGTAAGCACACTTTTATTTGATGAGTGAAAGTCCAAAGATAGGGGTCTGCATTGTGGGACATTTCCTCTGCAATATTAAAATAAATATTATCCCTCCATCTAATTACATAAAACTATGTTAATAACGCCGTCTTTGTTGTTGTCTGCCCATTTCATTTTGTAACCAAAGGGTTTATTAAAACCAGACGGGTTCCCTTTCAGAAGAGGCACATTTGTTGTTGTTGTTGTTATTAACGTACTCAGAAGAACACAATTATTATTTTTTAAAAAAGAAAGTCTCAACCCTGGTGGGGGTTTTTCTTCAAGTGAGCCATGTTTAGAACCTCTTTCTTCTCAGCTCGTCTTTTAGAGAACACATGAGTTTTTGGAATAGCAGACCTGACATAGTCTCTGCTGTGTTAGTGGCAATGTAAGCACAGAGAGAGGGGGTGGTCACATGCTCAACTTGATAGATTAAGTACATGCAAACTATCCAGAGTACTGGTTGTGGGGGTCGGGAGAGAGACTGGAGGGGTGTACTGTTTTCTCAGATACCCTCATTACACCCAGACATTCTCTGTGTTTACTTCTAGAGTGACCATGCTGGTGCACACCTGTAATCCTCGCACCCAGGAAGCTCAGGCAGGAGGATCATAAGTTGTAGGGCAGCCGGAGCTAGAGAGCAAGGCCTGTCATGAACACAAGCAACAAACAAACAAACAAACAAACAAACAAAAGCAGAACAACAACCAGAAAAGGTTGGTTCTAGGCTAGGTGTGTGAGTTACAGTCTTTGTCAAGAGATTTGGTCCCTGAGATGGACTGCAGAGGGAAATAAACAGTAAAGGCCAGATGGCAACCACACCGTCTCCACATCCACATGTGTGAAGAGAAACCTGACAGCTACTGTCAGGGGACAAGGCCCCCGACTCTAAGGGCTCAGAGCTTTAGAATAACTATCTAGAAACATGTACAGCCATCTATATAAAAAGTTAGGTTTGCATGGTTTATTTTGTTGTTTAGCCTTACTATCAAAATATTTCTCATAGCATCTGTGTGTGTGTGTGTGTGTGTGTGTGTGTGTGTGTGTGTACCATGGCATGCTTAGCGGTTTGGGGAACCTGTTCTCCCCATCTGTCCGGTAAGTCCCTGCCTCTACCTCCTCAATGCTGGGATTATAGGCATCTGCCACTATGCTTGTTTATGTGATGGTAGGATCCAATTCAGGGCTCTCTGCAGGCTAGGCAAGCACTCTGCTAAATGAGCTATCCATATCCAACATCACATCTTCGGGGGTTTTGTTCAAACTGTGTTTGTATCCATCCCAGATAAGGGGCATCCTTGTGTTGTACACTAGGTCCCACACTACATAGTATCACAGGTGTACATTACTGTCTGTATGCAGCTTGGCTATGGCAAACATTGAGCAGCTGGATCCTGAGTCTGGCCTGGAGAGGCTCCAGGGGCTGGAAGCTGTCACCACAAATGCTACCCGTGCTCCAGCTCTACCCTCTCCCAGCAGAGACAATCCTGCTACACTCACACTGCTGTCCTGCTTACAGGTCACTGGTCAGGAACAAAGTCAGATGAGCCTGCGATACCCCCTTTGTTGGACATGTAATCTCAGGTGCATTGTGCTTCTCTGAAATGTGAAAGTATATTATGGGCTGTGAAGCTCTGTAGAGGGGATTAGGTAATGATGACACTGGTGAGAAGAAAGAATGGCGTCATGGTGACACACATCCCTGTCCCAGAAGCTTGTGGCCTCAGAAGGTCTGGATGCCTGAGAACAAAATAAGCATGTGTTCCTATCTTTCTTTCATAAGCTTTTCCAGTGATGGCACATACCCGGTGATGGATTAATGTTGTCAAATAAGGGAAGGGATAGAAGAAGCAAGGAGAGGTGAAGTGTTGAGCGAATGAGGTTTTAGGGAGAGCAGAAAGTGCAAGCTGGCTGTAGTACTCCTGGACTGAGAGATCAGTGACATATTAACTCCTCTTGAGGATCAGTTACTTAGGACATAAGCCAGTGCTCACTGAGTCCCAGTGCTATGACAAACTTTAGTCCCTCGGATCACCTGCCAACTCACACCGGATTCACTCTGCATTCTCATCTTCAAGATTAAGTTACCGATGCAAGGAAGGCCTGCATTAGTAAGCATCAGAAATGGGATTTGAATGCAAGACCTGTGCGGAGTCAGAGACCAGGCTTGTGAAACCACTGGAACATGCGCTAGACTTATTCAGGAATGCTCTGACTCTAAAGAGTCACGGACCTTCTAGTAGAGAGGGGGTTTCTCCTTCTAGCTGTTGTTAGATTCTTGCCTTTCCCAGGGAAAGCTTTCCTTCTGCATATGCCTGGCAAGAGCCTTGGCTAGAAAGACTGGCCAAGTTAGAACAGGGAGCCACCCAGGCCCAGACTATTACACAGTGCTGGAAAAATGGAGGCTCTGCATCTGAGGTCTTCTTGCTGGACCTGGGGTTGAGGTCATGAAGGAGACCACTAAGGTGGTATGTGGTGGTCATAATGGGAATGATCTTGGAGGGAAAATAATACAGGAAGGAAGGACGAGAGGGAGGGAGAAAGGGAGGTGGGAGAAGAAGGGAGGGAGGAAGGGAAGGGGAGGGAGGAAGGAAAAGAGGGAGGTAGGGAGGAAGGGGAAGAGAAAGGAAGGGAGGGAAGAATGAAGGAAGAAAGGCAAGAAAGAGGGAGGGAGGAAAGGGGAGAGGGAGGCAGGGAGGAAGGAGAGGAGGGAGGAAGGGAAACATATGGTGAGAAGGACAGAGAAGAAGGAATGGAAGGAGAAGGAAGAAAGGAAGATAGGTAGGTAGGAAGGAAAGAAGGAAGGAGGAAAGGATGACAAGGAAGGAAACAGAGATGAAGAGAAAAGAAGACAGGAAGAAGTACAGGGAGGTAGGGAGAGAAGAAAGGAGAGGAAAGGGTAGAAGGAGGGAGGAAAGATGGATAACTGATCTATGCATTCCCCTTTGCTCCAGTGTTACTGGTAGAGAGCACCAGGGACAGCTGGGACTCAGTGGTGAAAGGAGAGAAGGAAAATCATTTTCCCCGTCCCAGCATGTGATGTCATCGGATACCAAGGCACAAGCACACCCCTGTCTTGTGTTTTGTTGATGTGCTGAGTTCCCATTGGGTCTTTGGAAGTATCCTGGACAGGCCTGAAGGGCACAGTGACCATGGGGAGGGAGGGATGGAAGAAGAAGACAAATACACAGGTTCAGAGGACAGTGTCTTATCCCCTCCACTCCCTCTGCTTCTCCTCAGGATTCCCAGCCATCAGTGTCCACTCCCATCAATGCCACAGAGGCAGGTTGAAGCTTGAGCCATGGCCTCTGAGGACACAGAGGGCATCATGCTTCATCCACAGGTCAGAAGCTTGACAGTGACGCAGCACCCTCATTGAGCAAAGGCTGGGTGGTGGTATACTTTCAACAGTGTTTACTTAGTTATGTAAGTCAGCTTCCTGCCCCTGGGACCAAATCCATGAGATGATTTACATATAAAGAGAAAGGTTTATGTCTGCTCACATTCTGCCTAACTTTGGCCTTATTCCCTATGACAAGGTGGTCACAGAGAAATGTGAAGGGACAAAGCTTCTCACACCCTGAGCCAGGGAGCAAAGAGGAAGAGGGAGGTTGAACCTACAACTGTCTTTGGGGGCACATCCCTAGGTAACCTAAAAAGCTCTTGCTGGGTCCTCCTGACTTTTCAGGTTTTTTTTTTTTTTTAACCTCTGGATAGTACCACCCTGGGGAATAATCTTATAAAACCTGGGCCATTGAGGGCAAGGGTCACTCACAATAAACTCTAGCATCAATAGAAAGTCAAAGTCTTTGTTGTGCTTTCTGTTTTGCTTGTGTGTGTGTGCCTAGGTGTTTGCCAGAGGACAGCCGTCATGATTTGAATAAGAATAGGCTCACATACTTGAAGGTTTAGTTCCCAGTTGGTGGACTATTTAGGAAGGATTAGGAGGTGTGGCCTTGGAGGAGGTGAATCACCAGGGGTGGGCTTTGAGGTTGTCTTGCTCTTTCTCTGCCTTCTGACTGTGAATCAGGATGTAAACTCTCAGCTACCGCTCTGTAGGGACACTCACTAGTCACCATGATGATCATGGACTAACCCTCTGAAACTGTAAGCAAGCCCCAAATCGAATGCTTTTTGGTTATAAGCTGCCTAGGTCATGTTATCTCTTCACAGCAATAGAATAGTAACCCAGACAACAACCTCCGAGTGTTGTTTCTCAGGTTGTTCCACTGACCTTGTTTTGTGAGATAGGGTCTCCTGGGGATCCTAGGGGCTTGCCTATTAATCTAGGCTGGCTGGTCAGCAAGCCTCAGGGATGCTCCTGACTCTGTCCCCACAATGCCAGGATTACAGATGCTCATTTCTGTATGACTTACTTTTATATTGTTGTGATAAGATACCATGGCCAAGGTAACTTAGAAAAGAATTTATTTCGTTTATGGTTCTAATAATATAATCTACATGGCAGAGATAGTTGGCAGGACTGCAGGAACGGGAACCTGAGAGCTCACTGTAATTTGGAAGCAAACAAAACAAAACAAAACAAAACAAAACAAAACAAAACAAAACAAAAACAGGAAGCAAGCGGCTTGAGGCTTTAACTGTCAAAGGCTCCCTCCAGTGATATACTTCCTCCAGTAGGAGCATGCCTCCTGAAACTCCCCAGACATGGCTACCAACAGAGACAGAGCATTCCAGTAGCTGAGCCTATGGGAGATACTCTCATTCAAAACCACCACTGCTACGATGTTATTTTTTATTTCTTTGTGGGTTCTGGGGCTGATCTCAGGTTCTTGTGCTCATGTGGCTGGTATCTTCTGAACAGAGCCACATCTCCAACCCTAGTAAGTAATTTGTTTAGTCTCAAAGCAATCAGATGAGTCTCAGACCCTAGAGAGCTAAAACCTCTGTTTCTCCAGTGTGTGCCAGAGAGCCTAGGGGACCTGGCTCTTCAGCTTGCTGCTTGTCAGTAGGGTATGCCAAAATGCTCCTGTGGCTTGTTTAACACACTCTATCTGTAAGGTGGAGTAGTCACGTGGCAATGCCTTCTAACTGGGCATAACTGTCAATACCGAGTTCTCCTGGAGGGCACAGCACTACAGCCAAGTTCTCAATCCCAGGTCCACACCGCCCTCAGAATCCTGCCCAGCATTTCGAGAAGCAGGGATTCTTACCTCACAGCAAGAGTTCTGAGGATTCAGAGCTGTAAAAGAAAAGCAGTTTGTCCTCTGCCTTGGCAAAGCTCCAGCAGCAGCCAAGTGGAAAGGCCAGCATGGCTGGTGCACTGACGTAGCACAAAACAGTGGCTTTTATATTCCTAAATGCATGGCTCTGCCCCCTTGAATCTATGATTGTATGAGTTCCTTGGGGAGGTAACAGCCTTTCTGTGTCTAGAATTGTCTCCTCTCCAAATTCCCCATTCTAGTAGTTCATAGCACAAAGCCTTATGTAACACATATCCTGGGGCAGGAGAGTCCCTCCTTTTCTGTTCAATGGGCTCAGTCCTGTAGCAGGTAGCCTGTAATGTTTGAAACCAAGGATGAGCTGAGCTGCCCAAACAAGCAGGTATCTGCTACCAGGTAAGAAAGACAGGGGCTTTAATGCCTCCTGGTTGTCTGTGATTCTCTGATGAGCTCTCATGAATCTCATACTGAAAATGGTCATAATGATTTATCTCTTAGAGCATCCACCCACTAAAGGACAGAAGGTGGGTTTGCAGGGCATGCTAGTAGTGGGAGTTTGAATAAAAGACTCTGACTTTAAATTGTCAGGGCAAAAATATCATTCCTATCTCAAAATTCAGTAGTCTGGGGTCTTCTTGGCCCAGGAATGCAATCCCTGGGTCCTTGTGCATAAACACATTGGGTTTGTACAATGGCTAAAGCAGCTGTTCAGGAATATGTGAGACTCCTCAGAAATGTCAGTGGATCTGAGGGAGAGGGGAGGCAGGGAGAGCTGGGAGGAGTGGAGGGAAGGAGGGTCTTCTCCCTTAAGTACTCTTGATTCAAAGACTTTGGTTAAGACAAAAGGTGACTGAAAATGTCTTGCTTCTCCCCTCCAAACCCCCACAGAGAGGTGTCCTGTAATCCTCCTAGTCCTTGGAGCTGAGTAAGTTTAATGGCTCGATGAGTCAAAGCGAGGCAACAGAAGTGAAGTTTAGGGTCATCTCAGGTCAGATCATCAGAAGGAAGCCTTGCAACTTCAGCCCTTACATTTTGGAAGGCTCTGTGTAGGGATGGCTGAGGTGAGAACCCCACAATTAAACCCCAAAGACAGACCATGAGTTAAGCAACCCTGGGTCAAAGCATCAAGAACCAGCCTTCCCAGCCCAGCCTCAGGGCTCATGAGAGAAGTTGTCTCATGGCAAATAATCTTGCGTTGCTCGTTGCCCATTATCTTATAAGGAGGAGTCATTGGTTTAGGGTCTGCCCATACCTTATTCCCTTCCTTCAAGTCTCAGCATCCAAATGGAATCAAGCTGTACTAGAGGTCAATACTGCAGCCTAAGGACTCACACGAACAGGAAAAGGACACAATTCTGGCCCTAACATCAGAGTTTGATGGTCTTCTGTGAGCCTCCATTTTGTTCTCTGGAAAGTGAGATCTTAACCTAAGGTTGACATGACAGGTAAGAAATGGCATGGAACTACTTGCTCACAAAAGATGGTTTATTAGGTCACTCAGACAGAAAACCGCCCCTTGCTTTAGCCTTCTGCTCAGATCTCTTTGGGATGAGCCATGTTAACAGTCAACATTTCTAGAGTGGAGTGTGTGTGTGTGTGTGTGTGTGTGTGTGTCTGTGTCTGTGTATGTGTCTGTGTGTGTGTCTGTGTGTGTGTGTCTGTGTGTGTGTGTCTGTGTGTGTGTCTGTGTGTGTGTGTCTGTGTGTGTGTGCGTGTATGTGTGTCTCTGTGTGTGTGTATGCACCATTGCTTATTTAAGACAGGGTCTCCTCTCTCACTCAGGCTCATCTTGAACTCACTATGTAGCTAAGAATGATCTTGAACTTGTGATAGTTTTGCCTCTGTGTATGGAGCGCTGTGATTAAAGGTATGAGCCGCCATTCCTGTTATTTTTAGATGGCACCATAGATTGAGCCCACGGCTTTATGAACAAAAACTCTACCAACTGAGCCACAACTCTAACCCCTTGTAGAATAATTTATAGACGACTAAGATATGCCGTCACTATAATTCATTCAAAAATAATCTCAAAACTTATGTGGTACCTATTGAAATTATTGATGGCGTGGACTTGCCAAAGAGAAAATGTGTTTATTTCCTTTTGCATTTTAGAGGTACAAAAAAGGTCCACGGAGTCTGGAAACTGTTTTCAAGGTTTCCTAGTGGAGGATTGTGTGTGGTTCAACCTCAGGATTTCAAGCAGGTCATGTGATCTGGAAGAAGACAAGTTTATCATACATGCAGAAGGTCCTTAATAACAAAACTCGTGCCACTGTGCAAAAACCTCAAAGGTCTGCGAGAGTCGTCTGCTTTCTTTTCTCATTTCTGAGCTTGGGACTCAGGTGGGTCATTCATCCTTCTTCCAGAATCCTGGAGCCAGGAAGAAACAACTTATCTAAGGTTCATGCCTTTTATCTCAAGGTCAGTGAGAAGAAAAACATTTTATCAACTGGAAGCCAAGTTAATATTTGTCCAAAGCCTTAGATGTGAGCTCAAGGGGCAGGTGAGTCATGAGGAGATCAGGACACAGCCCTTGGTAGGTCCCAAAGGAAGCTGCCTTGGTTGGTGCCAAAGAGTCCCCTACTTTGCGTGCATCTTTCAGGGGAGAATCAGGAGAGGCTGTGTCCTGGGGGGTAAAAGCATTTGAGTGTTCATGAAAGATAATCTCTCTCATAAGCATTTGAGTATTATATATATTCATGGATGTTGGTCTCCCTCATGAGCCATGTGTGGGCAGTCAATGGTCTGGGACTTTTCATACACAATTTTATTCTACTCTACCACTAGTCTAAGGAGAATGGCAAGGACGGACAACTCTAAAACCCAAGGTCCATTCTTACAGTGGGCTCTGGATTCAGTCTGACTCAGTTTCCAACCATGCTCTCAGTGACCAACACCACATGTTTTCTAAGGTGAAGTGCTTCAAGATTCAGTTGCCTTCCCTGTAAGTAGAGGTGATGGAGGTAGACTTCTTGGCACACACTTCATTGTAGATGAGGAGATCAGGGCCATTTGTAGCCACCAGCCCCTGTCCCCTAGGATTCTGCTTCTGTGAGGGCTCAAGGCTGTCTTTCCTGACTGTGAGGGCCACCTTGAGGCTGTGCCAATATCCTGCCTTCTGGTAGACAGGATACCACCCTCTTTCTAATGTCTCTTTACTTTTGGTCATCTCTCTCTCTCTCTCTCTCTCTCTCTCTCTCTCTCTCCCTCCCTCCCTCCCTCCCTCCCTCCCTCCCTCTTTCTTTCTTTCTTTCTTTCTTTCTTTCTTTCTTTCTTTCTTTCTTCCTTCCTTCCTTCCTTCCTTCCTTCCTTCCTTCCCTCCCTCCCTCCCTCCCTCCCTCCCTCCCTCCCTCCCTCCCTCCCTCCCTCCCTCCCTCCCTCCTTCCTTCCTTCCTTCCTTCCTTCCTTCCTTCCTTCCTTCCTTTCTTCCTTCCTTCCCTTCTTTCTTCTTCTTTGATACTTCCTCCCCCTCTCCCTCCCTCTTCCCCTTATCTCTACCTCTACCACCTCTCTCCCAACAAACTCTTCACGTATAGCCCAGGATACTCTCACACTTACGGCCTTTTTGTTTCATCTCTGTGAGATCAGCCTTGTGGTTTTCAGTCATTTGGATGTATCTAATGGATGGTTGTTAAAGAGAACATAGACGACAGTGGCATTGTTACTTCTCAAAAATACTTTGGTATTTTCCCCAGGCCCCGAAATGTGTTGATTTCTCATTTCTTTGTTCCTGTTCCTATTGACAGACACTGGGTCATGCACCCACTGTGACTCCATCTCAGAGTCCAACAGGAGAGCCTAATGATGTGCGGAGCCCAGTCTAGACCAAGAGTGTCCTGGACTAAGTTTTCAGCACTTAACAAGTGCAGAATGTTAATCTCAAAGACGGGAAGAGAAAGACCACTGACCCAAACCATCATGGTCAAATTATTTAAAGCAGGCCATTAAGTAAAGCAAGTTTTTCTTATTCGTGTACATAGGCTGCTTCCCGGTCCCACCCCAAGGTTGGGTACAAGGGATCAGCCTACAGTGTAAGGAAGACAAGACTTTTATAGCTCAGGGGTAGGGAGGTCCTAAGTCGGAGAAACCAGGAGTGGGGTGGGGGTGTTACAGGAGTAGAACATAACAGTTGGTCAAAACAAGATAATCCCAAGAAGTAGTCATAATAAAGTAATCATAGGGGTCCTATAACCTTTTCAAACAAAGATGTGATTGCCATTCTTGCACTAGGCAGTTCATGAGCGTTTGTAGTTAAGTTTACAGGTGTGGTATAGCTCAATCTTTGAAAAACAGAGGTTCGATCATAAACAGGAATGAATCTAGTTCATCCTCACTATGTGTTGGTTTTTAAGCCTAGGATGGAGGCAGGCTGGTTCATCCTGTATTCTTCTCAGTGCTACACAGTAGCATTTTATTAATAGCCTATAACCAGGGCCTGCTGGAAATACGTGCATACATCAGGAAATCAGAAAAATCTTCAAATCTGGGATATTTATTTTTCCAAGGAGCTGTTGAAGCCATTGCTTACTTTTTTCAGCCCCTGCCCAACCTCCTAAACCAGGGATTCCCAGAGTTCAGCACTGAGTGACTTCCTACTACCGAGGACTCTCCCGGCAGTGGCTAACCTCGAAGAGATCCTGCAACTTTTGAGATACAATCCACTCTGCGCTCCCACCATCTCCACCCAGGGTTGCTCAGTTACCAGGAGAGAAGATGCTACCCATGCTTCCCCACCCAGCAGAGCAGAAAGTCACTGGTCAGGGACCAGAAAAAAAAAGTCTAATCTAAACAGAAATAGCTGAAATAATTGCTGAGCAAATCTAGAAAATAGCTAGCTAAGTAAATTGCTTTTCTTGCACAAAGTTTCCCTGAGTTTGCCCCTGAGCGGGTGGGGAGGAGCAACTCCCTGGCTGCTTAGCTGCACCCTGTTGCTTGCTTCCAGCTTCTCCTCCCTGCAGTCACCAGGCATTTCTTACTGTACCAGCAGAGCAGCCATGCTCTGTCTTGAGAGGTTGAACTTCCTGTGGAAACATGGCAAGTTGGAAGGGATTTCTGCTGGCACCCAAGGGTCCTCCTGTGGCTCTGTTGTTTTGTTTTCTCTCTTGTTATTTTGCTGTCAAATTCAGATCAACACAAGACCTGCAAAATTGCGGCCTAATCTTTTTTTTTTTTCTTCAAATAGCAGGCACTGGGGGCAATACCACCCATGGTTTGAGCAGCCAATGAGTTCTTTCTTATACCAAGGTGATTCTACACTAAACCTAGACACCATTTCAAGTCTCTTCAAGAAATGATTTACTGGGAGGCATGCATTCCCATTCTCTACTCAGGTCAGACTTAGGTCATTGTCCATGGTTGGTCCCAGAGCTGAGACTCTGCTGGCAGGATATGAACTCTGAACCTCATAAAGCTACCATCTCTTACGTGAGGTACAGACATTCTCTTCTGTGTCTGTGGAGTGCTCAACAGTAAGTGAGGATTGTACATCACACCCCTCCGTGCAATGTGCAGGGAATATGTAGATGGACTACTGGGGCCAGAGGTTGGGGAGGACAGAGGTGAAATGAATGTGACAGGCACACCGCACTGACGAACTCACAGCAGCTGTGGTTATCACTGTAAGGCCTGCAAGATCCAGTCAGCCAACCTCCAGAAGTGAAGGAAGGAGGGGCTGCAAGTCCCCAACTTTTAGCTGAGGAGCTATTGATAATTGGTGGTGGTTGAGGGAGGGAGAATCAATTTTCTTTAGGGTGTGGCCTCTGCTAGGTTGACCATGCTCCAGTGGATGGCCCATATCCGTGAACATATATGCAGCACTAATTAGACTCAATAGGTTTATATTATATATATATATATATATATATATATATATATATATATATACACGCACACATATAAACATATGTACATATGTTATATACACACACATATATATACACATACATTATATACACACATATATGAACATTATATAGACACATACATTATATACACATATATGAATAACATATACATATATACACATATATTTTATATATATACACATATGAACATTACATATACAAAAGAGAACATGAAATGGGGAGGGGCATGGAGGGTGGATATGAGAGGAGTGGGGAAATGAATGTGATCAAATACATTGGATGCATGTATTAAACTTTCAAAGAATTAATAAAAAGATCAATTTCGGAGACATGCAGGAAATGAGGCAAGGACACACAAAACTAGAAGTGATCAACAGGGAGAGAAATGGCACGTGACCCCGCTGTGGCTTCTTCTCAGATAGGCTGAGACCTCCTAGAACAGAGAGTCATACAGCGTGTGAGAAAAAGAGGGGTTCAGAGAGGTTAAAATGACTCTCATTTCTGTCTAGATGTGGCTTTGGACCCCTGGGAAGTCATTAAATTTAAGACCTAAGGCTCTCCAGACAACACTGTGAACATTTAACACACTCACTCGTATGAATCGCTTCCCTCGTGTGTACACCGCCTCCCTAGCCAGATTCCCAGAGAAACAGAAATTAAAACAAACAACTCTGCTGCGATTTTCTGAACCCCAAAAACCCCAAAGCTGATCTTTTCTTTTTTTTGAGTTTGTTACCTTATAACTTAAAGAAAAAGCCCCTAAAACTTGAAGTCTATCTGTCCCAAAGATCAGTCTTGAAGTAAGCCCTAAACCTAATCAGGGATTTCTTCCCGGCCTTTTCTCCCACAGACAAACAGTAACTTGAGCGCAGTTGATTAACACACAGTGCAGACAGCCTGCTCAGGCCCCCTGGCCTGGGAGAAAGGCATGCTGGGTTGGTTTTACCTCCCTGGGGGAGCTTACTCATTTGTCACCACCTGGGTCCCTAGCGGTTGAGATGCTTGCCCTTAACACACAAATTCAGAGGTGAAGCTGCTGAGGGTTCCTATGAGTTCAGGGAGATCCCCTCAGACTCAAAGTGAACCCCCTTTCCCATCCTGGTTGGAAGTCAGAATAAGGGATGCCTTTTCTTTCTCCAGGCCAAATGATCAAACGTAGGATGTCAAGAGTTGTTCAGATGTAATCTAAGAAGCATCTTGAGACATTTCCTTCTTACTTATGATTTTACATACTTTACAATACTATAATCTTTGATGACTGGGGATAAGGTGGGAAATAGTCACAGAGCCCAGTTTTTAAAAAAAGAAAGAAAGAAAAGAAACAAAACCCAAAATCAAAAGACCATAAATCCTACATGCCACAAATAGAAGATCCAGCTTGAAATTTTAAACATTTGTCATACAGAGTAATGGGAAAACTGCTCATAAAGAGAAGCAGGGGGGAAACACTGAGTTTGTGATCAGCCTGCTTATCAGGAACAAGTGTAGTTATCCTTTTTGCCTATCTGACTATTGAAATAATGGACCCCAAGAAACAGGAATCCTCCTATTACTGGAGGAAGAAGAGGTCAGGGGAAGGCAGGGGTCAGGGGAGGAGGGACAGGCAGAGGGGACTCGTTTCCTGGATAGACTTACAACTTGTCAGATCCCCTAGACAGAGAGCATCTTAGCCACAGCAGCAGAAGGCAGGGGCCTCCCCTATACCAGGCAGATTGATGATTTGTATAGCTTGCTCTCTTTGTGAACTACCATTACAGATGGACTTGGATTAGAAGGTCTCTGTGTCTCTCTCTCTCCAATCTGGCCACATTGAATGAATCTGCTCTTTCTGGTCTTCAGTATTAATTTGGTTCTTTTAATTGGCTTATTGAAGATGGTTGGCTTGGTTGGGTACACAGGCTGTGACCCTGAGTCTGGTCACAGGTTGTCAAACACTTGATTTTGTTGCTTCAAGATCTCCTGTGGATGAAAAATCTTAGGCTCCTGTCTTGAAGTTTGAACAAAAAACAGTGGCATTATTTTATGTTACTTTGTTTGGTTGGCTTCTCAAAGTAGGGCCTACAACACAGGCTGATCTTAACCTCTTGATGACCCTACCTTAGCCTCCTGAGAGGGATTGCAGGTGTGTGAGTCCAGCTGAGACAACTCTGCTTAACTCCCTCCCAACAATGGGCCTTTCAGGCTAGTGGGAACTATTCTTAGTCTTTGTTTGAGATGGCACAACTCAATGTGTGAAAAGATGGGGTAGAGGAATAGTCAAAGATTTCCAGTTGAGTTCCTTCCTGGCAACTCCCAGCAGTGAGGGCAAGGGAGAGTTGAGTCTGCTTCTCGGCTCTTGGCAAAGGTCTTTCCGCTCACAGATCTGCAAAGACAGAAGAAAGGGAATGAAAAGGAAAAGAACTCTGTCTGTTCTTGGGGTACACAAGATACAGGCCAAATGACTCGGGGTCATTGAATGATCAGAAGACAGCATGCTTCAGGTAAGATGTGCATGTATGTGTTTGTGTGTGTGTGTGTTTGTGGTATATGGTAGTTTCAGGCAGTTGTGAGCCACCCTGTGTGCGTACAGAGAATTGAATTCATGTCCTCTGCAAGACGCTCTTAATGGCTGAGCTGTCTCTCCAGTCCACCTGTTTTCTTTGCTCCAGTTTCACTGCCTATAAAGTACATTGTATCATTTTCATGTGCTGGCTTATTTAAACCACCTGCCACCCAACAGCACCTTTCCCAGTAAGGTTTTGTTTCTTCCATGATGGTGTTTTTGATATCTATGGCTGAGGTACTCAATGTCTGTCTGTTTCTCATCTCTGCTGCTCTCTAAGTTCTTGATCAAGTCACTGGACATTCAGTCCCATGAAGATGATCATCTGTCTTCCACTTGTGTTGCTGTTAATTTAGGGGAGTCCCCCTAGAATCACCACACATTACAGGTGAAATCTGGGCCCTCTCTTGTAGTTCTTAGAGTCTCCTTCCCTCTGAGGAAGCAACACTAAGATCATTTAGAAAATGAACTAAGATCATTTAGGAAATGAAATCAGAGAAATCACCATGAGAATCTAGATCAGTAGTTGTGGTGACCCCAACCATAAAATTATTTTCATTACTACTTTATAATTGTAATTTTACTACACTTATGAACCATAATGTAAATATCTGTGTTTTCCCGTGGTCTTTGGCAACCCCTGCGAAAGGGTCATTCAACTCCCAAAGTGGTTGCAGCACAAAGGGTGAGAACTGCTGATCTAGAACTACAGTTTCAGAGCTGTTCACAGGAAGGATTCTTGTCTGGATTAGAGTTTCGGTCCCACCTTTGTGTTAGCCCCCACGATGCTCATTTAAGGGGACATAAGAAACCAGCACTCCCTTCTTATATTGGTTCCGGGCCCATGGGTATATTTTTTAGAATGACTGCACTGGGGAATTCTCACCCTAAGTCTGCCTAGCCAGTTTCCAGCATTTGTTTTGGGAATTCTTTCCTTCTTGCTGACATTCTTACCTCCTTCAGTCAGCAGACCTTAGATTCCACAGAGCTAAAGCTGAGACGGAACATTCAAGGCACTGAGGAGAGAGCTCTAAGCTCTAGGAAGTGAGAATGTTCTGAGGACAGAGATAGACATGGACTCCCCTGCTCTGCTCTCCCTTTCAGAAAGCTCCATCCTTCCCTCCCGGTGATTTTGTGGGAGATAATAACTGCAACTAAAGCGAAGTCGGAGCTCAGCCCTGCTGCTGTGTGGTACAAAAGAGGATATCCTTGTGCCTCCAGTGAACTGCAGATCCTGTATGGGAAAGAATTTAGTAGTAGGCATTTAGGTTGTAAGGCACTAATGCAGTGCCAGTAAGGAAAAAAACTTTGCAGGCGTGCAGAAACACTTCAGAATTTTTTATTAACCTCAATTGACATCTAGGGATTTGATGGTTATCTTAAAGAAAGCTGGTTTGAAAGCCCAGCCATTTGTATGTAAACTTTGCCCATTAGCAGAGCTAATGGCTTGAGGACTTGCCTACTAATCTCTCACTTTCTTCTTGCCTGAAGCCCCCTTTATGGTCCCCACAGGGACTTAGATTCTCCCCTGGTTTGCAAAAGTTAGAGCAATTGATTATTCTCAAAGCAGAGATGCCTATCTTGACGACTGAGTCCAAGATGTTCTGAAAAATCTACCTCTTTCCATCCGTGCTTTAAGGCTGTGTTACAAAGCAAGCAATCCTCACACCCCCCCCCCCCCGAGTTCCCCTTACCACTACTGCTATTCTTTCTATAAGTGGCTCATGGACAGGGCACTCACCAGTGTTCTAGGTCCTATAATAAGGCAAGGGTTGGGCTGTGTTTCTCTTTCCTTGTGTTTCTATAGATATCCACCAGAAAAGGTCTGTGGGCTGCAAGTTGGAAGTGCTAACCTCTTTCTAGGCTTGCCAAATTTAGCAAATGAAAACACAGAACACCCACGTTAGTTTAGATTTTTAGATAAATAATAAGGAGATTTTTAGTCTATGCATCAAGTAGGGTAACAGGTCTACTTACAGATAAAATTATCCTCTATTTTTTCCTGGAAATTCATATTTAAGTGGGTCTTTGTATTTTACCACATAGCCGCATCCCTTTCTGATCTCTGCTGATGCCTTTCTCTGAATGAAGAATGGACTCAGCTCAGATAGGAAATGATAGCAAGTCCTTAGTAACAGGTTTTGGTCTCATGATGCTTGCTTTTACAGTTACATTTTAATTCAGAGAAAATAATACCAGTTGTGCATTTAGACTATTTTAAAATAAATTTAATTTTAAGATACATTTAAGTCAAAAGCTAAAAGAAAGGAGTTATGCTAGTTTTGCTAATTTAACAAACTCTAGAACTATCTGGGAGACCCAGCCTCTGGCCACATCTGGGGTATTATTTTTATTGCATTGATTGAGGTGGAAAGACCTGTCCACTGTGGGTGACACCATTCCCTAGCTGGGATCCTGGACTGTTTGAATGGAGAAAGGAATAGTAACTTTCATTCATCTGTCTTTGTTTCCTGATTTTAGATACAATGTAACTACTCTCCACCCCAAGCATCAGAAAAAGGTAGGAAGATGTGAATGGGTTTAAAAAAATGTTAGTATACAGTGACGTTGGCTATCCCTAGTGGGTATGGACTAACTGTTGACCAAGGTGCTTTCCTTTGGTTGTTGCTAGACTTAAATTGTATATAAGCAACAGTTGTGGCTAAGTTTAAAGGATTCCACTGTTTGCTTTGTGAACTCTTATAATTTAGGAAGAGTGAAGAATTCCAAATTGCTATGCCTTTTAACTTGCTGTTGTTAATGTTATTATTTTTTTTTCTTCAAAATGCAGTGAGGCTGTACCTAGGAGGAGAAAACAGTCTTTTGTTAAGGCTTGTTCCTGGTCTTCTGTCTGCTTCCTCTTGAGTTTTCTTTGCTTAATTTTTCCCTAAGTGTCAGAAACCTAGAGCATCTTCGCTGTGTCAGCTGAGACCCTGCTAGAAACGCAAGCTTTGAGTCCACGAAGATGGCTCAGCTGGTCAAAGCATCTGCCGCCAAGTCTGAGGACGGGAGCTCAAGCCCTAGAACCCGTCTGGTTGAAGGAGAGACTTGATTCCTGCAGTTTATTCTTTTGATTCTTCATGTGTGCAACACTCACACACATATACAGACACACAATAAATAAGTAAATAAATAAAGATTAAGAAAAGAAGAAATACAAATTTCTAGATCCCATGGAAGAACAGCAACCTGCCATCTTTGTTTTTAACAAATCCTGGAAACCATTCATTCTTCATTTTTCTTCCTCCCTTCTCCCTCCCACTCTCTTCTTTTCCTTTCCCCCTTCTTCATTTTTCTTCCTTTCTTTTTTTGACAGGGGCTCATGACCTCAAACTTGCTAAGTAGCTAAATAAAGTCTATTCCTCTTTACCTCCCAACTGCTAGGATCAGAGGTGTGCATTGCCACACCTGCCCCTGCAGGTGATATGAATGTGTCTTCAAGCCTGACACTCACTGTGGTAATTCCTTCCGTAGAGCAGGCTGTACCACGACAGTCTTTGCATTTTCTCACTTCTCTTAGATACAACTGTTTTCTTCTCATAGTCACAGGCTTGGTGGATCTTTTGAGTTGCCCTGCAGTATTTACTGATCTTTTTGGCCAGTGTGGTTATTTTAGGCAGCCCTGGCACCCTCTGAGCAACTTGAGAGATGCATTGTACATACTCATGTATGAGTGAGGTTGCTCACAGGTGTTTGAATTGAATTTGAGGATAGCAACTAAATATCAGAATTCTGATTCTGGCAAATGGTCTTTAAACATTAATCAATAAAGGAGCTTATGCATAGGTATCATTTTTTTAAAAATCACTAAACCTTTTTTTCTTTTTAAAGATCGGATCTCATGTAGCCTAGGCTGGTCTTGAACTCTCCCCATAGCTGAAGGTGACGTTGAACTCATGATCCTCCATTTCCCACCTCCTAAGTATTGAGATCATGAGATGCTATGCCTCATAATCACTAAACTTTATATTTTAATAGCATCTGAGGGTTAAAAGAGATAGAAGCTGATGCAAGACAGGGGAAAAATGCAAATAAATACACAAAGATATTCAACCTCACTGGAAAGGAAAGGGAACTGAATTGGCATACAAATAAGGAAACATTTTAGCTGTAAAATTAGCTGAGGTTTAAAAATGGAAAAGAAATCAGGTTTGGCAAGAATTCTGAAAAAAAAACCATTCATGTTGTGTGCTGAGGGAGTTCAAGTTATATGGTGACTATTACAAGGCACTCAGCAGAATATATAGTGAGTCGACGCAGAGTTCATGCCCTTTGACACAGTGCTTTCTCTTCTTGGAGGAAAAGTCAGAAACTAGTATGAATATTTATGCACAAATACGTCCATTGCAACATTATTTATAAATAGCAAAAAGAAAAAAAATGTGGGAATGGAATGTAAGCCAAAGCCAGTTAAATAAATTATGTTAACTAGAAACGGGAGAACATATGCAGTCATAAAAAAATAATGTTTCGGGGAGATATTTAGTGTCATGGAAAATTTGCTACTTATAATGTTAAGTTAAAAAAAAAAAGAAAGAAGGATAAACATTTGTCTATACAATCGTAAGAATTATGCTCGTGTGGAGCCAGAAGAAAATAGAGCAAAATGGTTAGCAGTGTTGACCTAAATATTAAGGCGTTTGGTACCACAATGTGGATTCCTTTATGCTTTAGTACTATAGTTACCATTTTCTGTGCTTCTTCAATATTTTCAAAATCTTGTAGAAGGGTAGTCGTCTATGTCCAATTTCCATAGAACTGGAGTTGAACAAAAGCATCAAATTAAATCTCCTGTAATTAAATTTTTAGTCACTCATTTACGTTAAAAAAATATGAAATGGCCTTTTGGTCATGATGGTATAGCTAGGGGTGAACGTGTCTTCCCAAGTGACTATAAAAATCAAGGAAGCACGCAAGGTTTGTAGTTATTGGGTAAGCGTCAGTTCGAGGCTGTGATGGCATGCTCCAAAGCCTTCAGGGCTAGAGAGTGAGCCCAGGGGCAGCCTGGGCAGGATTGTTCAAAAATTAAAAGCATGAGAAAGGCTGAAGGTGTAGGGTGTAGCTCAGTGTGGAGTACTGAGCATCCACAGGCCCTGGGTTCAAATCCTGAGAATCACCAACCAAACCAAAGGAGCAATAAGACAGATACTCAGGACTGACTTTGGAAGAAATCATCTCAGACATTTCGGAGAGAAATTTAATAGAAACTCCTAAATAGATACACTGTGTTCTTAAATCAATACACTGAGTTTTGTTAAGATGTTTGCATTGGTGTCCAGAGTCAGTACAATCTCCTTCAAAACCCAATAAGCATTTGGAATCAGAATTGGCCAAAAATAAATAAACATAAAAAAATCAAATTTGATTTTTTATAATCAAAAGCTCTCTGAAAACATGAAGGACCCAGAAGAGCTAAAACATCTCCAAAACAGAGAGCATAGCTTCTCTGTTCAATTTCATGTCACACTATGAAGTTCTACAGATCAGTACAGTGGAGCATGAGGGGCTGACAATTGGCCCAAGAGAAGAAATTCAGATCATAGCCAAATTCACATATATCTCATTGTTTGACTTTTAGGGATATCTGGATGAACTTAGAGATAAACGGGATTTGGTCTGCTACCTCACACCATAGCAAAGATTGGTTTGAGATGTGCTGATGGAAGATAAACCATTACAATGAACGGTAGGAGTTGATGGAGAAAATGAACCTCTTTTGAGAAAAATAAGACCTTTGAGCTGGGGGAGGATGGGCAGGGAGAGAGCAAGGCCCAGAGACATGGACACTGGTTCAGATCCTGCGGGCTCCCCACTCTCCTTACCTTGCTAGAGCAGAGCATTGTTACCAGTATCTATCACTGACTTCCCTCAGGGCTGTTTTAACTCACTGTGGGGCATTGGCTTGTCTTGAGAGCTGGGCCGAATGAAGGTTAGCACACCCGTGTGGAAGATTTACAACCATGACCATTCATTCATTCCCTCGATGTTCGTTCATTCACTCAGTGACCTGTGTTGTGTGCCACCTAAGTAGGCACTGTCTCTCACAGATGCCATAGTCTGAGAAGGGAGAAACTCATTCCTCCCCCCACCCCCCAAGAAAAGGAAATACAAAAGAGGAAAAAAGTTCGGAGACCTGCATTCGAGGAGAAGAAATACAATCCCATCAAGAAATAAGCTGACCTGGGGATGCTTATGCCTCCTCCAGACCATGTAGCCTACAGAAAGAGCAGAGAGAACATGATACTATATATCGTCCACAGAGAAAGTGATACTATGTAACGTCCACAAAGCTTACTGAGCAGGTGGAGACAGCAAGGCAGTCTGGTATGTGCTCCTGTCAGGAGACACCTAACAGAGGCAGGAGCTATGTGGAGGCACAGAACTAAGGTCAGCCATTGCCTTTGAATGTCTTATAGAGAAGAAGTGCATTAAACCTACCTTCAACTTGGTAGGCATGGAGCCCGAGCGTTCTAATGGTGGCCATTAAGAATAAAGAGGGTCTCGGAGCTTACGGTCTTCCGATGGAATGTTGTGGGACATCCAGATTTATTTTTATAATTGCAGCTTAGTTCACTTTCATTGCTACAGCTCAGTTGTATCTTTTTAAGTCAATCCGTATCAGCATTTTTTTTGCATTATAATCACCATCATAATAATAAACAGTTATCTTTATTGCTGGGAATGATGGAACGTGCCTGTAATTCCAGGACCCAAAAGACTGAGGCAGAGAAGAGTTTAGTTTAAGACCGGCCTGGGCCACATAACAAGTTCAAGACCAGTCTAGATTACATAAAAAGTTGTGTAGATTTTGTAAGTTCTAGGAGTCAAAGGCAGAGAAACACTCTTTAGACCACAGAGAAAAAATTCATATTAGAAAAACTTATTTTCTTTTTGTCCTAGTGCATTCTCAATAGTGTGTTCCACAGTGTCTCCCGGAGGCCATCGGGGAGCACGAAGGCTGGCTGGCTGTGACAGAGGTCCTCTGATATGTAGCTAGGGCTCCCAGTCACACTGTGTGGCCAGAGTCAAGCTCAAGAATGTCTCCCTGCTTGGAAAGAGTTCATTTTAACCAGAGAAGCTGGGGTCGATGGCCTCTCAAATGAAACAGATAAGGCAGGCAGAGGGTTCTTGTCAGAAACGAATGTTAAGGCTCTCCCTCCTGAAAAGCTTCGAGATGTTATCAGCAGGAGGCCTGGTTAGGCCTGAAACGAGCCAGTGAGAAGTCATATTAACCAGACGCCTGGCAGATTGTTTATTTATCTCCCACTAAATTCAATAAAGGCAGACGTATATAAATAAAGTGAAATAATGTGGACTTAGTAATTTATCACTGTGTAGAAAGACATTGTTACCCTTATCTCTCTGATGATGTTCTATTTCAATTGAACCATAAGGCTGTCATCTACCTCCCCCCAGGGACAGCCAGTGGAGACACACTGGGTGTTGTAGCTTAGCTCCCTCCTCCAGAATCCTGTGTCCTATGCCTTTGGGCTCCAGTGCAGGCAGCTCCAGGCAAGGGCCCGGGGTGACCTAGCTACTGGGTTTGAAGAAGAGGACATTGTTTTAAAAAATAATTTATTCACAACTCTCAGGGAAGGCACAATGAGGGCTTATTGGGAAGGCAACATTTTATTCATCTCTCCCAGAGTCCCCATCCTCTTATTGGTCATTTGTTAAATGTCAACTAGGCTGTAGAGGAGCGGGAGAGAGAGGAACATTGGCAACTTAATTGTTTGATTATATTATTGATTTTCTTGGTGATTGTTGTGGTGTTGGGTGATGTTGCTGATTACAGTGAGGATGGTGATGATGGTGGTGACGCTTGCTGATGATGACAACATAGTGATGGTGATGATGATGATGGTGATGGGCAGATAGTATTTGCTGTATACGTACCACATCCCAAGCATCTCTTTGATCATGTCACATAATTTGAATGCTATTTATTTTATTTTCTCCACAATCTTCAATATGGCCTTTGAGAGCCTTGGAGTATTAATAGCTTACCCCTGGTCACATAGCTGGCTGGGGGGGGGGGGTCCTGAATCCATTGTCATTACAGTTCACTAACAAAGGGCGAATCTCACTGGTGGGCATGAAGAAGCATTGGATGCAAGTGAGGCTGAGGCCACTGGGTTCCATCCTCAAAGACAGAGCAGCTTATGGGGGTGATTGGAGCTATTGGCACTGTGGGAGGCCAGAAGGTAGTGGTGCAGCCAGAGTAACCACAGAAGCTCTAGAAATGAAGGGGCCTTGAAGAAAGTTAATGCTTTTTACCAGGAAGAGAGCCCAGGAAAAGCTGTTGGTGAAGGTGCACCCAGTTAAAACAGACATCCCCAGCATTTTGGAGATGCCAACACCCTGGGACAACCAGTAAGATATCCAGGAGCTATGGAGTAGAGCTGGCCTGCGCCTGGAAGACAAGCTATGTGTGCTGCCAATGACAGAGCCAGAGAAGTAACCCTAGCCCTTTGCAGGAGCCCAGATGATGGTGAATAAATCCCAGATACTGGACAGTGAATGACTTAAATTATTCAAGTTTGGTTTTGCTTTGATCTGATCGTGACTGTACCCCAGAAGGATTTCATTTATTTTCAATTTAATAATTGCCCACATTTGAGAGATTGAATTTTTAAAGTCATTTTGTATGTTTTAAAAGAGACTTTGGATTTTTTTAAAAAAGAGATCAAATTTTAAGGTGTTTGAATTTGTAAACACCCTGAGACTTTTTGAGTTTGAAAAAAATGTTTCATTTTGTGTTGTTGATATTAATGGGTAACCTTGGGAATTAACAAGAAAGGGAAGGCTGTGGTTTAATAATGATGTGTATGTGCATTAAGCTGAAAAGGGGCCAATTGTGCTGGATAATGTTATGTCAACTTGACACAAGCTAGAGTAATCTGAGGGAGGGAACCTCAAATAAGAAAATGCCTCCATAAGACTGGGCTCTGGACAAGCCTCTGGGGAATTTTCTTAGTGACTGATGGAGGAGGGCCACACCCTTTTGATGGTGGTACCATCCCTGGGCAATGGGGTCCTGAGTTGTATAAGAAATCAGGCTGAGCTAGGCAGAGGAGTAAGCCAGTAAATAGCACTCTTCCATGGCCTCTGCATCAGGTTCTGTCTTCAGGTTCCTGCCCTGCTGGAGTTCCTGCCTTGACTTCCTTTGATAAGGAACAATACTTTGGAAATATATATATATATATATATATATATATATATATATATATCCCATTCCCCAACACTACAGAAATAGTAATCCTAACTAAGACAGCACTTCCAAGAAGTAAGGTAAAATTTAGAGGTTCAGGTTTTTGACAGTATGTCCTACACTGGACTAGAGGGAGGTTCTGGTACCCAGTTAGGACTGACAAAGAGTTAGAATACTGGGCTCTTGAGATATTGAGGAGGATGACTGATGGAGCAGGCATATTTCAGAAGACTAACTGTCAAGATGTTTGACAGGGAGATGAATTGTCACATCCACAGGGTCAAGCCCTGAGTCCCCCACATCCAGTAGCTTCTTTAGGAAAAGGTGGTCTGGGTGTTTTGTTGGGATAACTAGGTGTTTTCTCAATCATTTCTGATGATTCCAAGGGAGGTAGTTTTGAACTGGCCATTAATACCACACACAAGATAGCCACTAATGCTGCAGGATGCTTGATATCTGCCTTAGGAGATGTTCCATTTACTCTCTCAATGCACCTTGGAACAAAATGAGCTCCTTGGCTGAGACTGAATAGAATCAAGGTGTTCTATGACTCTCAAAGACTGAAAACCACTTCTCAGAAATGTGTATATATATGCTAAGAGACCTAGTTCCCATCGGTCTGGCTTCTAGAGTATATAAATGTAAGTAGCATTTCAACTATTTTAACTTGCATAGAAACTTAGAATAAGGAGAGAGCTAACTTAGGCAGGCGGAGAAAAGATATCGGGAAGAATCCTGAGGGCACAGAAGCTTCACCCCCAAACCTGGTGCCACCCCCTTCTTTACTCTCAAGAACAATGGCAAACCCTACCACTATACAATTCTAATCTTCTCTTTCCACTCCTTGGAATGAAAGACTCTTAAGTGAGAAGACATAAGTATCTCTCTTTTTCCATCAGGCCATGACAACCTTCATTACTCTTTAGTTCCTCCTCCAGGTCTTCACAAGTTAAGTCCTGTCTAGGAAGGGGCGAAACAGAGAATGAGTTCTCTGAGACACTATAGTATGCAAAGTTTGGAGGAGGCTGTTCAGTGCCATACCCAGATAGAGTCTTAGATCCAAATTAAAGGCACGGTAGACTTTAAGAGGGACCACTGGAATGTCCATGCCCTCTTGAGAAAAGCCGTGCTGAGTAAGTTCAAGTCATCCAAGGAAAAGCTTTCTCAGGTGCTCTCTGAACCACTGCATTGCACCTGTGCCTCCTACACACCCAAGCCCCACACTGAAAGTCCGAAGTGTTCCAAAACATTTGTGTCCTGATATGACCCTATAGGTACACCATTCTAGACGATACAACTATACTTTATGTACAATTTAAATATGTAGATATTCATGACCCCCAGGCAGTGTGCTTAGGTGTGGCTGAATCAGAAATGAATTTCATGCTTAGACACCAGTTGCATCCCAAGAGACTTCATTTTTCATATGCAAATACTCAGAAATATAAAAAAACAATGTTATACACTTCCAGTCCCAAGCGTTTCAGAAAACTTAGCCCTTACTGCTATCTAAATTGATAGCCACCCTCAACCTAAGACCACACAGGGAGACTCTAGCGTAGGGATCCAGAGAACATGATACAACACAGCTCCCCTTACTGGTGACTCTACGGTCCAGCCTAGCATGCACAGCTCTTCCCATTAGTGACATAGGACCCATCTTCTATGAGCCCTCTCTAGATGAATGAGAAATACAACTAAATTTTGCTTTGCTCTTCAGTGAGTCAACCTCCTTTGGACAGAGCCTCATTTATATTTATAATTATATTCATATTTATACCTATTCGCATTCCCTCCCTTAGAACTAGCAAGTTCATCCTTGCATAGACATACTCAAGGCATATCCCACAAATGGCCCCTCCCTCCTCCAGTGTGGCCAAGGAAAGCAAGCACCCAGCTTCTGGTTTGACCTTGGACTTTCTCTGCAGCTGTTTCTTGTCTGCTGGATGTGTCAACCCTATGTGATTTTAAGAGGCCATGTTACAGGTCAAGCCCATGAGAATAATGAGGAAGACTGGAGGGTAATTTATCCTGAGCTGGAGATGTGTGCATGAGAAAAGTTCATAATTCAGCCGCTACATGGGTCGAGGAGGATGACCTCACTGTTGACCTGGGTCTCATGAACTATTTGTTCTGTGGTCTAATTGATGCTGGGAACAATGTGGCCTTGAAGTGTCTGTCGAGGCATCTCTGACCCAGGCAGCCCTCAGAGGCCCACAGAGCACTTCCTATATTCCTCCAGCCAGATGGGGTGCCAGGGGATATCTGAAGATGGCCATGCTACTAACCTGGAGCTAGCATGCTTTGGGCCCTGTCTGTTAGCTCTGCCACTGTGCCAAGTGCTTTGTAGAGATGACATCATGTAACATTAACCTGATTGGTTCATGTTGTTTTTTTTTTTTTTAAACATAAAAAGAGTTTAACTAAAACATGTTCCACATAACATGCTGATCTAATGACCCTAACAGCAGAAATACCTAATATTCTCAAACTGGCATCCATGAGTCTGGACAAAAAGTCTGGTGTGCCTTCCTGGATGAAGGAGACCGGGAAAGAGAAGTCTACTGAAACACCCACGAGCTACCAGATGCTAGTTGCATGCTAGCTTCTTTGAATCCCATATGTCATTTTGTATATTATTCTGTGTCATTATCAAAATAATTCCAAGGCGCTGGGAGACTGATTGACTGGCTCACTCATTACCTTGAATCCATCTGTGTCTTCCTGGATCCACACGAGGGACTCCTTAAGCCACTATCTTGTGTTTCCTTCCTTCTTTCCTTCTTTCCTTCTTCCTTTTTTAAAAAATCAAACAATATACATTTAAAGAGAAAAAGAAAACAGTATTGACTGAGATGTATATACCGATATTTATCACATGATTAACAAGTGTAAGCATCTTTGATATTTGAACTGGGGATGTAACTAAGGGGTAGGAGGGTTGTGTTACACGCATGCGTCTTACATTTCAATCCCTGGGACTACCCCAAACCTCTCAAGGTCCAGGAACTTATCTGAAAGGTTAGCTAAGGCATTTGAAACAACCCAATAGATAAATATTTGATTTGTGTTAATACATGCAATCCCTCCTTCCAAACCCTACATCTAACTCAGTTCTTAAACCGAACTCACACAAGTTATTCTTTTACAAATTGTTCCTTCTTCTAATAGTCTTCTGATCCAAATGAGGCCCTCTCTTCAACAACTGATCCCAAGTGACCAGTATTAGTGATCTCCTATGGTACTTGACATAATCTAAGTTTTTGGTTACCAATCCTCTCACCTATTCATACTGTCTCATGTATAGGTTTTTTCTTTTTCTTTTTCAAGTTCTCCATGGAAAAATAAATCCCATGAGGGTAAGGTTTGTTTCCAATTTGTTAGTTCCCTGGGGTCAATGTTAGGCAATCATTGAGACTGTGCAAATTCACAGTATGATTCCTTGAATGAAAGGATTGTATACCAGCATGTGGCATGATGACATCTTGGCCTTCACAAAAGCCAACCTGTGGGTAGTTTATACATACCATAATATGCAAGCTACTATAGTGTATACACATAGTGTATACACACAGCTTGTCCTCCATTTGGAATCCTTTGCCTTCATCCCATCAACAAGTCAGACTTTATTCCTCTCAGACATCCCTGAACTTAATCCAGTGAGGTTCCGAATCAAGAAGCTCAGGACCTACAACTTCAGTACCAAATGAGGGGCTGGGGCTGGGGCTGGGGCTGGGGCTGGGGCTGGGGCTGGGGCTGGGGCTGGGGCTGGGGCTGGGGCTGGGGCTGGGGCTGGGGCTGGGGCTGGGGCTGGGGCTGGGGCTGGGGCTGGGGCTGGCTCTTTGAATTAAAATCTTCCTAACACAGAGAAACAAGACTGGGAAGAGTAGTGAGATGGTCTTCTGAC
Organism: Mus caroli; assembly: GCF_978045245.1. Classification (NCBI taxonomy): domain Eukaryota; kingdom Metazoa; phylum Chordata; class Mammalia; order Rodentia; family Muridae; genus Mus; species Mus caroli. Next base: position 13,195,515 of record NW_028227265.1, read on the forward strand.
ACTCAGTAGCTGATGATGAGCTCAGCGCAGCGAGCATCACTAGACAGGACTGTTGAAAGTGGGGAAGAAAGAGAGGCACTTAGCCCTCACTGTTAAGTAGTGATTCTGAAATCCAGCCAGCCACCTGCCTCCAGTTCTCCCTCCTCTAGGGACTGAGAATTACTTATAGTAAAGTTGGCCTATTAATTCACTCTAGAAGTGGTTCCACGGTTCACCGTTCTCCTTTTATTCTGCTCTCTCTCCTTAGGGGGTCTCTGCTTCACTCTCTGACATACCGTTTTTTGTTTTTTTTTTTTCTCTGACCTGGGCTCTATGGTAGCTTTCTGAGCATCCTTCGATTACACAGAGGGACAGTGAGACCTTCTCCATTTTGAACTGTCACCATCTCTCTTAGCGTAGGCTGCCATTGCTGTCATTGAGGAAATAATCTTAGAATTTGGTAAGTTTCGTAAAATCTGATTGTATTTGCTTAGACACCCCTTGTTCACACCCTTCATTCTTTTAGGGATAAACTTCATGTAGGCCTACTATGGGATAATTCTTGTAAAATTCTTGTATTTTATTTTAAAAAATACTATGTTTTATTAATTGTTTCAGAGTTTCATACATGCATACAGAGAATTTTGATCACATTCACCCCCCCCCCCAACTCTTCCCAGCTCCACCCAGCCTCCTCCAAACTTTGTGTCCTCTTTTTCTTTTAAATACCTCACCTGGTCCAACTTGTGTCGCCCATATACACACGGATGTGGGGACAATCACTAGAACATGGTTGACTTTGTAGGACTCACAATTCTCAAGAAAACTGACTTTCTCCCTACCATAGCAGCCACCAACTGTCAGTAGTTGCTTAGCTAGAGATTGTGGCTTTGGAGACACTGTCCATGATGGAATGGGCACACTTGATTTTGTGCAGGTCTTATAGTCTTAATTCTTAGAACCGTCTTTATTTAAAAATAATAGTAATATACTATTGTGTGTGTGTGTGTCTCTGTGTGTGTCTCTGTGTGTATGTCTGCATGTATGTTTGTGTGGTATGTTTGTGTGTGTCTGTGTATGTGTTTGTCTGTGTGTGTCTGCATGTGTGTGTCTGTGTGTTTGTGTCTGTATGTCTCTGTGTGTGTCTGTCTGTGTGCATGCTTGTGTGTGTTTGTCTGTGTGTGTATATATCTCTGTGTGTATGTGTATATCTCTCTCTGTGTATAATGATTATCGGGGCCAATATTCTTTGGACTCCTTTTGAGAATTTGTTTATTTTTGTGGGAGCAATAGAACTTCAGCCCATAGAATATATCTCCCACTTGAACTTGAGAATGACCTAAGGGTCTTGGAGGCAGTGGACACTAGTGCATCTATGGGCATACATTTTATTAATTTTCCTGAAGGTACCTTTCCTTGTTTTGTTGTCCCTGCCTTTTAAATAACTACTTGTTATGGGACCTTATAGAAGTCCAGAGAATGGTTTGGAGGACCACATGTTTATCATCCTTTCCTAAGAGCCTGTCTTGTCTTTCTGTGGACAACTCCTCTGGCAGCAGTAGATGTAAGGGCACGATGCCCGATTTCCAGTGAATCCAGACCAAGTTTGGGGACAGAGTTTTCACTTAGAATAATGCCCATAGAACATTCCCATGAGCAGCTGTCTTCATCAGGCTCTTTGGGAGATGGAAAAGCAATATCTGAACACACTGCCCAATACCCTAAAGATCAAGGGCTGTACCACATAAACATGCTCCCTTAATGTAGGCTACAAAGTAAAGATGTTTACTGAGATTTATCAACCTGCTTCAGAAGCAGAATTAAGTTTCCATATTACATTTTTCTACTTATTAAAAAAAATCTTGAGTTGTTACACAGCTACCCAGACAAGCACTTCATTATATAAATATAACACATATCTTTCCTGAAGACATGCAATCTCCAAAAGGCTTCTGTCTTCTCAGCTTCTTGGGTAAACCTGGGGAACTGTGTAGTTCCTGAAAACACAGGTGTGTGTAACCATGGACTAGGCTTTAAACCTAGAAGCACATTAGTGGAGATTTTAATAGAACAATAATAAGCTAAATAAGTTTAATACACTGGAGGCCATGACTGTACTCCTAAAAAAAATCAAATTAAAGATACCTCCTTAATTTGGAAGTCATGCAGCTTAGACATTGAATTGTAAAAACCAAGGCCAGAAGTGTCCACTTTCTAGACTAACGATTGCAAGAGAAAGAGTGTGTAGTAACCAGCCCATTTGTGCAGTGACAGGCTCTTAACGTGACATTCTCCTTTTAGGAGCATCTGAGATGTGTGGTCTGGAGTCATATTAATGTGGGAGCAAGGCTTTTCTCCAAGTCTTTGTTTCTTTTACAAGCTATTCACTGGGCTGGTCTCTAGCTTCTAACCCAGACCACTAAGAGGCCATGGGGTGATTGAAGGACATCCGACAGGGGATGTACAGAACCAGTGACTGTTTGCCAGCATCCTAGAGGGAGAGAACCCAAATGAGTGGGGAAGAGAAGCTGGCGGGTGGGGGAAGGGGAACTAGTATTACAAAGGCAAAAGTCAGAATGGACAGACAAGGTTGCATCTCTTCTTAATGTTCACTTTCAGTTAAAATCTTTTTATGATGGAACAAGAGGCATGGGGTAAAACATGTGAAGGATGCTGGATGCCTCCCCCTAAAGATCTCCACAAGCCTGGATTAGAATATTCATTTGATAGCTTTATTCTCTCTTTCTCTCTCTCTCTCTCTCTCTCTCTCTCTCTCTCTCTCTCTCTCTCTCTCTCACACACACACACACACACACATTCATTCTCTCTGTTTCTGTCTCCCCTCCCTCCTTCCTCCTCTCCTTCCTCTTCCTCTTTTCTTTCTCTCATAACCCAGGAAGACTGGAATATTTCCTTTCGCTGGGAAAATCACCTCGAACTCAGCAGGCTTGCCTCCACCAATCATCCTGCTTAGGAACACAGCTCAGTATGGATTCCTCATGAGCCTCCATCAACAGCTAATTGATTTCCTGAAGTCTCGGTAATGGATGGCTAGTCTCTGCTGGCCCTCTCTCCACGTACCCAGTCCCGCCTAATCAGGCTGACACACCAGCATAATGAACTGCCTCTGTCTTCTTGCCTTCCTACCATAGAAAACAGGACCACTTCCAATTAAAATCTGCATGATTTATGGAAACACACCAGCCTACCTCTCTCCATTCTCCCTTCTCCTGGCCACACAATCCTATTAAGTCGCTTCCTTAAAACCTAGCGCCTCACCCTTGGAAAAAGCATGGGTTGCTGTGTGGGCAGATAGCTGAGAAAGGGAGGGGATGAAGAAATGACAGAAATAGGCAGTTTCCTTTTCCTGGGATCAGTGTTCCACACCCAAGTATACAGGAGGTGCCATAGAGGTAAGGAATCTATCCATGATGTTATTGAATACTTAAAACTTCTGAAAGAGAACACTGTCCTTAGTCTAGGCCTTTTCTAAGGCCACATAGCACATCTCAGAGCTGAGACAAGAAAAGTATCTCGTGTGCTCTTGGCAGCCGTGTCACCAGCACTTGCTGTCATTCAAAACATTCAAACAATTGCCACCAATGCTATTTGCTTTCTGTTCAAGGCTGCATGTGACTCCTATGTCTGTACAAGTCTAGGGGCCTGAGAAAGTATTATTGGTGCTTGTAATTCTACTTCCCCTAGTTTAAAGGGGAAGCGCCTGATTCTGGTTACAGCACGACCCTTTCCCGCCTCGCTGTACTTTCACTGCAGCTCTGACCTCCTTCTCATGTGCATGCATGCTTGCTCACTGTCAGGTTCTGTGAGGAGGGACGCTGGTCTCTTTTAGTTCATGGCTAATATCCCAGCTGGAGCAACAGTGTGGAGGACATAGTTGGTGTACAGCGTATGTATATGTGTATATATGTATGTTATGTGTATATACATGTGTATATGATGTGTATGTCTCTGCTTATGATATATCTGCATTACATATACATACATATACATACATATACATACATATACATACATATACATACACATATACATACACATATACATATACATATACATATACATATACATATACATATACATCATATACATCATATACATACATATACATATACATATACATATACATATACATATACATATACCTATACATATACATATACATATACATATACATATACATATACATAGTAAATGTTTGTGTGTGTACATGTAAAAGACAGTTTGGTTATAGTTTTTTAGTTTCTTCTTTCCTTTCCCTCCTGTCCTTCCTTCCTTCCTTCCTTCCTTCCTTCCTTCCTTCCTTCCTTCCTTCCTTCCTTCCTTCCTTCCTTCCCTTGATGTCTTTCACTAGCTTGGACCTCACCAAGTAGACAAGGCCAGCTGTCCACAGAGCCCCAAGTACCCAACCATCCCTACTCCCCAGCACCAGATTACAAGCACTTGCTACCACACCCAGTTTTTTACATTATGTGGACTCTGGGCTTAGAATTCAGGTACTTGTGTTCATAAGGCATGTGCTTAACTGACTGAACCACCTTTCCTGCTCCTTATTGGTGATACAAAAAGATACGTAGTGGGGTGAGAAGAGCATCAAGAACTAGACACTGATCATAACACCACGAAGCAAAGGTAGGAAGTGCCTGATCTTCCCTTTGGTCAGAGTGAAGAAGACCCTGGGAAGCTAATAGATGCCTTGTGATTGGACTCAGTGGGCCATTCAAAACATGGACCTGAATCTAGAGCTGTGATGCACTGAACAGGGCACGAAGAGGCACTTACTGACATCTGCCCGTCTCTCTGCTGTCCATGATGCCACCATGGCTGGCTTTGAGCCATTGACACAATGAACTTGATCTGTGGTGTTGGGAAGAAGCACAGAGAATTGAGGGCTGCTATCAGCCCCCATCCACAGCACTCCTGCCTCTGACTGTAAGCTCCAGCACACTCCACCCTCCCAGGCAACCACACCTGGGGAAAGGCTAGCAGTGTCTCCAAAGGACTCCTACTTCCTAGAGGCTCCATGATGACTGCAGGCTGGAATGCAGGCTCTGGTGGGTACCTCCCAGGCCCACTGGGCTTGCATGCAACTTGTTTAAATGATGGCATTTCCTTTCTTGGGGGATCATGTTCATTAAGCTTGACAGAAGTAGTTCCTCCCACAGGGTCCTGCTCTGCTCCATGGCCTTGGAAGTGAGTCCCAGAGTGGCCCAGGTAATCCGATCGTACCTTTGGGGCCTAAGAAGCCTACTTTTTAATTGATAATACCATGTTTCTGTAATAAGTGGCCTCCTTAATAATAGCCTGCCACGTCATCCGAGATGATTGCTAATTTAGGTCTTCAGGCTCCCAGGATATAATGAGCTCTAATAAGCCTGAGACTTGTCACAGGCTCAGGAAAGCCCCTGTCCCCTGGAAGCAATGGTTTCCTTCTATCCCTGGGCACAATTGGGCACAGTCTCAAAAAATTAATAAGTGTGACTGGGGTGCTCACCCCCTTCCAAAGAAAACATAAAGTCCTGGTTTCATTAAGCCAAGCTATTAAATTAAGAAAGTGTTTTTAATTATCTGAGCATTTCAGGGAGCTCATAAAACATTTAAGGACCTCACGGGGGTGGTGCTGAGGCCCTTTCACAGTGAATTAGAGGCGACAACCAGAGCTGCAGAGGCAGGGTTCAGCTGCCTCTCCAAGTCCTCTTCCTGGTCCTGAGGGCTGACTGAGCAGAAGGGGGCAAGAACGGCAGAGTTCCTGTGCTCTGGGAAGATGTGTCCGTGTTCAAGCTTCAGGGAGAAACCAGGTGAAGCTGCCTCAGAAAGACAGACACACAGATCTCAGATGTTTCCTAGGACCCCTGGGCCTAAGCAGAAGCTGACATTGCAAATAATGGGCTTTTGCTGAGAACCCCTTCAGGTGTAGCGGGCATTCAGTTTAGGCAATGTTATCCCACAGTTTCAAAAGTGAGTTTGCTGTCAGCATCCCCCTCTGATAGGTGAAGAAACCAGACTTAGACATGATAGAATAGCTGGTGTTCAGCTCCTTCTGGTCCAAGACTCCTGAGACCCAATAAGTCAGTAGAAACTAATCCCGCCCACTTAGTAGCCATCATATCATGGAGCAGCGGTTGATAGTTCTTTGTTGTTTTGTTACCTTTGCTTTGTTTTGAGACTGGGCCTCTTGGTGCTCATAGCTCAAGCCTCTGACCATGTACTCCAGACTGTCCCCAACCCAAGATTCTTTCGCATCAGCCTCCAGAGGGCTGAAATCACAGGTGTGTGCCACCTTCAAATATCCAGCTTCAAATACCGTGTAAGTATCTCCAATGTGCTGGGAACTGGGACACTCTGCCAAAGCTCATTGGCTGGCTACTCAGCTTCATGCCCTGTGAAATCAGAGATCCGTTATAGTAGCAGGGAAGAAACTGAGTAACAGAAGGAGGCCAGGAGATTCCCAAGAGGCTGGTGCTAGGAGTGTGGTTTGTACCAGGATGGGCTGAACAGCCAGTTTGCTCTTCTGTACTTTGACAGCCTCCCAGACCCCTCCTTTGCACCTGTTTTATATGCTAATCACCTGGCACTGTTTATGAAGTAGCTGAGTACTGGCTGCATAGCACTGAAGCATCCTTCCTAATCCCCACCTGCATATCTCCTTCTGCTTCTTCCTCATCTCTTGAAGACTCCTCTTACACCAACCAATTCACCTGTCTCCAAACACACCTTTAAGTTAATTAGATTAAAGGCCCCCAAATAAAATCTCTTCCCTCCCCCTGACATTACAGTTTCCTAACTGCTCTGACAGGAAGGTTCACTGTGGCATTGGTGTTCCATAGACCTGTGTTCCATACCCATGGCTATCCAGGTCCAGGAGGATTCTGGGAAGGTGGCCTTCTGGCCATGTATAGTGTGATTTCCATTTGCTGCTGTGCTGTTCAAGTATCAGTTAGTTCACACGGGTTAACCGGGGAGTCTTTATGGCACTTAAGATAACTGGAAGAATTTCTTTTTTACCTACAAGCTCGATGTTCGTGAGGCTGTGGAGAAGATGCTCTTGTGAGTTAAGAATGTCATTTAAACTCCCTTGGGAGGACAGTTTGGTAATATGCATTACAAACACATAGACTTCCAAATAGCTTTTTTTACTTCTAGGATTTTTCTATAGCTATATAGGAATATACCATAATTGCATGTTTTATTGTTAGTTATATTATTTAAAAACAGAAAAAAATTAAAAAAGAAGAAACTGCATATCAGTTTGAAGTTGGAGGGATGGTTTACATCAACTGTGGGGTAATTTTAGTATGGGATACTATGTAGCTGTAAAATATATGCTCTAAAGTGTACCAAAATGGAGCAATCTTTAGGGCATAATATTGTTAAGTAAATCAAGAGAACCAGGCACATATATGCATTCATTGTTCTACTCCTTGTATAAAAATCAAAGAAGGTAACATTTTTAAACATCTTTTTTATTACATGAATGTGGGGCTTAAAGATCAGGAGGGAACTTCGTCAGAGTGGGATGGAGAGAGAGAGAGAGACTCTCATATAGGACTCTGGTCACCTTTATTCTTTGATGCCATCCTCCAGTCAGAGAAGCCCTGTCCTTGAGTCTTCTTCAAGACCATTGTCCTTATCCTGCACTCTGGCAGTGATGCTCTGACAGAAGAGAGGTGAGCTGGTGACACCTCCCAGGATCTCGTTACCTTCCAGGTCCGCCAGTAGCAGCGTTCTGCCAGAATAATTGATATTACAGAAAACGCAAGGCTGGGTGCCAGCCTCACATTCTCTAAACATTTAATGATTCAACCATTTTAGTCTCATAAAAGCCAAACCTGGAAACTGCCCCAGTTGCTCACAGCTGAGGATGATCAAGCCACCTGTTTTCCTGTTTTAGCAACCTTGCTTTTCTGGTTCCAGGAGTAGGGGGACAAGGGGCCATTGGTTGAATGCCAGAGCTATGTGGCTCCTGCAAGGTCCTTGTGTCCACACGGAGGCCTCAGGCTTGGCAAGCTGAGCAATCTTTCTCCCTTCTACTAATCAGCAAGAGTGTTTTGGCTTCATCATCTAGAGGTTGGCACAATCTGCCTTATTGTTTTAAAGATTTGTTTGCTTTAACTATTGCAATGGGGCCCAGCTGTATGAGACGGGAAGAGGAAGTGTGAGGCAGGCTGGGTGGCAGAAGCAAAAGAGGAAGTCTATCCTGGAAGTGCCAGGGACACCAGAGAATATGGGGAAAGAGGGAGGGGATGAGGAGCTGAGAAAGTGGGGAAGAATGGGAACTTTGAAGACTAGACAAGAGACAGTTACAAATGCAGGGAAGTAAATGTGCATAGAAACAAAGTAAAAGTCAGAGCTTTCATATGTATCCAAAAAGAGCATCGCCTCAGCACCACCATCAGGGAAACAAGAATTCAAGATTCTATGGAGGAAAACCAGATTCAACCTAAAGCAGATACTCTCTGAACTGCAGCGTCCTTTACCTAGTGGCTAGTAACAGTCAGCTATTGTCCCATAAGAACACTCCCACCCCCAATACTTTAAGGTGATCATTATTGGCTTAGCTTTGAATTACTCGATGCACATCTCCTGGGATGTTCTGGGCTTGGGAGAACTCACCCATATCTTGGTGACCCACTGATTATTTACTGGGAAGCTTTGTGATTGCAATTGGCCTCTTCTATGTGATGTGATCCTGCAGCAATCAAGTCTAGCCTTGAACTTACACTAAAACTACAAAAGGCAAGAGAGCTCTTTCTACTCTTTCCTACTGTATAGAATGCTTTTGTCCTTAGCTGAGCCCAGTCAACGTGGAAAGGCCCATTTGAAGGGAACCTGTAGCCAGGGCTAGTCTTTTATCCTTGATGAATCTTTAGGGAGCCTTAGAAAACAGCTAACTCCATTCAGTAGGTTTTCAAATGGTAATTGCTGAGGTCAGGTACTGAGGACACTAGAGATTCTAGAACTTTCCAAGGGGGTAGATGGGAGAAATCAGGGGATCATGAGGAAATTTTCAGCCTGCATTTGTTGAAGGGGGTTAGAACTACACGTGCTGTTTTTCTATTCAAGGCATTTCATACACAGATCTCCTTCTCCAACTGCTCCAGAATTTTTTTAAGGGCCAGAATAATCTTCTCATTGTCAGAATGAATGCTCTCAAGAAAACTACAACCAAAATTCAAATAAGACCTGGGGAGATGGTTCTGTTGATAAAGGGCTTGTTCTGCAAGCATGGAGACTTCAGCTGCATGCAGGGAAGAAGCTGAGCCTACCTGCAGTCTCAGTGTAGGAGAGGGGAGACAAAAGGACCCATAGGGCTCAGTGACCAGCTAGTCTACCTAAGTAGTGAGGTCCAGGTTCAGTGAAATATGCTACCTCAAAAACCGAGGTGGAAAACAAAGAAAGAAGGCAACTGATGTCAACCTCTGGTTTCCACAGGTATGTGCAGCCATTGTCTTAGTCGGGGTTTCTATTCCTGCACAAACATCATGACCAAGAAGCAAATTGGGGAAGAAAGAGTTTATTCAGCTTACACTTCCATACTGCTGTATGTATGTCACTAAAGGAAGTCAGGACTGGAACTCAAGCAGGTCAGGAAGCAGGAGCTGATGCAGAGGCCATGGAGGGATGTTACTTACTGGCTTGCTTCCACTGGCTTGCTCAGCTTGCTTTCTTATAGAACCCAGGACTACCAGCCCAGGGGTGATACCACCTACAAGGGCCTGCCCACCCCCTACCTTGATCACTGAGAAAATGCCTTACAGCTGGATCTCATGAAGGCATTTCCTCAACTGAAGCTCCTTTCTCTGTGATAACTCCAGCCTGTTTCAAGTTGACACACAAAACCAGCCAATACAGTCATACACATGTGCATCCCAATATGCATACATACATACATACATACATACATACATACATACATACATACATACACACAGACACACACACACAGAGACACAGAGAGAAAGAGAAACAGAGACAGAGAGACAGAGGCAGAGACAGAGAGAGAAGGAATACATACCAACATGAAAGATTCAAGAGCAGACACTGATGTCCCAGAGAGGAGGAGGCACAACATGGGGGCCCAGAAGCAGGGAGCTTAGTCCAAGCAGGAGAACAATCTAGAGGAATCTATTTTAAATCAATTGCTTTATTTTTCTGGACTTTATATTGACATGTTTTGCTTGGTACTTGTGTGTTCTGGGACTTGGGCCTATTCATTTATTATTAAGAGAATGGTAATTATTTTGCGGCACCCTGGAGACTAGACTTTGCTTCCCTCTGCCTGCTCTCAGCAGGGCTAGGTATGGTCTTCATATCTCCAAGGATGCCTATGACAGGAAGTGACAGACCTCCCACATATCAGTTGTACCAGTACTGTGTGTTTGGTAGGACACCCCCCAGAGAACGCACCCTAGGAGGGAAGCTTGAAAACCCCTGGTGCTCCATCTTTCCTGAGGCTCTGTTTTAGAAGGTGTGGGAGGAGGCCTGGGACTCCACTTAATAAGCTGGTCCACGGGAAACATTTTGAGTTGTGTGTATGTGGTAGGTCAGTGACACCTTCTCCCCATTGGTCAATTCAGTAGCTTGGCTGAGCTGAGGCTCCTGTATATTCTATTGGTCTGTCTTTTTGTACCAACACTTGGCAGAGATTGCCTGTTTCTTGCTTACGGCTGTTTCTCCAGTGCCAAGAATACAGAAAAGCCTTAGATAACATTTCACAGGTGAATGCTTCCTGCCTCTCTTACTTTCCACGGGTGGGAGTGTGTGCTGGTCTGTATCATGTCTTCCCATCTTGACGCTCTGAGCGCCTGCTGGGCCTACAACTGCCCTCATGGGTTTCAGGATGGATTCTTTCCCTCATGAAAGGAAGCTTAGGTATCCAGAGCTGGACCATGTGCTTTGTGGCCTTTTCCTAGATGAGGCTAGACCTCATCTGGAGGTTGTGCTTATGCTTCATGAGATGAGAGGCTCCTCTTTACACTGCCAACAGCAGCCGTTCATCTAGATCATCAGCTCCATTAGATCTGGGATCAACTACGAGTCACACCTCCGGGTATGTCTTCAAGGACAGATACAGGAGGGAGGGGGCTAGAACCTTCCTGTATGCAGTGTGAGAAGAAAGGCACTACTGCTTTGCCTTCTTACCTTTGCTTCTTGCTGGTGAGGTTTTCTATCCCTGTTGCTGTTTCTGCTGTTCTCACCATTCTTTGCTGATAGCAGAACCCAGTTTATTTGGGTTCCAGTACAGAGTGAAGGCTGGCAGTGTTGTGTTTTATAAAAAGAGAAAAGGAAGCCAGGGATATGTTTGGTGGAGGTGTGGTATGGTATGGGGGAAGGGGGTGCCTCTGCAGGCCCATGCTGAGGCATCCCTTCCCCCCTGAGGTACAAGACCTATGATGATGGTATAGTATAAAATAGAGTTTATTTGGGGCATGGGGAGGGAAGTTGAGGGGGTAGTAGAGACCGAAAGGCAGAGAGAGAGAGAGAGAGAGAGAGAGAGAGAGAGAGAGAGAGAATGAGAATAGAGGAATAGAGGCTAGCCATGAACACGTGGGGGGGGGGAGAGAAGGGACAAAGGGAAGAGCAGACCACACTCAACAGCCGAGCCTTCTCTCCAGCCCCTTACATTTTAACGAGGATAGAAGAGAAGCAAGTTTCCTGGCTCAGGATCTGACCCACAGAAATATTTTTTTTAAAGGGCTATTTTTTTTCTTTTACCAGATGAGCACTGAAACTCAAGTAAGAGCCCCATCTCAGCGTGTGTGTGTGTGTGTGTGTGTGTGTGTGTGTGTGTGTGTGTGTATGTGTGTAGGTGATAGAATACAAACAATAATGAGAACCAAAAAACCAGGCTGGTGTCCCATAGACTCATGACAAGCATATGTGGACCATGACCATAGGTCAAAGGGAAATGTCTGGGCACCTTGACCCTAGGGTTTTTCTGGGCTCCTTCCTCTTCTTAATTTGTATTTGTTGTCGTTGGTGGTGGTGTTTGTGGTGTGTATGTGTGTGTCTGTGTAGTGTGTATGTGTATGGTGTATATGTGTTTATATGTGTATGATATGTATGTGGTGTGTGCACATGAGTGTATGTGCGTATGTATGTGTATATATGTACGTATGTATGTGTTTGCATGCACATGAGTGCATGTATGTATGGTGTGAATTGTGTAGACATGTGTGTGCACGTATGTGTGCATGTGTGTGTGTGTTTGTGTCTGCATACATGCACCGCCATGTGCACATGGAGGCCAGAAGAGAGTGCCAGATCCTCTAGAGCTAGAGTTACAGGAAGTTGTGAGATGTCTAATAGAGATGCTGAGAGGCAAATGCTGCTCCTCTGGAAGAACAGCGAATGATCCTAACTGCTGAGCCATTTCTCCAGTCCTCTTCGTCCTCTGTCTCAGTCTTTTGTAAGAATGACCTACTATTATGCCCATCACCCAACCCCTATCTGGAACAGGTTTTATCCTGATATAGTAGCTTTCTGGGTCATCTTGAACATTATTTCTGCTTTCCAAGGGTTGGTTTGTTCTTTTTTTTTTTTCATTGTAGAGTATAGTAACTTCATTTGTTTAATTAGTCAATAGGTGTTAGATGAGTAATTCTAATATACTACAGTATTCCAGGAAATGACACATTCAAGGATGCAGGCCTAACAACCTCGAGAAGGAAGCTGTCCCCTGGATTCTAAATGTTTTTTGCAAGAGTCGTGTTGGCTAGACACAATGGTGCATGCCTCCACTCCATAGCTTGAGAGATTAAGTCAAAAGGATCACTGCAAGTTTGAGACCAGCTTTGTTGACATAGTGAGTTCCAAGCTAACCAGGACTGCATTAATAAGGCTCTTTCTCAAAAAGAGAGAAAAAAATCCCCCAAAACAAAACAAAATAAAACAACAAAACCCAAAATCTACAAAATGTGATATTTGATCTTCCTTTTAAGCCAGGATTAGAGATAGAGACTAGGACAAGTCCCAGGTCACAGGCATGGATGTTTGCTGGTTGTTTGACATACTGGATAGGTAATCATATGGGAAGTTAGGAAAAGAAGGGAGATAGTGTGGATTGGCCTGGAATCATTTCCCAGTTCTTCCTGGAAGGAGTCCATCACCGGGTGCAGTGACCAAGAACTTGTTAATCACAGTCCAGACAAAGGCAGCCCTGGCTTTCAGTGTGGACCAGGTGCTGGCTCTCACCATTCTGAACAAGAATGCTGTCTCTGCCAGGGGAAAGTTCCAGTTGAACACTCTTTCTTGGTTTCTAATACCAGATAAACTCAGAGCCTCTTATGGTCTCCTCTCAGGTGCTAGAAAGGCCCAAATTGACCCCCAACTTTTGCGAGTGCAAGGACATTTTAGACATCTTCTGGAATAACCGGGCATACAACCATGCGTTAAGTATTCAATGATTATAATGCCTAAATCTTGCAATCCATGTTTCAAGCAAGCTGATCAATGGACCTTTAGCCTCATTTCAATTTAATGTCCCCTGAAGTAATACCACCCATTCTGTGCTGGACCATATTTAATTACTTGAAGTCAGCACTTTCTTCATTAGAAGATGGTTAATTCTTTTGCTGCAGGAGACTGAGCAGCACCCCAGGCTGCTGCCTACTGGAAACCAGTTGTATTCTCCCAGCAGTGACAAGCAAAACTGTTTCCAGGCCTACATGTCCTCCTCTCCTCCTTTCCCCCTTCCTTCCTTTTCTTCCCTCTCTTCTCTCTCCTATTCCCCTCCCTGCCTTTTCCCCACCCCCTTTCTTTTCTTCCCTCCACCTTCATTCTCTTCCTTCCATTCTTTACTATTCTCTTTGCCTTCATTCTTCTCTTCCCTTTTCCTTCTCTCTTCCTTCGCTCCCCCTCTCCCTCCTTTTCTTCCCTCCCTGAACCCCCCCCCCACTCTTCCTCCCTCCTTCCTTCAGGCTCTGCCTCTTTCTTTACCTTCTTTCCATTTCTCTTCCTCCTCCACCTCTTTTCCTTCCTTTTGTTTTATTGACACAAGGTCTGGCTATGTAGCCTAGGCAACTACTATCAAGCTCTTGATCTTCCTGCCTCTGCCTCTCATGTGCTGGGATTGCAGGTGTGCCACTGAGCCCAATCCAAGGCCTTTTCAAATATTCCTTAGGGAGGAAAGATGCCCCACCCTGGAGAAAAGGTGGCTTATATGTACGTGTAGCTACACTTACTGAGGAAAAGCTTGTGTGAGTCAATGCTCCATCTGGGGTTCAGTGGAGGCGAGCTGCTGAATAGATGGTTCTTCATCTAAACAAAGTGAGTCCTGAAGACTCTGCGTTAAGTCAAACTGAGACTGAAGAATGAGCCATGCATAGAGGACCTGGGCAGCATAGTTCATGTCTCATTCTTTCCCTAGAAGAACTCTTGTGTGTTTGGAAAACTTGCATGTGCTACTGGTACAGAGAAGGCATGGCTGAACAAGAACTAACCCCTCATGTGGCTCAGGAAGTCCTGGGCAGAACATGAGTCATATCACATAGTCCCTGAAAGTATAGCTTTGAGGAAATACTGAGTTGAACCTAATAAGGCTTAGAACTACCTACACATGTCTGATGTTTGGCAATCGAAGCAATTTCCATACCTCAGTTTCCTTATTGGGCAAATTGAAGAATCTCACAGGGCTTGCTAACCCACTGGGTTAGGACGTTGGGAGGGTCAAGTGGGCTTTGAACATAGTGTTCAATGCCTCTGGCCCAGAGTCAACTTTGCCTAATAGTTATTAGTTATTGTTGCTTTTATTATGTGTTATTTTGCCCATGGGGACAGCTTCAAAGCAGACAGTGACCTCTTTCCAAGGGTTTCCTATCCTGCCAGAGAAGCTCCCCTCCCTAATGAGCTCAGCTCTGGGAGGCAGGGGCTTTGTTTGCCTTGTGTCTCCCCGGTCAACTATGGTTTCTTTTTCAAGTTGACACTTTACCAACTGTGTATTTACCAGCCTTCCTGGGACCTATGACTATCAACTGCTACAATGGAGCAAATGACATTCATTGTTAAAAAGGGCTAAATGCCTATTTCCCCTACACAATGGAAGGAGCTCTTGGAGGCCATTGAGGAAATAACTATAAATAACACACCATAAAATGCTTTCCATACGCCTTGTCGCACTGAACTGCCACACTGTGAAGCAGCTGCTATGGCTGGGTAAATTATACGTGCTCTTAAACACTGTCCAAAATACATATTTACACATACTTAAAGTCCTACACTCAACAGTCTCTATGGTAACTGGAAAATAACACAAAAGCCTTATTAAGCACTCTTTGTATTATGTTTAGGAGTTTAATCATTAGGAGAGAGCTCGCAGGCCACGTAGACACCAGGGACCTCCAGAAAGAAAGCCTTTGCAAGAACAAAAGAATGAGGCTGGCTTTGAACCTGGTAGGAGAGGGTGTACTTTTTTTTTTTTTCCTAAAATAATAATCACCAAGGGCCTTTTTTTTTTTTTTTGGAAAGGAATGCTGGGCTCAGGGTACATCAGACACAATTTAGGAATTACAAGCTGGTTTTTTGTTTTGTTTTGTTTTGTTGTTTTTTTTATTTGCACAGAAGAAAGATTTGTCAATTAACATATCCTAGTCAAAGACTACTTACAGACCTTTTGCTTTAGTCACAGCAAGAAATGGCTTGCTCTGCCATTCAGAAATTAGGCAACGTGGTGGAAGGCTTCCATTGCGCTGAAGTTTGTAAGTCTTCAAAGCAACCAGTTAGTGGTTTTCTTGGAGTAGAGTTGTACTCTCCCAACACAGCCCTTGTTTGTAGCCAGAGGGTCTGTGACACAATGGGAAGTAAAAGCTAGAAGTCTTGGTCCCATAGCGCACTAATGGCTTCTTCTTTCTCTTCCTTACTCTGCAACACCCACAACATGTTAGTGGTATTTGTGTTCCACATGGGAACTCAGCTACCTACGGCATTCTCCCTTGTGTGCTCAATCTCACACCACCCTGAAGCTTGCTCTTCTGGGTTCTATAGCAGGGGATAAGAGAATAGTTGGGAGATTGGGGAGGCTTGATGGGCTGGTTAAGGTCATCCACATAAACCCACTAGACAAGCCTAAGGCATTGTTTAAACCAATCTAAAGCATGAACCAGAAAGATAGGGACATGTATAAATCCTTAAAGGAACACTAAATGTCTCTGAGACAAAGTGCTATTAAATACTGGACCCTGCTGTTTAGCTCTAAATGATACTATGTTTGACCAACACTAGAATGTGGAATTTCTCTGATAGGTAAATAGGCCCAGTGATCTCAGATGACGTGTTCAAAGTTCCTCGGTCTAACATAGAATGGGTAAAATTGAACATTAGCTCAGTGTAAGCAGAACATAAGATTCTCTGTGACTCAGTCGCCCTATCCTAGGCACTCTTCCAGACATTCATAGAAGAGATTCACCAAGATATGTTCACAGCCTAAAATGTATACATGTATACTTGTGTGTATGTGTGTGGGTGTATATATATATATATATATATATATATATATATATATATATATACACATACATACATATATACATACCCACACATACACATATAATATATACATATACATCATATACACACATATATTATATGTATATATACATATCTATATGTATATATATATATAAACAAATATATGTTTGGGTGTAGTTTAACATTTAGAGAGGGATGCTGTTAAGCAAGGAGAAAAGATGGAACACGGGTGAATGACCCTCAGATCATGGCATTGTGTTGCACTAGCCCTCATCCCCTCAGGATGGTCCTTGGGGGTAGGGGGTAAGAAGGCACAGAATCAAAGACACAGACTCCAGAAGTCAAGTGAGAAGCAGAAACCGACTCATTCTTTGCAGGATAGGGTGGGACTTATTACCTTCCAGCCAAGCCCCATTGGTCCATGACTGCTCACTCCATGTAGTTGGCCCCATATGATTGGTTGTTCTGGTCATGATCCCTATCATCATTTGTCTCCAGGAGGCAGGCAGTTTTCAGGGTTAGTAAATGCAGAAGTAATTGCTGTGCATGTGTGGGCCACCGTAGGCTGCCAGTCAGGACATGCTGACTTATTTATTCTCCATAGAGAGATAGTTTTAACCTTGTTACAGAGCGTTCCTTTTTTTGTGGCAGATAAGTGGATAATAAAAAAGCAACTGATAGTGAAAGTGTAGAACCCTAAGCAAAGCCCCCTGGCTCCAGAATGGCTATCCTAACTGTATAGAATGTCGCTGAGAGAGGGGGAGTATAGAACTGGGCAAGTGTTTGAGTGACTGACCAAATCCAGCTCTTGTACATATGTGCACACACACACACACACACACACACACACACACAGAGAGAGAGAGAGAGAGAGAGAGAGAGAGAGAGAGAGAGAGAGAGAGAGAGAGTATTCACAGAGGAAGAGATCAGAACAGGACAACCCTGTGCCTATCAACAATGGAACAAATGACTTGATTACAGGCTGTCATCCAAATGACATACTTCACAGAGCCCAGACTATGATGTCCAAGTACGGAACGCACAAGCACAAACACGTCTGTAAATACCCTGCCAAGGAGAGGAAGCCAGACACCACAGTTGAGTTTGTCTCGGGTGATTCCATACTTGGGTGACTCTGAGCTAACCACATCTCTAGGCTCACAAAGGTCCTCTAACACTTGTTCTGACGTTCAATGGCAAGCAAACACATGTATGTGCAGAGCACATGGCCTCTCTCCTTGAGGCTAGTGACATGGTGTTCCTCTGGAGACTTTTTCTGTCATCACCTCTAGAGTTTTGAGTATTACTTTATATATGTTACATTTAAATTAAAAAACAAAACAAAACAAAAACAAAAACAAACAAACAAAAAACAAAACCAGAAAACCCTTCTGTGGGGCCCAGCAGTTAAGTGTACTTGTTACCTTTCCAGAAGATGTGATCTTGATTCCCAGCACCCACATGATGGCTCTCAACCATTCATATCTGGTAATAAGATAAAATATTTAAAAACAAATCTACTCGAATAAAGCAGTTGCAGAGATTTTAAGTTACAAAATCATAACTGGCCCTGGGCTCCACCCCTCCAGCATACCACAAGCCCATTGGTTTCCCACCTTGCCCTTTCTCCCTCCCTCTATCTCTAGGCTGGTAGAATTGCACACCCCAAATGAGGACAACATCCCAAATGAGGACAACACCTACCTTACCTCTCTCTGTCTTGTAGACACACGGCTTGTCCTGGATTTACGTCTCCATCCTTAAAGCTGGCGACAGAATTGCCATTGTTGCTTTTGGGATCCCTTTTATGGCACCAACTAAGAAAAAAAAATCATAATAAAATTTTACAAGTTAGCTGCCAGCAAGAATAAACAGGAGAACATCGTGAGGAATGAATTAGAGGCACTAACGAAATCTTCCCTCAGAACAATAACTCTAAAGTGCAGCCAGGGTCTGAGGAGGTCGCCATAGATAACTCTTCAGGGGCGTTAGGAAGGAGGAAGGAGATGGTCCCCTTCTGTCATCTTCATTTTGAGGCTTAATCTGTCTGAGGATGTACAGAGAAAGCATAATGCTAGGCCTAAGTTGTAAGTCAGGATTGGGATAAGCAGGGTCACTCAAGTTATCCCTGAGCATTCCCCAAATTAACCCTCTGTGAACTCAAAGGAAGCCATTTCTGGTAACCTACTTGGGAAAAGCTGCTGGAATCCCATCAGGAGTAAGCCAGACTGTCACTTGCCATTAGGTTCAATTGGCAATTTTATTTTTTTTAATTACAAGATTACATCTTTCTTAATTTCTTTCTTTCTTTCTTTCTTTCTTTCTTTCTTTCTTTCTTTCTTTCTTTCTTTCTTCCTTCCTTCCTTCCTTCCTTCCTTCCTTCCTTCCTTCCTTCCTTCCTCCCTCCCTCCCTCCCTCCCTCCCTCCCTCCCTCCCTCCCTCCCTCCCTCCTTTCTTTCTTTCTTTCTTTCTTTCTTTCTTTCTTTCTTTCTTTCTTTCTTTCTTTCTTACTTTTCTCCTCTGAGACAAGGTTTCTCTGTGTAGCTCTGGCTGTCCTGGAACTCACTCTGTAGACCAGGCTGGCCTCAAACTCAGAAATCCACCTGCCTCGGCCTCCCAAGTGCTGGGATAAAGGCATGTGCCACCACTGCCCATAAGTGCAGTCCATTGGCCATCATCAAGACTAATTTTATCTCAGCTGCAGTCTGGCTTGTCCTTCTTGAGTCTTTGTTTCTTAAACTTCTGTCTGTCCATTTAAATATCGATGAGGGATAAATTTCACAGCAGACAGAGCCCAGCTGCATGTAGAGTCCCTCCCTCCCTACAATGTCAGCAGGTGGGAATGGAGGGCAGGCTAGGCTCTTCTGGAGTTCCAAAGGGACATGTGGCAAACATTCTCTGGGTAAGATCAGGGTGGTGGTGGTGGTGGTGGTGGTGGTGGTGTGTGTGTGTGTGTGTGTGTGTGTGTGTGTATGTTTGTGATGATGTAGACATGTGGACAAATGGCCTGGAAACTTCTGAAGTCCAAGAACCAGAAATGACAGGTTAATAGCAGCAGGGGATCTAGTGAAATATTGTCCTCGTTCTAGCATGGCTCTCAGCACCACAGTCAGGAGACCAGAGAGCGTTTGCTGTTGTCACTGACTTTATATGACTTTCCCAGTGGCAAACAAACCATCTGAATTCGTATTTCCTGTGGGATAGCTCTGCCCATAAGCATGTTATCTTGTCAAGAACTCACTTAAAGAACTGTGTTATTGTGTATAGCAATGGGGCATGGGGAACTGGGGGTAGCCACCAGCAAGTCCCAGATGTCAGGAAAATAAGAGGCTCCCAGGACCCAACAGAGATGAGATTAGCTTAAAAGCCTAACAAAGGGGTGGGAGAACCTGAAGAAACCATATCCAAAGGTTAGGCAAGGCCCTTGGTTGTGGGGTGGAGCCACTCAGTCATCTCCAAATTCTTAACCCAAAATGGCTCTTGTCTAAAGGATATATGGAGACAAAGTATGGAGTAGAAACTGAAGGAAAGGCCATCCAGAGACTGCCCCATCTGGGATCTATTCCATATACAGACACCAAATCTAGACACTATTGCGATACCACGAAGTGTTTGCTGACAGGAGCCTGTTTGCCTGTTATAGCTGTCTCCTGAGGGGCTCTACGAGAGCCTGACAAATACAAAAGTGGATGCTCACAGACAACCATTGAACTGAGCAAGGGGACCCCAATGGAGGAATTAGATAAAGGACTAAAGGAGCTGAAGGAGTTTGCAACCCCATAAGATGAATAAGACTATCAACCAACCAGACACATACCCCCACCCCCGAGCTCTCAGGGACTAAACCACCAACTGAATAGTACCCACGGAGGGACCCATGGCTCCAGCCATATACGTAGCAGAGGATGGCATTGTCTGATGTCAATAGAAGGAGAAGCCCTTGGCCCAGTGAAGGCTCCATGCTCCAGTGTAGGGAAATGCCAGGGCAGTGAGGTGGGAATGGGTGGGTGGGAGGGGGAACACCCTCATAGAAACAGGGGGTGAGAGGGGGGCTCTGGAAAGGGGATACCATTTGAAATGTAAATACATAAAATATCCAATAAAAATAAAGTAAAAATAAAAACTGACATCTTAAAAAAGAAAAGATAGGAAGGATGATAAATCTATGCAGGGAACTTGACTGTAACACGGCAAGGAAGTAGTTCAAAGGTGGATCTGGGAAGAATTCCCCTCTCTGCAGTATCTTTGATGGACACACACTCTTTCTTTGGCATGTTTAAAGCATTTATTCTTGGTTAGTGGGCAGAAATTATCACTATAAAATGTCTATTACCTTACCTGAGGGATTGAGCTACCTCAAAATAGCCATATCTACATATCTAAAGGTTCTGGGATAGGGAATAGAGAGATGGCCTAGTTAATAAAGTGAATTCCCCCTCAAACTGAAGGGCCTGACCTCTATCCTTAGAATCTCAAAACAAGTCAGTTTTGGGCCTGTGACTGCAGTACGGGTGAGGCAGAGACAAGAGGATTCCCGAGGCTCACTGGCCAGGCAGTCTAGACTAATGGTCAAGTTCCAGGATCAGTGAGAGACCTTGTCTCAAAAACTAAGTGAAGAGTAATTAAAGTAGATACCTGATGCCAGTCTTTTTCTCCATACATACAGCGCACACAATGCACACAATGCACACAAAGCACACACACACAGTATATACACATAATACACACACCGTGCACACACACAGTGTATACACAGTACACATACAATGCACACACATAGTACATATACACAGTACACACAGTGTGCCCATGCAGTGCCACATAGTGCACACATATGGTGTACACATAGTGCATACATCTACAGTGCATACGCCCACACAGGGGAAAAAGAGAGAGAGACAGAGACAGAGACAGAGAGACAGAGACAGAGAGAGACAGAGATAAAGACAGACAGAGAATTTTCTCAAAAGATATAAGAATGGGAAAATCGAATTAAATATTGACTATCTCTTGGTCCCAATAAGGCATTAGGAACCTTTATTTTTATCTCCATTTCCATTTTGGTTACATCAGAGAAGGCAGGCTATAGTGCTCATTAATAAGACTTTACAGCAAACTGCTGCAGACAAACCCTTCAGCTTCTAGGAGCAAAACTGTGGTCCTCACTTCATTTTCCTGGAGGGTCTAAAGGGCCCCTGTAGCTTACTTCCCCGGTATGAAGACTCAGGACATGTGCTCTATAGTAATCATGGTCCCAGCACCTCCCCTCGGCATGGTAATGGCACACCAAAGGCATCCCAGTTGCTTATTCTCTTCTCCTTTATACTGTCTAGCATATACTCGGTACACAAACAGTTATCCAATCAAGAGGTTATGTTTATTAGCATTGGATTTAAATGGGCTATCTTACTTATTAGAACGAAAGCATCAGGTCCAAGTTTTCACTACATTTTATTTATTGTGTGTATTCATATGTGCACACATGGCACATGTGCATGTGTGTGCATGAATGCATGCATGGGTATGTGTGTGTGTATTTGTGAGTGTGTGTGGTTGTGGGTGTGCATGCCTCCACATGACCAGAGAGGTCAGAGGACATTGTGAATGAATCAGTTCTTTCCTTCCATCACAGGGGTCCCAAGGATCAAATTCGTAACCGCTGAGACACTTCTCCAGTCAGAGTTCCTGATTTTACATTCAACATAACCATGAGAGCCTACAGTGCCTGTTTCCATGGGCTTACTCATTCCTTAGCATTATTCCTTCAAAGTTTGTGCACCTCGTTGTGGCAAAACATAAGGTTGCCTTCATTTCTAAGGTTGAAGAAGACCCCACTGTATGGTGTTTTCTTTATCTATTTTCTCACATGTGACATGCAAGTTAAATGCCTATTTTGGTAGTTGTATGCAGTGCCATAGAGAACACACGAGAGCAACTCTCTCTTTGGGAGGTTGCCTTGACTTAGTTTGGTTACTTACCCATAGTGGGACCGCTAGGTAATTACATTGTTAATATTATGATCCTCTGCACTGTTTCCACAGCTATATTAACCTAATTGTTTCAAGGGTTCATTGATCGCATATCAAATTCGATTTTTGTAATTGCTTTTCTCTTGATAAAATTACATACATTATTTATTTTGTATGCATATGTATATGGATGTATGTGCATGTATATGTGTCACAGGATGGTAGAAAGAGTGCTTGTGCCATGGTGTGCACGTAGAAGTCAGGTAATAATGTAAAAAAAGAATCAGTCTTCTCTTTCCACCATGTGGGTTCTGGGGACCTGAATTCAGGGCATCAGACTTGACAGTGTCTTTACCCATCTCTCTAAAGTATGTCCATGCGCACGCATGCTGGAGCGCTTGCGCGCGCGCTCACACACACACATTTGATCTGATATAACCTTCATTATCACTTTTATTCTGATTTGCATTTCCTTGAATATTAATGAAAAGGACCATTTTTTTTTCTTCTATACATTTGGCTATTTTTATTTCTTCTTCAGAGAAATGTCTCTTAAGATCGTTTGGCCATTTAAAAACTGTTGTTACTTGATTCTTGTCAATGAGCCTCTTCAGCTCCTTAAAGATGCTGGATGTTAACCGCTCATCGGGTGTGTGGGCTTGCTAGTGTTCTCTCTCGTAGGTTGTAGAGACAACCTACACTGTAGAGACAGCCTCACACTGTTAGTTGCTCCTCAGCAACTCCACCACAGTGGGCCCGTGGGTAGGGTCCCTTTCATGCAGCCTCACCTGTCTGTTCACATACTTGTTGCCTGTGGTCCTGGGCCCTGCTAAAATGATAGTTGTCAAGGTCAGTGTTAGGAAGCTTTTCTTCTTATAATTCTATCGTTTCACTATTTAATGTACTCTGAGGTTTAATTTTTTTTAACATATGATATAAAATAAGGGTCCAATGTAATTCTCCCACTAGGTGTCCAGTTTCCTTATCACTATTTATTAAAGAGACAATCCTTTTTCTTATTGTGTATTCTTGGGGTCTTTTCCAAAACTCAATTAACTACGTAGGTTGTCTCCTATCTTTCAATTCTACACATTTTTAAAAATAACAACACCATACTGTTTTAATAATTGGGCTTTGCTTCTTAGTTTGAAATGAGGTAGCATCACACATACAACTTTGTACACTTTGCTAAGGACTGCATCGGCTCTCAGGCATCCTTTGTGTTTCCCTATCATGGGATCATGAATTATGGGATTGTGTTTCTGGTTCTGTGAAAAAAGTCATTATAACTTTGATAAGGATGACTTCAAATCTCTAGATTGGCTTGGGATATTTTAATAATTTTTTTTTAGTTCATGAATAGGGATATCATTCTTTTTATTTGCATCTATTTCTGTTTCCTCTTTGGGTGTTTGGTATTTAATAGACAGGCTTTTCTGTCATGGTATCATCGGGTTTCATGTTACTTCATGACTCAGGTTTAGTAGGTTGTGTACTTTGGGAATTAAATTATTTATTGATAGTATTATAGAAATATAATTGATTTTCTGTCCAACAACCTCGATAAACACACTTTTAGAGTTCTAATATATTTCAAGAGATTTTTTTTTATTCTTTTCTTCATTGAGAAGTTAGAGATTGAACCCAGGATTTAGATTATACCAGACACATGTGCTAGACACAAAATCGTGACTTGGGAAGAGGTAACCTCAATTGAGGATCTGTTTCCATCAGATTGTCCTGTGACCATGTTTTTAGGTACCGTTTTCTTAATTACTAAGTGATAGAAGATGTCCTAGCCTGCTGTCCAGAGTGTCATCCCTGGGTATGTGGTCCTGGGCTGGATAAGAACAGTAACTGAGCAAGTCAGAGGAAAGCAGCCTTCTTCCATAGCCTCTGTGTCAGATCTTGTCTCCAGGTTCCTGCTTTGGCTTCCCTTGATGATGATAGGCTGTAAAGTTTAATAAATCCTTTCCCGCTCAAGATTTTTTTTTAAGTCAAAATTTTACCACAGAATCAGAAAGCAGAGTAGAACAAGCTTTGTCACACTGAGCCCTAGCCATAGCGCCCAGACTTTCTACATAAAAGGTAACATCCTAGAGGAAGAACAACATTTTAAATTATTTATTTCCAATCAAGATCATGCATTGCCTTGCTGTATACGTTACACCGCCAAGTTCAACATTGATCCTGAGAGGTAAGCGCCTTTCCTGAGCCTTTCTGACCCTGGGAGAGAGAACTGAGGGTTGAAAATTAGTCTTAGCCATGGACTGTATGTGGATGCCCTTCATCAGGTTGAGGTTGCTGCAGCTGCAGTCAGGCTCAGCTCGATAGTCTCCCATCTCTTCTTCCATCCTCTGGTACCTGGCATCTTAAAAACCATCTGCAGTGCATCCTTATCTATTCTTTGTTTTAGTAAGATAAACCAGGCTCTGCCATCCACTTTGCCTAAAAGCAGAAGTCTCTATGTCTGCTGTAAATATTTCTCATTAAAATAGAAAGGTTTAAAGTCTTACCATGTCCACATGATAGACTAGCTCATTTTACTATGTAAAAGAAATTTTTGTTCTTCCTACAAAAATAAGAATACATAGGCACACAGTGCATGGATCTAACTGATGATATAATCTTGGGTTCAGTGACTGGGGCATTCCACAGCTGTTTATTATATATAGTTTAGATCTAGGCTCTGGAGAGAAAGTTTTTGCTGGAAAGTCTGTGTGGTGCAGGAGAAGGAGGGTACCGCATAGGCAATCATGTGGGTGTTGTCTTATCAAGTGCTGAGATTGCTTGAATCTGAGAGTTTGAGAGAGAGGGAGAAGAAAAGAGAGAGAGAGAGGTAGAGAAAGGCAGAGACACAGGCAGAGACAGAGACAGATAGAGAGAGATAGACATACAGAGACAGAGAGAATTTGAATATATGAATGGCTACACACATGGGTATATTCAGACCTCCTCTCTGAACTGTTTCTCAGAGACACTGATGTTTTCATTGGGACTCAGAT
Organism: Mus caroli; assembly: GCF_978045245.1. Classification (NCBI taxonomy): domain Eukaryota; kingdom Metazoa; phylum Chordata; class Mammalia; order Rodentia; family Muridae; genus Mus; species Mus caroli. The sequence goes on from NW_028227265.1 coordinate 13,220,950, forward strand.
ATGAGAAGGAGCCAGTTGCTCCAAGTTTGGAGAAAAGATCACTCTATGCACTGAACTAGAAGGTTGCCAAAAAAGGGATTTAAACAAGACACAGGATTTAGACACAGATTTATATTCTTCTATGAGCAGAGACCAAAAGCTTAATGAGGATTGGATGCAAATTAATACTGGGCCCTGGTTGTAGATTTTTTATAATTTGGTATTTGGACATGCTGAATGCTATGAATCAGCATCTCCCTTCCCCAAGCAGGCTGCTTGTTACCAGCACATGGCTACATAACCACTTACCAACACCACACTATGTCTCGAGTACTCTATTCAATTAAAACTAAGGGGTATCAATACATTCAATTAGACCATACCACATTAAGAGAGAGAAAAACCGTCAATTATAACTTTGAGATTCCACAAATGGTGGCCACATTTCAGTTATGCCCAAATATGCAAAAACAATCAAACTTTCACATTGAAAAAATATGGTGTCACCTCCAGAAAACTCTATACAGTTTACTTTATGCAAGAGTTGTTCACATCAAATTGCTTGTTCTTACTGCAGAGCACTAAGTTTGGGGCTTTCATTTGTAAGCCACAGAAACTTGATGCTTGGAGGTTAGCAAAAGTACTTGAATTTGATGGATTCAGTTTATAATACGAGTCAAGATCTTGGAACCCAGTGTGGGCAAACCAGGAAAGCAGCTCCCATCTCATCTCTTCTCTGCTTTTGTTGATCTAAACAGTTCAGTTATCTGTAGTTTCCAACTAGACAGCAGTACGCTTGAGGGCAGAGTCCCCACACTTCTCATTACCCTTAAGTTCCCAGTGCAAAGACAGTTATCTAGTTCATGGAAAGAATCAAGAAATATCCAGTGCAAGTAAGTCGCATATGAATGAATGTATACATCTGTCCATCCTTATCATCCATCTGATATCCCATCATCGTCGTCTGCCATTATCAATCCATTATCTTGTTTATCCACTCATCATCAATCAATCTCAACCAATCAATCAGCCAATCTAGCTCACTGTATTAGTTACATTCCTTGTTGTGACAAAATGCTCCTATTAAAACACTCAAAGGAGGGAGTTGGCTCAGGGTTCCAGGTCTAGCAGGATGGAGAGCTTGTGGCAGCAGGAACTTGAGGCACCTGGTCACACTGCTTCAGAACTGGGAAGCAAAGAGATATGAATCTTCACTCTTTTTGTTTGTTCTAGGACCCCACTGATCCAAATTCAGGGTGGATCTTCCCATCTCAATTAACCCAACCTAGAAACGTTGTCAGAGTTCTTCCAGAGGTTTGTCTCCTAGGTAATTCTAGATCCTGACACACAGAAAAATATGATAACCATCACTGCCTCCTCCCCTGCATGACTCTCAAGCATGGCTCAGACCATGGCAATATGCAAGTGCTACTATCAAGATTTACAGACTGGATAAGCTGTTCCATAGCCTCTTTCCTTCTCCAGCCTCACCAAAGAGGCCACATAACCTCACTGGTAAGTTGGATATTTCTACCAGATGAGTTGCATAGAGACATAGTCAAAATCAATGATATTGAACACATCCTTGGCTGGCTCTGAGAGCATCCAGGCACTCTGACTTGGGTGGATTTGCCCTTTCCCGATCCTCTCCTAAGGACTGACTACAGATGAAAGTCTCCAGTCAGCCTCTGGATCCGCAGATGTCTCCGGCTCACACAAAAGAAATTGGCCACTACTCCCCATGCTGGTCAGGCTCATCACTCTGGATAGATCCATTTGGGCATGGTAGCTTCCTTCCTTCCTTCCTTCCTTTCCTTTTTTTCCCCCAGCTACCAAGAATATATCCCCTAGTAGCTCAGCAGAGAAGAATAAATTGCCCGTGTGTATTTACACAGAGTAAAAGATGCGTCCCATTGTATTTGAGATTCTGCCTCATGAAATGACCTCCATTTTCATAATCCTTCATGGACTATCCTGATTTGAAAAGCTTTCTCTCCCTGCTGTTTCTGCTAAAAGGTTTTCTGGTGCAATTCTTGGAAAGTCAAATTCTGCATTTAAATGTTGTATTTTCCCAGATATTACATAGAGGAGGCAATACTTCTGCTGCTGTGTTTTGTTTTGTTTTGTTTTTTTTCCTTCCCAGGAAAGTGGCAAGCAATTCCACCCTTCTGCATATATTGTCAACCAAACCACGAGAGAAGGCATCAACTTTAATAGCAAAACAATTGTGATTACATCTTGCTCGTAATTGCATTTATTTGCTCGCATATGTCCAGAGAGGCAAGCATTAGCCAGACCGTGTGGGTATGTGTTTGCACAGGGAAAGGATTGACGATGGGGAAAATAGCTTTCAGCCACTTTGGTCCCTTCTGTCATTGGACACTTGCAAGGACTGCCAAAAATTGCCTATTTTTTTTCTTTCGTGCTTCTGAAACTGATTGCATTTGGAAAACAGGGACACTGATTATGGGCAATGGATTTGCATCAGAATATTTGAGTCTGCCTATAGCAGGATACATATCTATGGTACTGGGAGGAGAGAGTGGAGCCGCTAGGTACCATGGTTCAAAGCAGAGTGAGGGATGGCCACTGCCCTCTCAGAGAAAAGAGAGGTAGCGCCCCCAGGAATTCAGAGGAAAACAGGAAGGTTGGGCATGCCGAGGGATTCCTGACATGTCTCCGAGGAAATGAGACAGCTGTGAAATGTCTTTGGCTTTGTGGGAGGCAGAAACATTGGGATCCTGCCTGGGCCATCTATACCTCCAAAGCCTTAGGAGATGGAGACATTAGTTTACAGATACAGCCTTTGTTTGCTTAGCTCTAGCATGGACATGCCATGCCGAGTTTATTGGGCTGCTCTCTCATTTATTGCATGCACAACTGGGATAGGTTCTCTACCAGCAGAGACTAGATCTATCTGGCTTTCATGATGCTTGGAGCCTAGCCCAGCTCCCAGAGCATCCTATGTACTTAGAGTTTCCTTTTTAATAAAGACATGTAAATCACTCCACAGATGACTCAACAAATGGGATTATGTTCTTTGCTTGCTACCCTTCCAAAAAAATTATCATGAACTTCCTGGGTTTAAAACAACATAACCTTCTTATCTAATAGTTAGATAAGATGTCCCAAATAGTAGATAAGATGTCCCAAAAAATCAAGGCATTGCCACAGTTTAGCTTTTTGTCAAGACTCTCTAGAAAATCAATATTCATGCCTCTTCCAGCTTCTAGAAGCCACCTGCATTCCCTGGGTCCTTCCCTTTCCGTCATCTTCAAGGTCGGCAGCAGATCACCTTGAAACTTCAGTCACAAGGGGACATTTGTATATCTCTCCCACCGTACCAATGACTTCTTGAAAGTTAGATTTTTCTGGTCTTTGAATCGCAGTGCTGAGCAGAATTCAAGACACATAGAACAGTCTATTCTGGCTGAATTCACATTGCAGGTGACTGAGCAAAATGACACAAGCCAGGGCACTCCATAAAGTGAGCTGGGTTTGAACTTAGATCATGAGCCAGTTGAACTGTGGGAACTGGGCAAAGCCCATCCCTGGTCCCCATATCTCTATGGTAACCCTGTGGGATTGTTGTGAGGATTAAAGGTGTAAATGATGGGAATGTTAGGCAAATGGAAATGTTTGTCCTAAGTGTCCCAAAAGTCTTGCAGAGCAGACCTTAACCTTTTATGTTTGTCACATTTCAAATCATGTTTTCAAAAGAAGAGTTCTCAAACTCCATATCCCATACTGACCATATAAATATATAAAATATATAACATGGAATATGCTATACAATGTGTATGCAAATATACCCATGGAAGTATACATATATATGCATACGTGCATATATGTATATGGAATATATCAAATATGCATAATTTATATGCCTGTGTAAGTATACATACACATATATAGCACTTTAGAAGAAACTAAGAACACTGATGTTTGGTGACCATAGTGATGATATATACATACACATATATATTCATACATCTACATATATATAGATATGCATGTCACATATAGAGAGAGGCATATATACATATATATGGAATCTATTATGGAATGTATAACTGTGAGGTAACCAGAATGAAATTTTCGTTTCAATGATTTATTATGAAATTTATTAGTTGTGTGACTTTAGGAAAAGTTCTTTTCTTTTTTTATTCTGTGTAGCCCTAGTTGTCCTGAAACTTGCTTTGTAGACCAGGCTGGTCTTGAACTCAGAAATCTACCTTCCTCTGCCTCCCTAGTGGTGAGATTAAAGGTGTGCATCACCACATCTGTCTAGGAAAAGTTCTTAATTGCTTCATATCTCAGTTTCACCATCTGTAACAATGGAATAAAAGCAGGTCCCATTTTGTGGTGCTGATATGAAGATTGTGAAAATGTTGGGTATCATATCTTAATTTTTTTGCTTATAAAAGTAAACATTTTATTTTGCAAAAATCAGTAAGTATATATTTCATATCTGGTTTCTCTTTTTTTAAAAAATATTTTTTATTACATATTTTCCTAGATTACATTTCCAATGCTATCCCAAAAGTCCCCCATACCCTTCCCCCCACTTCCCTATCCACTCATTCCCATTTTTTGGCCCTGGCCTTCCCCTGTACTGGGGCATAAAAAGTTTGCATGTCCAATGGGCCTCTCTTTCCAGTAATGGCCGACTAGGCCATCTTTCGATACATATGCAGCTAGAGACAAGAGCTCTGGGGTACTGGTTAGTTCATAATGTTGTTGCACCTACAGGGTTGCAGATCTCAGTGTTCAGCAGCTAATATCAATCCATCAATCAATTATTGTGTTATTATTATTATCACTATGGTCCTCAAACATCAATGTTCTTAGTTTTTTCTAAAGTGCTATTAACCATCTTTTTTCTTCTCAGTATGGAAAATGAATTTAATTGTGTTCCGCATACAGTTGAATTATAACAGCCACCTCTAGCCTTTGTTTAGAAGAAACTTGAGGTCGTTGGGCGTAGGGGATATTATCCACTCATGGAGAGATGGGAACACTCACATCCTGATCTCTATACAGTCCTAGGTAAATGAAGTCTATATTGCTTTTCTTCATGGTGGGAGATCATATGCCATGCCATCCATCCAGAGTGGACCTACAAGCACAGAAAGGTAAGAACCACATGCTGAAACCATGGACAGTGTCAGATGCCCTTAAGTGACATTTCTATGAGGTGAATACGATCACCTAAATGTTTCACCTTCACAGGAAGCAGGAAGAGGTCAACTAAAATGAAAGGCAAAGATAAGCACGAGAATAATGATCAGATGGGATGATCAGGATGGACATTTGAGTGTCACCAATCAAACTGCAATTTGAGAGGAGGGATACGGTGTGTGTTAACTGAACACATAATTTTTTTTAATTAAAATATTTTCATACGGTATGTTTTGAGCATGTTTCCCCCTCCCTCAGCTTAGATTGTCCCTCTTAGATTCTCCCCCACACCTCTACCCATCCAACTTTAACTTCTCGCTCTTTCAAGAAAACAAAACCCGAACAAAAAGAAGCCCACAAAACTCAAAACAAATAAACAAAAGAGCAATATGACAAAAATGATAAAATAAACTGAAATTCCATTAAAAAAAAACATGGAGTTCCTTTTATATTGGACAGCTATTCCTGGGCATGAGGTTTACCCTGGAGTATGGTTGCTATACCTGGTGACATGCCATTAGGGGTGAGACCCTTTTTTAACTTCTCCCTCTCCCTGCTGTGACACCAGTTGGATTGATTCTTTGCAGATCTTCTTTAGGCTGCCACAGTCATATATGCATCATCTGTGAAAGATATTTTTTGCTTGGAGTCAGGCATCAGCTCTGGTTCTTCTAATCTTTTCACCTCCTCTTCTGTGTAATTGTTGAGCAATGAGGAACAGGGTTTGAAGAAGACATTTAGGACTGAGTGCTCCAAGGTCTCCGACTCTCTATATTATCCAGTTGTGGGTTTCTGTGATAGTTCCCATCTACTGCAAGTGGAAGCTTCTATGATGTTGACAGAGTGAGGCATTAATCTATGGATATAGCAATAAATATATCAATAGGACTCATTGCATTTGTGCATTTTCCTTTAGCATCATAATAGTAGTAGACATCCCCCTAGGCCTGTAACCCATCAAGTCTCAAATTCTTGGCCTTTTTAGCATTTTCAGTGCCACTATTTGAACACTGTATCTTTTAAGCAGGTCACTGTAGTAGCACAGGGCTTGTAACTGAATGGTATTGGTGATTGCCTTTCTCCTTCGATAGTGTGAAGAGCACCAGAACCATGGATGCTAGTCAAGAAGGGTGAAGCTTCTACTTAGGCCCTAGCTTGGTTTCTCCCTGTTCAATGACACACCTAAGTACTATCTTCTGCAAGAGGGCCTTACAGTAGGTTTTGGTAAGCAATAATAGCTTTGGAAATGGTCTGGGATGTTTAGGGAGTACCATGGGACCCCTTGGACCAATTAATCAACAATATGTAACCTTTTCTTGGAACTAGGGGTTTTACTTGATGGCATAAAATGTCTGTTTGGGGCATTGTCTCATCTAAATTTTTTGGTGACTCCATTTACATTCCTTTCATATGTGTATATGTTTCAGGTAGCTTTGGCAGTAGCAGGATTTTATATGTCTTTCCCAATGGCCATTAGTGTTAGTTGCGTCTCCTATAGTCCCTCCTTTATTCTTCTTTCCCATTTCCCCTCTTTATTTAATGTTATTATTCTATTTTCCTCTGCATCGCTCCACAGCACTGTATTCTATTCCCCTTCCTGAGACATTCTCTTCTCCCTGCTGCTCCCACACTAGGTACCTTCCTTACCTCTGTGTTTATTCAGAGGGTAGCATATAAATTAAAGCTAACATCAAAATACAGTATAAACATCTAATATCTGTCTTGGGGGGGCGTCTGAGTTACCTTAGGATAATTTTCTTTCCAGCTCCATCCAATTACCTGCAAATTTCATGCTTTCATTTTCACTAACAGCTTAATAATGTTCCAGTGTACAAATGTGCACATTTTCTCTCTCCATTCATCAGTTGATAGACATCTAGACTGTTTCCAGTTTCTGGCTATTATGAATAAGCTGTGATGAACACAGATGATCAAGTGTCTTTACAGTAGGATGTTGAGTTCTTTGGTTATATGCCCAAGAGTGGTGTGGCTAGGTCTCCAGGTAGATTGATTTCTAGATTCCTGAGTCACCTCCACTTCTATTAAGACACTGAAAAAAAGAAATCAAAAAAGATGCCAGAAGATGGAAAGATCTCTCATGACCATGTAGCAGTAGAATCAATATTGCAAAATGGGCCATGTAGTGAGAGTTTTGGTTTCATAAGAAAAACAGTTATATTATGTGAATATGCTTTTGTTTTAATCCCAGGTGTGGGATAAGAGGCTGCTTAAGAACAGGTGATTATGATTTGCCTCATGCACTAGCAGGGGTGTAATTTTTACCAGCTGTGGATGCTTTAATTCTGGGGATTCTGGAGAGGGTATAAGTGAGAGAGTTCCAAGAGGGCCCAGGGAGGCTATTGCTCCTGGTTGCTATTGTTGGAGTTTGTCAAGTGTTCATGAGTGGAGAGACAGAAAGAAGTTGGAGATATCATGATGATGGTGCAGATTGGACTTGCCCCAAGTGGCCTAAAAAGGTCTACATCTCCTTTCCCCTCTAACCTTCTTTCTCTTCTACCTCATGTTGGGGGTTGGAAGAAATTTGGGTGGAATAAAGGTTGGAAGGGAGATAGATATAGAACACAAATAAAATAAAATAAAATAAAATAAAATAAACAAATACAGCTATTAGTGGCACTCAGATATGGGGCTAGGCAAAACGGGGTTGGAAGGGACTGGGGTAGAGAAGGTGGCAGATAGGAAGGAGCAAAACAGCACAGCCATATGGACATTCTTCCAAATGCAGTCTATGGATTCCATGCAATCCTCATCAAAATTTCAACACAATTCACAGAAAAAAAAATCTACATCTTCATATGGAAACACAAAAAGAGAACAGCCAAAAAAACAATTCTGATTAATAAAATGTCCCATGGAGGTCTGTCTATCCAGATCTCAACTGTATTGCAGAGCTATAGTATGAAAAACAGCATGATATTGTCATGATATTTGGCACACTGATTATAGAATGGAATTGAATATCATAAATTACCTTGTAGTTCTCTGAGACAGAGGTCTGAAATGGGTCCTACTGTACTCCAAAGCAGCGTGTAACTGAGGTTGTCTTCTATGCTGGAGGCTCTAGGGGAGAACTCACTCTACTGTCTTTCCAAGTTTCTAGAAGCTTCTCCCAGTCCATAGCATGCAGCTCTTCCCTCCATCTCCAAAACTGGAAGTGATATGTCTGGATCTCGCATATGTATATCTAATTCTTCTGCCTCCTCGATGCCCTGTGTGTGTGTGCGCGTGCATGCGCACAGATGTATGTACACATGTGAGGATGAGCATGTGGAGTGGATGTGCATTGGTATGAAATATGTTCGTCACTTATTCTCCATTTTATGTTTTGAGGCAGGATGGTTCACTGAATCTGCACCTAGACTGTTCTGCTAAACTGGCTAGGTCAGGAAGTTTCAGAGATTCTCTCTGTCTCTGCCTCACCAGCACTGAGATTATGGATGCTTGCTGTTGTGCTCAACTTCTTTACGTGGGTTCTAAATGATCGGACCCAGGTCTTCATGTTTTCACACAGAGTAAACACTTTAGCAACTAAGCCACCTCCACAGCTCTTCCCGGTTCAGGTGCGTAACCATGTGATTTGTTCACACTGGCAAGTCTGTTGGCTACATGGTGTTACCTACTTCTGAATTCTGAGGATTGGGGCATGGACTCGTTTGGGCACTGCAGTTCCTTGTACCTTGTGGTTATGAGACGGTGGCGCACAAGAATTTGTGGAGAACCCAGGCACTCAATAGTGGTAGACCCTGACTTTATTCACAGAGTACACAGGCAAGCTACATCCATACCTCTGTCCTTTAATTCCTTTTTCTTCCCCAGAATGTAATAAATTAAACATAGTATAAGATGCAAAAGGGTTACATTGAGATATATACTATTGGAAGGTTTAATTCATTTTTCTAGTGTGTAAGACACAAGGCTATTAAATTTTTAAAGCAGTGAGCTCCTAAACTCTCTTACTTTATGAGGGCTTTCTTCATAAAGATAAATGGTTTCCTTGCCAAATCAAATGCAGATTTGAAACAAATTAAGCTAATGCGCAACCGTACAAGGTAGAACAGGCGAAGGGCGGGGGGCTGTTTTATCTTGCATTGTAATAACCATACCCACCTAAATCAATAGCTGTGGAAAAAAGCAATAATATCATGTAACTGCAGGAAATGAAATATAGTGGTTTGGTGGGGTGTGTGTGTGGGGGGGAACAGGCTGCAGAAAGAAAGCGGTTTGTATTAGAATAATGACATTTCATTAAACAGCGAAGGAGTGGTATTGAGGAGAAGTCCACAGCAGTAAATTCTATTTCTTATAATAACACTTGAGAGGAGTTATATTTGGCTGGGTATTGTGATAAAGGATAACGCTGCCATCTTTTTGTGCATTGCACTATAATTTTATGGTTAAAGAAACCTGAGATGTTAAAGAGGCCGTATGTGTTTTCGGAGTATGTTCTCATTCTCCTAATCTTTCGCTTAATTTGGTTCAAGGTCCTAGAATCTGTCTGAAAGTTGTGTTTTGGTGCTTGGAAAGGAAATTGGTTCTCCTCTCCTCTCCTCTCCTCTCCTCTCCTCTCCTCTCCTCTCCTCTCCTCTCCTCTCCTCTCCTCTCCTCTCCTCTCCTCTCCTCTCCTCTCCTCTCCTCTCCTCTCCTCTCCTCTCCTCTCCTCTCCTCTCCTCTCCTCCCCTCCCCTCCCCTCCCCTCCCCTCCCCTCCCCTCCCCTCCCCTCCCCTCCCCTCCCCTCCCCTCCCCTCTCCTCTCTCTCTCTCTCTTTCTTAGTTTGGATGGTATTTTGTTTGGCTTGTATATGAATGAAAGCAAAGGAATCTTGTCATTTTCTTTGGTCAGGGGCAGGGGTAATGACAAAGGGATCTGCCATGATGAAAGTGGATCTCCTTAACAGGTACCTGAAAGGCATTCATTTCTACAGATGCCATCTTTCAGCCAACCAATCTGTCCGTAGTCTATAGAAGTATTTCTACCTATGAGAAACCCCAAGAGTCCAGCCACACAGGTAGGGGGCATGCCTAGAGGCATGCCTAGAGGCATCTCAACCTTTTAGGGTTCACTGTTGACATCTCTTCAAGCTGCCCTCCCAAAGGACCACTCAGAACAACACACTTTCCTTTCCTCCTGACTGGGCTCCAAATGGACAGTTCCTGCCTAGGCTCACCCTCTATGTCCCCGAAGTGGACAAGAGTGCCTCTGTGTTCGTATGTCCTCAGGAAGGAAGTAGAAGAGTCTTCATTGTATTGTGTTATCCCCAGGGAACATGCCTTGTCCTGAGAGGAAAACACCACGGGAGCTCAGCTACTTACATTCTGGAAAATAAGCCATTGAAAAAGATGTTCCATCTGTGCACTCTGGTATCTCTCTCTGCCTAGGCAAACTCCTTTCCCTCTTTGTTCCCCAGTCTCCTCACCTGGAAAACTGCATCCATCCTCCAGGGATGAATGCTGTATGTCGTACAAGAGTCACCAGCACAGTGTCTGGCTAGCAGACAGCTCAGCGATTATTCGGTGCTCATTGTTTTCAGTGTCATTACCTTTTAATCCTGAGTTCTTCTGCCCTGTTAATAAGTGAGGATGAAGGACATGTACAAACTGCTAAGCCAAATCACACCATCTCTTTCTTATGTGACTGTGATGCTTTGGGGGGTACTTTTATGGGTAAAAGAGATTCCACTCATGGGACTGGAGAGGTGGCTTGGGGGTTAAGAGCCACTGCTGTTCACTTGGAAGATCTGAATTAGGTTCCCCAAACCCACATGTTGGCTGATATGTAGCTTCAACTCCAGGAAATCTGACTCTCACTTCTGGCTTTTACAGGCACCATACTCATATGCACACCATCCCCCTGCACACATACATACATACATACATACATACATACATACATACATATATACATACATACATACGTAAGTAAAAATAAAAATAATTTAAAAAAGAGAGATGCCATCACAGGGCAATAGATAAAGAGGGCTACATTGTGACGTGGAAGGGGTCTTAAGGCTTATTTAATATCTATGTTTGTCCCTAGTGCCTCAGGGTTTTCTAGCCCAGATGGGTGCCTCAGGACTCAGAGCATGTGAGCATGTGAGCTCAGAGCATGTGAGCTCTGAAGTAAGCTCACTTGCCAAATGTTTACTTTTAAACAACCAAGAAGTTTTGTATACACTTTTAAAGAACTTATACTAACAAGCAAAGGGGAAAATTCCAGACCATACACATAGCACCATAAACACAGAGACGCATACACAGAGAGAGACACACAGACAAATGCACACACACATGCATGGACACACCTACACACAGAGACACACAGACACAGCCATACACATGCATATATATATGTATATATACATATACATACATACACACACATATATATATACACACACACATACAGTAATACACACACAAAGACACACAAACAGACAGACAAAAAGATATACACACATAGAGACACAAAGATATACACACACACAGCACCACAACCTACACACAGAGACATAGAGATACACAGACAGATACAGAAACACACACACACACACACACAGATACATAGGCACAGACACACAGATATAGCCCACCCAGCCCATATTCAGTTATAGCCACACATACATGTGCATATGCACAAGCAACCACACACCAGAGAAACATACAGAGTATGTGCACATGTATATACACATGGGCACAGCTATTCACACCTGTGCACATAGACAGACACACACATGCACACTGAGAGATACACAGATACACACACAGACACAGGCATATACACAGGCTTGCTCTCTCTCTCTCTCTCTCTCTCTCTCTCTCTCTCTCTCTCTCTCTCTCTCACACACACACACACACACACACACACACACACACACACGACACTCCTCCTCCCTTTCCCTTCAGAAAAAGGCATGTCTTCCAGCGATATCAACCAAACATGGTATCTCAAGTTACAGTAAGACTAGGCATGTTCCTTCATATTAAGGCCGGACAAGGCAACCAAGTAGGAGGAAAAGGGTCGCAAGAGCAGGCAGAAGAGTTAGAAACAGCCCCTGTCCCCACTGTTAGGAGTCGCACAAAAACTTCAAGCTACACAATCATAGTGTACATGCAGAGGACTTAGACCAGACCCATACATGCTCCCTGATTGTCAGTTCAGTATCCATGAGCCTCTATGAACCCTGGTTGGTTATTCTGGGGGGGCCATTTTCTTGTGGTGTCCTTGACCCCTCAGGCTTCTCCAATCCTTCCCTCTTCCCACAGGATTCTCCATTCTGCCTAATGCTTGGCTGTGCTCTGCTCCCATCAGTTGTTGATGGAAACCTCTCTGATGAGGATAACACTGCCCTCCAGTCTGAGTAGAGCAGAGTCTCATCGGGAATCATTTCATTAGCTTTCTATTCATTCAGATCATGTTTGGTTCCCTCAGACTCTGGTTCCTGGCCCTCCAGGCAGTGTCAGGCCTGGGCCCCATCTCATGGCCATCTCATGGCATAGGTCTCAGGTTGGACCAGTCATTGGTTGGCCACTCCCACACGTACCGTGCCAGATTTACACCAGCACATCCTGCAGGCAGAACACATTGTAGGTAGGAGGTTTTGTGGCTGGGTTGGTGCTCCAATCCCTGCATTGGAAGATTTGTCTGGCTATAGAAGATGGCCAGTTTAAGCTTCCTGTCTCCCATTACTAGGAATCCTCAGGCAGAGCATCTTCAGAGCGAAGGCACAGGATAGGTGTATCCCCAGTGACTTGGACCATCTGGCTGGTATACTGTATCAGTTGCCACTTGCTGCTGGAACCCACTCTCAGAAGCTTACTCTGTCACCATGCAAGTCTCACTCTCTTAAAGCCAAGGTACCTGCTGCTGCCCTGTGTTTCTTTTGTAACATTTCATAGATAACTCATTTTCTCTTTTAACTTTTCCCTGCGTTTAGAGAGAGCTTTCATTTCTTAGCTCAGAGCCTCCTCTAGCCTCTTCAAGTCCAGTGATGGCAGCCTTCTGGCTGAAGCCTTCAGACTGCAACTCTTCAGACTTCATCGGCAATCTGAGTTTGAGTCCCCCATCTCAACAGTCTTGGTCAACTTCACAAAGTTCTCCCTGCCATTAAAGGCAGCCACATTCACAGGACCCAGGGATCGTGACATAGGGTAGTCATAAGCTCACACAGGGACCTCCAGAAGAATCTTCTAGAAGTTCAGAGTAACTTCGAGAAGGCTTTGGTGAGTAGGGCCATTTTGGAGCATGGGAGAGAGTTTTGTGTCTTCTCTTTTTATCTCACTTTTCATTAAAGAACACATCTGTCTAATGAAGAGGTGACGGCTGCAATGGCTACTGCTCCATTGGGTGTCTTGGTTGGGTCACCATTACCTTTTTACATTTATTTATTATGTGTATGTATATTATGTATATTTGCATATGGGCTTACATGCCATGGTGCATGTGTGGAGGTCAGGACAACTTGTGGGAGTCAGTTCTCCCCTGCGATAATATGGGGTGTTGGGGATCAAAGTGGTATTGTCAGACTTGGCAGCAAGCCCCGATACTAGCTAAGCCAACTCATCTCACAGATCACTCCTTATTTTGTAAAGTGCCTTAGCACACAGACTATCTCTGGCCTCATGGTTACTTGGATAACAGCATCCTTATTCTATTCTAAAACCCATAACTATTATAACATGTACCCACAGGTTGACCCGAGTCTGTCTTGTGTGGCCATCAGACTCTTCCCCCACAGGGCATACCACTTCCATGAAAAGAATTCTTCTCAGCGGACAGTGTGACTCATGAGCAGCCAGCCTCCCAGCCGGACATGGACAGACACAAAAAGGAGGCAGTCAACGCCTGCCCTTTTAGCTTGAGCCTCAGCCCAGTGGGGAGGTCTGGGCTGGCAAGAGCTCACACTAATCTGTTCTCTCTCTGCCCTCTATGCAGCCAGCTGATGAAGGGGAAAGGATTTCCCTTCCAGTGTGACATCAAAAGGTTCTGGCCAGGGGTTCCCTGAGCCCGGGTACCATTAGCAGGGGGTATTAACCAAACACACTCCAGCCCCTGTGCTTGTCAGCAGTGGTTGTATCTTGGACACAGCCTCATTCCTTGGACTTAATTAAAACCCAGTTCCCTCTTTTATTCAATTTATGAGGCCTAGCCTGCAGGATTAAGCGATTACAGACAAAAAGCCCCATTTGTGAACCACTCCTAAACTCAAGCTGCTACGATGCTTACTTGTGCTCCATTAAATTAATAAGGAATGAATCGGCTGATCCATTATGAATTAAGCGGTGGGGAGTCTGCCTGGTTCATGCTTTCTGCTCCCTCCTTGGAGAACATTTGTGTAAAATGATTATATTCATATTCATTCCGCTGGAATTCTCTAAAAGTGGAACGCATAAATTACTCTAAAGACACAGAGTTTATCTTAAACATTAACTACGAAGGGTGAATTAATAAGACTATTATAAAACCATTAGCATTCAGTGTATTTACCTACAACCACAGTGTACCCCAACCAACGTCAACACATAGCTGCCGTTCATGTTGGGTGCTCAAACTAGTGTGTTTTAGCTTGCAATTCACTTAAACTTATAACATTATCTTTAAATATTTATTTAAATATCAATATATTACATAATTATAATTGTATAATATATAAATTATGTAGAATGAATATTAATGTATATATTTACATGTTTAAATGTCTATATATCCCATTAACTTCCTTTATTTTCAGGGGTTTTCTCAAATGCTCTTGGTTCCTAACTCAGATGTGCAACTCTATCTAAAATCATGATACCTGAAAGTCTCTAAATATGACCATTAATCTCTAAAAGTTAGAGATCAAGAGGCTGAGCTGTAATCAGGTAAAATGGAGAGAGCCACATAGGGGCTCCTGAGGAGCCCCACAGGGGCTCCTGCAGAGTCAGCTGTAGAGAGGGGGAAAAAATACAATTCAAAGGAGGGGCATTCAGGGACTTTGCAGTGGCCCGCAAGCTCAGGGTGACATTGATAAATGAATATGATTTTGCATAAAAACACATGTCATTTTTGGATTCAGGTTTGTGCCACCTAGGCACCCTGCAATGCTGTACTAGATCATTTTTGAAGGTAGGGGTGTCTTGTACATCATAGGATGCCCTGCGGAACTTCTTGTCCCCTTTATCAGATGCTGATAGCAAAACCTCTCTTCCTCCTCAGCCTTGACAACCAAAATATCTTAGATAGAGTTGAATGTTCTGGAAATGGAGGGCAAAGCAGAGCTGATAGCAGAACCCCTAACTGGATCTGTTAGCTCCTTTAGGACTTGGACTCCTTATTTTAAGATGGTGAAAGATAGCCTCTAAAAGTTTCCAAAGCCACTCAAAGATAGGTCATTGCTGAGTATAAACCTGCCAGGGGGCCACAAGCTTCTCTCTGCTTAGGGTGGTAGGGGTGCCATATCCAAGGAAGATGAGCCAGTCCGTGCTACAAAAGGGTTACACCCCATTCAAGCCCTTTCAGAAAATGGCTGTCTTCCTTAAGTAAGGGCATCATCTGAGTGACTAGCAAGATGGCTTCTGACTCCCACCCCCACAGTGGGGCAGCAGGACCAGGTGAGGAGATCACAAGTCAGAGTAGCAGGTGAGGTGCACCAATGGGGTTCATGGGGAGGTGGATTTAAAATGTGGGGATTCTCCTCTCAAAGCTTGGGTTGTCCTGATTGTGATGGAACTGGCAGTTTAATCACATAGCAAGGATGGCTTCCTTCTTGGGTAGGGCAGGGAATTGAGAAGGAAGGAGCCAAGGCCCAGTGACAGACAGCACTGAGACACAAGAAAGAGCAGGAAACCAAGTGGCCTGACTTGCAAAGCCTTGACTCCTGGATCTCAGCAGGCAGCTCCCTTCACACTTCCATGTGACTGTGGTTGTTATAGCCCAGCACAGGGTAACACTTCTGTCAAGATGGCACAGCTATGAATTAAATTTGCTTTCAGATCTTGTCTACAGCCAGAGTTCTGAGATCTCCCATTCCTTTAAAAAACTACAGGAAGCAATTCTGCCCATGTAGGTTTTCATTTCTAATTCTTCCTTCTTTCCTTTCTGATGCAACTGCAACTTTGCCTTGAGTATTACCAGAATATGTGTGTGCACACACATAACACACACACACACACACACACACACACACGCACGCACGCACGCACGCATGCCATGTGTATCTACATTTGAACATGTTATGTTCCAACAAGCCAATTTCGACAGAGACTGGGCCACTCCCCACTTTAGTCACTGAGGTGTGGTCTCCTGCAAAAGTCACAGCTCACTCATTTCCCTATTGCAACTAGTCAGCTTACCTCAGCGGGCCTCACAACTGGTAAGTCATGAAGTCCACTGGGCAGCTGCTATGTAGGTGCTGGGGATCCAAACTCCAAAACTCATGTTCATGCTTACAAGCACTTCATCGACTGAGCCATCTCCCCAGATCGACTATCTTCAGATCTGTAAGGGAGAAGAGTCAGGGAGATGGGCAATCGGCAGCATGCATCCACCATCACTGGCTAATTGGCAAAAGGTATTACTGCTCACAGTCCAGTCTGATGCAATACTCTCCTGGTGCCTGCTCCTTCGTGCAATGCTGATATGGCAACTAGAGAGGATAGGGTTAAAGCCCAGCTTCATATCCTACTAAGTTTCACGGGCTCAGAAAAATGACTTAAAATATAACTCTCAGTTTTATGATCTGCCCAACAATTTCATAATCTGTGCCCATCAGTGCTACAACGAGTTAAAGTGAGACAGTTTGTTTAATGGAGTTTTTATTAGGTCGCTTATTAAAATGACCACCATAGACTCCTTACGCACCTTTTAAACACAGAACTGAAGTCAGGGAAGCTGACTCTTCCATGAGGTCCCCAATGCCTTATCCCCAGCCTAGTGGGAGGATTATTGAATTCTTTCTTGAAAGGGCTTACATGTACATATGGAATTGGCAAAAAGTCTGGCTCTTTGGCCCAATTCCAAGCAAAACTAATCATCAGAAACTTCATGCAGATTTACGGTTACTCTTTCTATAACAGGGTTAGGCCCGAGCTGCTGAGACAGAATTAAAAGGGGCCGCTGCCAGCGGAGAGGGCTCCGGTCTCCATAAAGAAGCGTTTTCCAGCCTAGCACCTTGTGTGGACACCCTGGCCCCAGGCAGGTTGTAAATTAATGTCAGATGTGAAAGTAGCCTCACTCTTCTTTCCTAGGATTGCCACCATGGGCTTTGTATTGAGGCTGTGGGCTCTCGTGCAAAGTTAACAAAGAGAAGCACACAGGATACTCAGAGAATACTGCACTGAATTCAAGGTAGGATTTAGTTTTACGATGGCTGTTTGCCTCAACAAGATTGGCCGTGTGCACAGAGTTGTGTCTCATTGTGAGTGGAAGGCTAAGAACACTGAGCCCTAGGCCTCCCAGGCAAGGTCTAACCACTCCTAACTAACACCAGCGATGGGCCACTTCTCTTTCTTTCTCAAATGACTGCTTGGCATTGGAGCGGACCTTGTCAGCTTGGAGGAGTTGTGGAAACTGACTATACACTGCTAAGGAGTACAGCATTTGTTACCAGTTCTAAAATATTGATGTCCTTCGCATTTCGAAGAAACACAGATTTTTGAGGGAGGGGATGGTTCAGTGGGTAAAAGGTTGGTGACACCGGCTCAAGTTTGGCCTTCAGAGTTCATGTGAAGGAGACTTGGTATGGTTGTGTGTGCATACAAGCCTATTGCTGGGATGGGAAAGGAGACAAGAAGGCCCCTGAGGACTTGCTAGCCTGACAGCCTAGCCCAGTCCAGGTTAGTGAGAGACTGTCTCAGTAAACAAGGTAGGAGGATCCGGAAGGTTGACCTCTGATCTCTACATAAATGCTCCTACATGGGCACATCCATCGAAAATCACAGAATACACATAAACACACACACACACACACACACACACACACACACACACGTTTTGTCCTCTGTTATAAAGCTGGGTTATCAGGCAATGCGACACTTCTCTTCCAGACTGTCAGCACAGGGAGTGAGTGATCAGTGGTACCACATTTTGCTTAGTTGCTTCTCGGCCTTCTCCGTTGTCATGGACTCCGACAGTCCTTTTTGTGAAACTTGGACTCCATGATGTATGTATATCTTCTCGGATTCCTAGGTCATAGTTTGAAATCTCTCATTTGCTTAAAAAAAAAAAAGAAGAAGAAGAAAGAAAGAAAAAAGTTTTTATAGCTGGGCCTGAGGGAAGCAGCTTGCTATGCCTGCTATTAAACAGGCAGAGGCAGGAAAAATCATAAATTTAAGCCTTGTTCAACCCACCTAAAATAAGTTCAATGCCACCTTAGCATTACTAAGACTCTAGCTGAAGAATGCAAAGCCAAAACAGAGAAGCAAGAAATGGTCTGGGGATTTCCCTATCTTAGAGGACTTCCCTAGCATCGCTATGCTCTAGGATGAATCTCCAGCACCACTGAAACACTTCCTAGGATTGTTTAGGACTGCAAGAGTCAATGTGCACAGACTGGAATGATAGCACAAACCCACAATTCTAGCACTTAAGAGGCAGAGGCAGGAGGATTGGAGTTCAAGGTCAGCTTTGGAGACATAGTGAATTTGAGGCCAGTCTGGGTTATATGAAACCTTGTTTCAAAAAAAAAAAAAAAAAAAAAAAAAAAAGAAGATAGATAGAAGGTAGGTAGGTAAGTAGGTAGGTAAATAGATCCAAAATAATCCAAGCAAAATACCCTTGCTAGATAGTTCTATTCAAGATTCAACAAATTTAACAAATTTTAACAAATTTAAAATGCCCTTGATTTCATTTATTGGGGATATTGCCCTTTGTGTGGAGAGTATTTCCTGGTACCTGCTGGAGGCAACATGGTGGGCAGTACTGAGCATAAACGGAGTGAAAGAGAAGATAAACCAACCAATCAGAAGGACAGATTCATGTGGACATGATCAACATTCAAGACAGTTCCCAGGTAATGACGAATATAGTCACGAAGGAGAGCCATTTAGGAGGAAGCTATTTTAGGTTGTATAGATTGATCTAGAAAAGGCTAGACAGATGTCAGCATGACAGGACAGCAGTGGGTTGCATGGAAGGGATACAGAGGACACACTGCTAAAGAGACAAGGGTGAGATCTGCTGAGCTATGGCTCTGTCTCATGACAGAGACAGGCTGGACAGCTCAAGCTTTTAGGATGAAAAGAGATGGTCCTGTCAATGGGTGTTCACCTTTACAAAAGTTAGAGGGCTTCTGAATATGGAATAGACCTATGCCCTCTCAAGCTCCTCCCACTTTCTGACCCTTCTTATGGTCTCTTTAGATGGCCTCTTTCCTATACATCTGATACTCAGGGAGGTGTCACCAAACCTGCCCTCTGCCCCCTTGCAGTGATTTGTAGGTTCTAAGATCCAGGCACTGTGCTGTAGGGTTTGGGAAAAGCATTAACAGATGTATGACACCCATGGAGACCACAGATCACAGCTCAGCAGCAGCCTGAGGCATTTCATGAACCTTTTATTCGTGACATCTGGGTTCAGGAGAAAAACAAACAAATAAACAAACAAACAAACAAACAAACCAAAAACAATGCCTGATATGCTAGGCTCATCATTGTAACCACACACCTGATGATCACCACCCCCTCTCCCAGGATAACTATTAAACCAAATCCCAACCATACAGAGACCCAGTTTTACCTGGTGATGAACCTTGCATAAATGCAGGTGTGGTGTTTTACTGGCTTCTTTTGCTTGACATTATGTCTATAAGACCCATTTCTATGTTTGGCTTAGTCTTTCTGACATATTCAATTTTGTGATTAACACGTTGTATATATATATGGATGCACACCTTTGCAAAGACCCTTCGTCAGAGTTCCATGGAGAAGGAGAACAGGTTGGATGAATATAAACTGGGTGCTAGATCCTGCTCTGACTCCTTCTTGTGTTTCTCTCTAATTCTGACTCACAATGATGTATCTTCACCTCCACACATCCCTGTTGCCCTGATGTTCTGCTCAAGTGCTTAGAGCTAGGCACTCACAGACAGAACCCCTTGAAACCATGACCCATAATAAATTGTTCCTCCTGTGTGTGACTTCTGCCTTGTGTTTGAGCCACACTCCTGAGAGGAAAATGTTATGTTATACCATGTCTCTCCAGGGCCTCAAGACATGCTTTTATTTTCAAAGACAGTGTTTATAGACACTGATGCATAAGATCTTCATACATGAGGTGGACTCTATCTCCATGGCTGGTGTCCTTAGAAGAGGGCTGGAAGATTGGACGCTGAAGAAAGAGACCATGTGTGACTAGAGGTAGCATTTATGAATGCATCCACAAGCCAAGAAACACCAGGGACACCGAGAAAGGCCCAGAGATCGGATGGTGTTGCTTCCCTAGCTGCCTCAGAAGGAAACAACCGTGCCAAGATGTTGGCTTGGTACTTTTGGCTTCTACAACTCTGAAGGAGTACTTTTGCTTTTAATAAACCACTCAGTTTGTGGTCATCTGTCAGAGCAGATATCAAGAATTACCATGCCTCTGACTGTGTGTTCTGGGGATGCTGAGATTTTTTTGAGTGGTCCAATGACCACAAGTTACTTTGGGGGTGGGGGTGGGGGGTTGGAAGATGATGAAGAAGCAAGGGAAGAACCACCAGTGGCTGTGACTTTATGATACTTCTCTTCTTCCAAAGGATACCTTGCCCTCTCACCAGGTTCATAGATACAGTGCCATCATCCCAAGCTATGTGTTCTTGGTATTTAGAGGTGGTTTCTAGCATTTGCACATACACCCTGTTGCTTTTACTTGCAAGCACGTACCACCACAGTCTCCTATCCCCTTTAGAACCATAAACACTCTAATAGCAGTAACAGGGCCGCCTCCATCATGACCAAACGTGATTACGTTCCACATAAAAATATAAAAGCTCATTTGAGCCGGGGCTCCCTCTGGGCTCATTGCCTGCACTTTTATTGAAAACCCCACATTCCTGACTCTGTAAGCATTGATGTCAGGGCCCACTGAGCTGTATCCCACAGTCTGCTGTAAAGCGCCAGGGCAGCCCAGCAGGGAGACTCCAAGAAATCTCCATCTCTACTGTGTTCTGTGGTTTGGAGGTCTCACACTTTCTTCTCCACAAGCTCCTCTGTGCTCGGTCCATGCCTTTTGCTTCTTCTGTATCATGTAAGGTACCCATAGTTAGTCAGTTTCTCCCCCTGCGAAATGTTCAAGGCAAGGCATGGACGAAGGCATGTGAGTGAACCAGATTCAGAAGATCTTGTCCCACTCTTCTCTATATCTGTCTGTCTGGATTGCACGTCTGTCCCATACTCTGTGTACACCAGTCAAGTCTCACCTTCTAGGGAAGGATGCAGGCTCAGTTAACATCTGTCACTCCTATCAGTCCCTTTTCCTTTGTAAGCCGGCTTTCTTAAATGTTTACTGCTCTGCTAGTAACATATCTCCAGCTTCCTTTGTGTACTTCTGTGCCTAGCACAGGGGTCAGCCTGGGCATGAATTTTTCCCAGGATGCTTTGCTGTGACCTCTAGGATTGCAGTGATTCCCCACACCCCACCATCTGTTCACTTCTCTGCACTTTTCTTTATTTTTTTCTATTATTTTTCATGTATATGTGTGTTTGTATATGCATGTGCTCCTAGGTATCCGAAGAGGCCAGGAGAGGGTGCCAGATCCCCTGGACCTGCAGTTGCAGATGGTTGCAACTCATCTGACATGGGTCCTCTCAAAGAGCAGGGAGCACTCCTAATCAATCCCTCACCCATCTCCTCAGTCCCTCCCCCAACTTCTCTAGACTTTAAACACTGTGGTGTGCTTGGCAGTACCTGCTCCATCCTTCTCCCCCCAAGGTCCTGTCGGAGGCTCTGATTGCAACTGCAGCATCCTTGTTGAGAGTTGGTAGAACAGTTTAGCAAACTGCTGAGAGCAGAGCAAGCCCTCAGAAAAATGTTCGCCATGGGAAGGAGGAAGAGGAGAGACAGAGTCCTCAAGTACCGAGATGGAAGTACAACAAACACACAAATTTAAAGAAGCCCTAGCCAATTCTATCCTACAAACAGGGGAGGGAGAAAGCAAATATCCTCTCCCTCACATGTTCTCTTTCACACACAAAGGAGAAGGTGGTTGGAGTTTACAGCCATTGCCAAATACAAAGCCAGCAGCAAGGCTTGTAATCTAGATTGGTTAGACATTGGGTTTAAATTTACTGTAAGGAATATACTTCTAAAATGTATTTTGTCATTTGTTAGTATTGCTATTCGTGAGTGTGTGTGCAAGTGCAAGTGTAAGTGCAGGCATTTGTGCCTCTGAAGGTCAGAAGACAACTTTGTGGAGTCAGTCCTTTCCTTCCATCCTGGGCTCCAGAGATTAAGCTCATGGTGTCAGTCTAACAAGGCATGTGCTTTACCCCCTGAGCCTGGTCTCCAGCCCAAAGAACACGATTTTCAGGAGTGATTTTTCAAGGGTATGATATCTATAAAGGCATATTACCAGCCTGGGAGAAACTAGCCCACTCCAGGCTCAGGATCATCTTCTGATATGAAGGGGCTAGAGATATTTGGACACTCGGGTGCCTTTAATACCAACATAACTCTCAAAATATTCTGGAATTATGCACACTTTATGGGGAGTGGGGGAACTTATACTTTAAAATTCAGTGACTGAGGCAACAGCTGCCAGCATGAGATTTCTGTTTTAATCCTTAAAAATAGATTTTACAAAAATACCCGTGTGTGTGTGTGTGTGTGTGTGTGTGTGTGTGTTTATGTATGTGTATGTGTCCGTATGCATAGAAGCTCAGACTATAGATTGACAACTTTAGCTCTGACCATCTTGAAAACCCACTCTACCACTCTCAGGCTGTCTGGCCCTGCTGCCCTGAGTCACTCCAGAGACTGGCAAGGGTCCTCTCTGGGTGGCTGTGCTGGTCTACCTGGACACCCATTCTGTTAGCACATCTTTTTTTCACTCAAAGAGGCTATCATGTCAGCATGGGAAGCTACATATCATTGAGGGTAGGAAGGATGCTGATGGAGACTTTGTCATGGGGCGGGAAGATGAGGAGCCACCAATGAGGATCCAGGGGTAATTTCTAACAGGAGGGCATGGTTGGGGCTATAAGAGGGGTAGTTTTGGAAAGACAGACACTAAGTGAGTGGTCAAGGAGCTGTGTTTTGTTTCTTTGGCCAACTGATTTCTACCAAATTGTATCATTTGTTCACTCATTGAATACTGATGTGAACACACACACACAAACACACACAATAAACTCCCACCACATTGTGCATGCACACACACCACACTATGTGCCTGATATTATGTTTGGCAGGGATAGTGATGGGAATCTCTGGCTGTGAGAGAATTCATAGGTTAGTTGAGAAATGGGGTTGACCAAATCATGACCCCCAAATTGACCTCATCCTAGTCCTCAGATACTTGAGAGATGTATCTGGCAAGGACTTTGCAAAGGGAAAGGTCTGAAGATGATGATGCTATAAGGTTGGGGAGGGAGAGCTTCCTGGGTGATCCTTGTGGGTACAGTGCTATCATCAGGACCTTTAGGTTGAAGGAGGCTCAATGGATGAGAAGGAGGCACAAACTAATAAATGTAGATGCTCTCTGAGCTGGAGCAGGGAAGGGCAAAGTAACGGAAAGTTCCCCTATCCCTCTAGGAGGAACCGAGCCTATAGACACAGGTATTTCTGGCTTCCAGAGTGACAAGACAATATCATTGTGTTACAGTAAGATGCACCATTTAAAAATAATTGTTAAAGCAGTTCTTAGAACTAGGAGAGTGAGGAAAGCCTCCAACAAGGAGATCAGAAGCCCTACTATGTAATGTGAAAACCTAACTCCAGGGGAGTGGGAAAGGCTCAGAGTGAGGAGGAGAGGTCCCTCAGAATTCAGAGACATTACCCTAAGTGTCTTCAAAGGAGGGTATTGGCACGTTTGGGGCAGATGTGGTAGGAAGAAAATTCCATGTGATGCGTATTCTCTATGTGAGACCCCAAGCAGAGAAGGAACCTGGCTTGGTTTGGGAAGTGATGAAATCCAGCAGGCCTGGTACACAAACTGAGGGAAGGACAATTCAACCCAGTTTGAAAGACATCCACAGGGTCAGGTAGAGCCTTCCTAAAGCCACCAAGAGTCTGTCTCCTTCACTAAGAGAAGATACGAATAGATTGCTTTGTTCTAAAGCATAGTGATCTCCATCAAAATGCTGAGCAGTGGGAAGACATATTCACAAAAGTGACTAAAATGTCCATTACCTCAGAAATACATCTGTCTCACCACAGGTTAAGGGTAGATAGAAGCCATGCGGGCTTGGCGACCTTTTATAGGATAACATACACAGAGTATATTCCTGGCACCGTGGGAGTTAGAAGACACAGAATTGTCCTAGGAAAGGTACCTTCCTGAAGGGTTCTACCTACATAAGACATGGGCAGGGAAGAGCTGTGAATGGGCATCCGGATGGAACATCCTAAATACCAAGTTGGGAGGTTTGGTGGTCATTCAACCACCATGTACAGTGGATATAGACATACGTGGGCAGGTGTGAGGTCAACTTAGGAAGCCACTGTGCAGACTTGGGTACCCTTTCTCAAGCACTCCTTTGTGGAATGAAGGTCACAGGGAACTGTACAGAGAGAACGAGCCACACAGAAAATGAACAATAATACTGTTTCTACCACGATGACGGCAGGGCGCCCAAATGGAGCTGTTTTATAATCAGAATGCCTTGTAGGACCACACCAGGAAAGCAGGCTTGGGGGAAGTCAGGGGAAGAGCGTACCATCCATGTAGAGAAGATAATTGAATCCGTAGGAGGTCGACTGGGGCTCATTTCACAGAGAGCCGCACTAGAGCACATGGCTTCGGCGAAGGCAATACGGCCTTGGGAGAGCACTGTTGAAGGGGACTTGTTTCTATATTAAGGCACAGTTTACTCTCAGTGAGATGCGCAGCTATGCCACGGCCTGGGCATAGCCATAAAAGAAATGAAGTATATTTGCCTTGTTAACACAGTTTGTGTTACATATTCATAAACCATTTTCTTGAAACTGCAAGGGAAAAGATTCAATTGTCTTGGAAGCTGATAATGGCCCAACGGCCATCCAGAACTCAGGCAGCATGCTATGGAATTAGCTGCACAATGAATGAAACACAACGCCTATAATAAACCCATTCAGATATAAATTACTGCGGAATAGATGTAATGTTTGTTAAGCAATAAAGCTTGCCACCTTACACGGGAAATTGAATGAGATTTATCATCAAATATGGTGGAGGATGCTTCAAGGGAATCTACTTCTCTAAACTGGGCTTAATCAAAACAATTCAGAGAGATAGCAGGCTTCCAGGAACAGGAAGCCAGGAAAAAAAAGGATAGCAGCCAGTTCAAAGGGCATGCTGACATCCTGACCCTAAATACCAGGGGTCCCCAGAAATTCCACAGAGGACATTTGCATTTTTCTAAAGGTTCTGTTCTGACCCCACCCCCACTTCTCCTTGGAGAATTACCAGAATGGCTTCGGCTCTGGGAATACACAATTTGACCAATAATTAGCTTCCTGGTTGCAGAGGACAATAATTCAATTCAAGGATGAGGAACTTATCCAAGTGACAATGGGCTCTGGTTCTTTTGGCAAGAGTTGAAGTTGGTCCCCAGTGAGGGGGCTCATGCTTCCTGATGTTTCCCTGGGTCCTTGGAGGCCCTGCACCTCCTCTCCTCCTTCAGTCTTCCATAGGCAAGCATGTGTTCTACTGTCTGTCTTCGCTGGGAGTTTATCTCAGTCTCGAGTTTCTGGGGAAAAATAAAGTGGAACCAAAATGAAATAAAATGAGAATTAACTCAGCATGAGGCAGGCTTTCTGGTATTGTTACTTGAAAATAACTGCAAATATTTTACAGCTTTATGAGTTGAAATCAATGTTTTGAGGTTTTTCGAGAACAATGGAAACTACCTTAGGAATGGATTAGAGTCCCCAAGTTAGATTAACAGTTTTCAGAAGCCAAAAGGAATTTTCTGCATGCTAATACCATTACCCTGCAATCTAATGAAATAATCTCCCTAAAGCCAAGGCACAGAATAAGCTGATTTCCCATTCACGGTTAAAACAAAACACTAGCTGGTGAGCCGGCCACTCACTCAGCTCACATACCTTGCTTCAGAAGACCACACTGTGTGGCTTAAGGAGTGCGTTATAAAGATTTAGAAGTGCACATTGCCACACCCTTCAGGGAGGAAACCTCATGATTCATTTGAGAAGGCGCCTGAGCTCCTGAAGAATCTTTGAATGTGTGGGTCTTCGAGTTGCTAGTGATAAAATTCAGCTGGGCATTGGAAAAGGATTGGAAAAATCAAATATGTATGATTCTAATATATTATCAGCAAAATCCCCATTTCTGCTCGTCTACTTTTTTTTTTTCCCTCCAAGATAAAGCAAATGGCGGAGTACCTAACCAGGAAATCATGGTAACATAGCAGGATATTGACATCCGACAGAACCCAGGAGTAGCTGCATTCCTGCTGGCTTCTGTTTTGCCATAGTTTCATTGATGTGTGACAACCTTGCTAGCAGAGCAGGGATCACTGGGGCCATTTCAAAGGTTAAGGAATCAAGGAGGGCCATGCATCTTAAAAAAAAAAAAAAAAAAATCCTTTCAGGTATATATACCTGAACTCAGAGTGATAAAACTGCACATTTTTTGAGAAGTCTGATTAATCCTGCAAAATAGAACATACAAGGCTTAGCCTGTAAAATGCTTGCCTCACAAGCACAAGGACCCGAGTTTGATCCATCCCTAGTATACAAATTTTTGAAAATTCTGGGCATAGCGGTGCTGTTCTGAATTCTCAATGCTGAGGGTTAGAGACCAGCGGAACCCTGGGGCTCAGTGGGCTGCTAACCTTGCCGACTTACGGAGTTCTAGGTCAGTCAGAGGCCCTAGATCAAAAATTAAGACCTAAGCAGTAACATCGAACGGTCTCTGCCTTAATTGTGCATTTGTGCGCATACGCAGACCACACACATGCGCACATGCACACACGCATGCGCAGCACACAGAGTCCTTGTCGCTCTTTCCTTGCTGCTATCCTGTCGAGTTTCTGGAATGGAGAAAGGATGAAAGTTTCCATGGGTCAAGGGCCAGGCTTGCAGAGTGTCTTTTTATATCTCTAAACCAATATTTCCCCACAGCCAGCTATTCACTTTGCTTCATTGATCTGGGTTTGTTACTCGGCCACCACTCCTGGGAAGTGGCCAGAGTGCAGGGACTATAGACAGGGTCAGACGAGGCAACCGCTGATGCCCACCACACTCAGACATGCAGAAATATTTGTATGAGTTTGCATTGCTCACTGGTTCATAGGGACCCAAGGAACCAGCTTTCCAAGCTGGGGTTCATTCACAAGTGTGCATGCGAGTTATAATGGCAAGATTTCCTTTCCTTTTGGCTGAGAATTTTACCTCTCAATTATACCTTTGTTAAGCCACTTTCCGAAGAAAGTAATATTATACATGAATTACATAAATGTGAGCTTACCCAACTGACACCTTTTGGATAATAGAAATTAGACTGCACTTGTTATAAATTGGACAGACCCACGCACCGCAGGTTTCCAAAAGCTGGTTTATGGCTCTGAATTAGTTTAATCAATATGGATAATTTAGCGTAATTTCTGGACCATTTGGCCTTTATGGAAAGACTTAGAGAGGCAGCTGCTAGGCCTGGTTTTTTGAGCCTTCTAAGTGCCAGGGGCTCAGCTTCCAGTCGAAAACCCCGATGTGCTTCCTAGTCCTCTTTGAAGTGAGCATTCTATGGTCCTTACTCTCTTGTGCACTATTGATCTGTTAACCAGCATGGCTCTGCTGTGTAACCTGGACCACAGCCATTTCTCCTCACCTTGGAGAAGTCTGCGAATCTGGGCTGTGAGTCTCAGAGTCCCAGAGAAAGGAAAAGGATGAGGCTTCCCCTTGAAAAGCTTCAGAAAGCTTTGAAAAGGCAGGCTGAGGCCAGGTGTGGTGGCACACACCTTTAATCTCAGCACTCAGGAGGCAGAGGAAAGTAGATCTCTGAGTTCGAGGCCAGCCTGGTCTACAGAGTGAGTTCCAGGACAGCCAGGGCTACACAGAGAAACCCTGTCTCATAACACCCCCCCCCCAAATAAAGAAAATAAAAAGGCAGGCTCACAATCTCTATCTCTGCTCTGGACACAGCAAAGGCAATGAGTCACCAAAGCCATAGTCCATAGCATGGACCCTGTGTGCAGCATGCTTGAGGAAGGGAGCTGAAAAGAGACACTGTGACAGGTGACCCCTGCTGCCAAGACAATGTATGCTTCTAAGGCAATCTCCAGGGAAATGGTCCCAAGCACTAAATCCAAACAAAGGCACCTGTTGTACAGGGTCTGCATTTCAGTTACCTATTGCCTAACAAACCACTCTCAAATATGGTCACTCAGGAAAAGTACCGTGCACTGGCTCAGAGATCTACAGCTTCAAGGTTGGATAGGGGTGACTTGTTTCTGTCCTGGGTAGGTGTCCTCCCGTGGTACACTCATGGGCACATGCTACTGGAGGAAGCGGAGAGAGGTTTTGTTGGTTGGGGAGTGACTTGTCTTCTTTCTCCAAGTGGCCTATCTGAAGGCCTTCCCACAGATAACTATCAAGAGAATGATATAGCAAGTACTCAATTCCAGGACATGCACACTCCTGTGTGATATTACATTGGTTATAGCAAGTCATAGCTGACCTAGGTTTTAAAAGAAGCCCCCATTCTTCATGCCGACTCCGCAGTAGGTTCACAGGGTGGTGGGAACAGGCAATAGTGTTTGCAGCCCATTTGTGTATCTTGAATCATCTTTCTAGAGATTATGGTTCTCTTCCAGGTGGGTTCTTGTTTTCTCAGAAACCCACGCAGGAACCCGCATGCTCTTATGGAGAATGGGAACAGGAAAAGGTGTTAGTACAAGGGAAGTAGACCTGTTTTTTCTGGTCTTTCTTATTCTCTGTCAAATCTTGCGCAAGTCACCCAGCACCCCAGGCCTTTGTGTTGCCCTCAGCTCAGTGACAGGAAGAACAACTTCCTTCTCGTAGGCTAAAAGGCATCTTACAGGGTTTGTCCATATGAACTATGAAAGGTAGAGCTTTCTACATAGTCAGGACTCAGTCACATCCATTCTTCCTGCCCCCCATCTACTCTGTGAGCTTCCAAGAAGAGGGCTTGTGTTTTTTATCTATGGACTCTTAGGATCCTGGTAAGCATGCCACGATAAACATGCTCAGAAAATATAGGATGCATGAGTGAACAGATGAGTGAATGAATGAACTAATGAATGAATGAGGAGAAACTGAGACTATCATTGTATTTAGTTTATATCCACTTGACAACAGTTATTTAAATTCAACAAGTGTAGGGTTAAGGCAGTATGTCATCTGTCCCTCAGCCCTTCACCTTCCCTCATTTATTCATTCAGCAAATATTTATTGAGCATCTGTTATAGGTATGGTATTCCCTTGGGTTCTAGAAGTTACATGGCAAGGCAAGTCATGAGTAGCCAGTCACTTCCCTCTTATTCTAGTGACAGGAGGACAAAAATAAACAAGTAAAAAGTAACCCGAGCATGACACTAACAACTTACAGAAGAACAAAGTTATGTATTAGGATGTATATTGAACCATGGATAGAGGCGGAGGTAAATTTGGGTTGGCTAATCAGTGTTTGAAATCTTGGATTTTTTTTCTACAGAGACTTATCAGAGGAGAAAAATGTGTCGTTGGGTGTCCCAGGAAGAGTGAAAATCAAGAAGACTGTGATGGCAAATCAGGTGGTAGTTTTCCAACACTTAGAGTGCTCTACATTTGAGCCTTGGGGAGCAATAGGCAGGAAAGGTAGGCAGGGGCTCAGTGGTAGTAGCCCCTATGATCAAAATTCTAAACTAAGTGGGAAACCTTTGATGGAGCTCTTAAGAAAAACAATCAGAGGTAGTTTTTCCCTTTCGGCGGACTTCATGCTTGGATTACCCATTTGCTGACAGTCACCCAGTGAAGCAGCTATCCCTGTGCACATATGGGGACTGGGAAATGAAGCATGAGGTATGTACAGATCAGCATGTGGATGGTCGTCCGTGCCCAGGGAGGATCCCCTTTCCTTCTGCTAACACCAAGGCTGTGCTGACATCCTGGAACAAAATACAGATTGTATTCGCAGCAAGAACAAATTGATAATGATGCCCGCCCACCTCAGCATCTATCTCAATCTAGGTGACATTACAGTGTTTGGTTTTCACCAGAATCCAAGAACTCACTGCCAGTGGGTTTCTTCTCTTTCACACAAACACTGTGATTCCCAGAGGTGAAGGGCATACAGCTGGGGATTTGAGCCAGAAGCCCGCACCTCCTCTCGTTAGGCTGTATCAGAATTCTTCTCATCTCCTCCCTTGCGAGAGGCCTCACAGACAGCTCAGATAGACGGGGACTGAGCCTGGATGGTAAGTTAGATGATGTTCTCCAGAACTTTTGGAAATCACAGGGTGGGAGAGCCTCGCTGGTCTCTCAACAATGCTCTTAATGAGCAATTTACCGCCACAGGCTGCACATGTGCGGGATCCAAAAGCACAGGCTGGCTGCCGCACATTTGGTGTCCTTGTTTGGTGTCTGCATGCAACTTGAGATTTCCAAATGCCACCAGAGGAAGCAGATGAGTGGCTTCCCTCCAGCTTTATAGATTCGGGGCCGAGGCATGCTGAATGCTGGCCTCAAGTCACACGGTAAGCTGACGAGTGCTTCAGCGCACTTAGAGAGAGTGCCATTTCTCCAAATAGAAAGGGGTTTGACGTGTAGCTGAAGCCAGCGTTTTGACTGCATTGAATAATGCCTCAGGAACTATTTCTTTCCTATGTTTAACAAATATGGAGCCCCTATGATTGCTTTGAATCGCTGTTAGGTAAAGTATAGGCATATAGGGAGGAACAGGATAGTCACAGCACTTGTAAAAGTGTCCTTGTTGCCACCTGGCCATTGCCCTCCTTCCTGTTTTCCCTTCAATCTCAGCACGTCCTGACCCAATCCTGATACAATCCACCTGGCTTGCATACTGACTCGGACTACAGCCCCTCTGGAAAATTCTGATCCGGTGCTCACAGGGACCTTGCTGCCTTCAGTCTCCAGGTGATAGCTTATAGGCGAATGTGGGAAACATGGACGTCCCTCATGATGACTGACTTGGGGAGTTTTAAGATGCAGTCTGGGCTGCATTCAGATGCTGAGTGCAAAAGAGTGGAGTCATACACGATGCTCATAAGCTCTCTGGCAAATGGGAAATGACAGCTTTATAGTGCTTCGCCCCGTTTCTGGACCAAAGCAACCTGCGTTAATTGTCATTTTTGAACCTTTCATCAACCTACTCACATATAGGAAGGATGACAGAAACACTCAGAATTATTTATCCTGTTTTACATTTAGAATCTCTAACCTTTGATTTTTTTTTTTATATAGTCCATTTATTTGTTTGGGGGAGCAGGGGCCTGCCATTGCACACATGTAGTAGAAATCAGAAAACTTGTGGAATAAATTCTCCCCTTCTAACATGTGGGTCCTGGGCCTCAAATTCAGACAGTCAGGCTTGGTAGCAATACCCTCACTTACAGAGTCCCCTCTCCAGTCCACCTTTTCCCTTCTTGACTAATGCTCTCAGAAAAGCATCTTTATTTTTTTTCCTTCCCGTTGCTACAATCTCTCAAAGATATACTTAATGGTATATATATATAATGGGCTCTGGCAGAACCCTGTTTGCCCAGTCACTTAGTGAACAGTACTTAAACTGTAGACACTGTATAACTGTTTTCCAACAGATAAATTAAGTGCGGTCTTGTGTAATGAATGAGGACAGAGCTGGACACAGAGAAACAAGGAGAAAGAGCATTTGAAAACGTCGGGGGACTTTCAAGTTCACAGGGGAAGAAAGATTGGAGCTTCATCCATGGGCATGAAAGAGGGTATTTCTGGTGGGAGCAATTGCCAGAATGAATTCAGAGGAGATACTGGTAAGTTTAAAGTAAAAAATAAAATAAGCCAAGATTTGAATGGAGCATGGGATGGGGGGAGACAGAAGGGAGGTCGAAGCTGGCAGAAGATGTTGCTCAGAGCAACTATCATCTCGGTGGTTGTGAGGAGCTAAGTTTGCAGAGTGCTTGAAACTGGATATCAGGAGGAGGGCTCTTGCCAAAGCCTTTCCTTCTTAAATAGGGGACTGACGTACAGGCTTACCACAGACAAACAGCCAACTTGGAGGTCAGGACAGAAAGTACATAAATACATGGCGTGCCTTCTAGTCCTCTGGAAAGAGGCAGGCCACAAATTTGCATCTGGGTGTTCTGGCAGTTTGGTCACAGAGTGGCACGTGATCCACGGAGGTTATGAAAGCAAAACAGAATAGCCGGCCACTCTGGAGATGCCAACTTGTACTGCTACTGAGCAGAAAGGATAAATCTTTGTGGTTCTGGAAACAAGGAACCCTGCCCAAGGTCGGAGGGCACTCTTGGCAGTAATACCACAAAGCTGATAGGCTCACTCTCTAAGTGTTAGCAAGGTAGGCCACACCAATGGCTACCCCAGCACCCTAATCTTTCAGAATTTGGACTCTCGATTTTACTATTTGGAAGCATTTGCTTTCGCTCTCACGTAGTATATCATGTTCATTCCCTAAAAGGCAATGGCTGCTTGGTTCAAGGCGGTCTAAGGAGCAGTTTCTGCAAATTTTCATTTTTCTTTCTGGTGCTGCACACACAGGACCAGGATTTCAAATATGCATCTCTCAATTCAGTCTCATTCTTTAGGCATTTATAATGAAATGCCAATAATTGCCACAGTTGATTAGACAGATTCTTGCTAATGACATATTAAACAGGACAGTAGCCCAGCCTTCTCCCTTGGAGATTTGATTCTGCTTTAAAGATTTGATGCGCTCCGATTGAGTCATGGAGCCTCATGTTTGAAGTTGCCGAGCGCTTATCTCCTGTTTTAGTATGAGGTCATTCCAGACTGACCTGATAGTGACACCTTTGCCCCTACTGGTCAGCGAATTGTCCCATGGATAGGTCATTTGCTCATTTAAAGCAAAGCCTGGGACCAGATTCAAGCATCGAGCATTGTCCGTCCCATTTCCTGCCTTGCATATCTGCAGTCTGTAGTTTCCCCTCTTAGCTCAACCCTAGATGGTATCTCTTTGCAGCCACTAACTCAACCATACGTTAATCGCATTAGTTAGTCAGCCATCCAGGGATGAACAATAATAGATTAGTGGTTGGAATAGTGGAGCTGAGATGCTATCACAGGATGGGTGGCTGTAATGTTTCTGTGATTGTAAGTGGATCGGATTGAATACCTGGCCTCTGGTCCACTGAACAGAAGCTGAGCTTACGTGTCAGATCAGCTCTCTGGTGGGGACCAGATTCTGTTCTCACTTGGAGGCGCTGCCTCTGTCCTAGTTTGTTCTACATCCCTTAATAAAGACCATTTGATGAAAAACAACTTGGGGAGAAAAGAGTTTCTTTCAGCTTGCCATTGTAGTTCATCATGAAGGGAAACCAGAGCAGCAACACAAAGACAGGGAGCTGATGTAGAAGTCATGAATGAATATAGTTTACTGGCTGGCCCTCCATGCCTTGCTCAACCTGCTTGCTTATAGCACTTGGACTCCTTGCTCAAGGGTGGCACCGTTCACAGTGAGCTGGGCCCTCCCACATCAACCATCAGTCAAAAATGCTTGCTTACAGACAACCTGATGGAAGCACTTCCTCAACTGAGATTTCTTCTTCCTGTACATGTCTAGGTTTGTAAAATCAACCAGCATGGCCTTTCTCAATAGGATCAGAGTATGCTTTTTGCAATCTTTGTTATGACTGGGGTCTTCATCTACATGTCCTCTAACGGTACCACAGGAAGGATGACAATGTGCTAATGTGATGGTAAATCCATGGTTTCTGACTTCCAGAATTCCTGTTACACTTATGCTATTGCTTTGCATAAAGAGGCCATCTCTGCCCAGGTATCCTTTTAACCCCCCAAAAGGTCCCACAGTCCCTATTGATGTACTCTGTTCCCTCTTTGCACCAGGACAAGGACTGCACAGAACAGGCACTCAGTACAGTCTTCTAAAATGACTCAATGAGCAGAGTGTGGTGCTGCATTCCTATACTTTCAGCTCTTGGATGGGGTGCAGGGGGGGTGGGGGAGGAGGGTTAGAAGTTCAAGGTTATGCACAGCTTCATTGAGAACTCCAGGGCAGCTTAGATTGCATGAGACCATGAAGAAAGCAACCAGACAAGAGTAACAACAAAGCACAAAAACCACCCCAAAGGATGAATGACCGTAAATATAAATATAAATGAGGAGTCATGGATGTTTATGTAGGAATACTTACTTGGGAACAAGGAGAAATTGACCCTGTCTGCTTACAGCATGGTGGGATGCATTGGTCATATATGCGCTGCTGATATCAGATATCTTCCAAAACTACTTCCAAGTTCTTCCTTGCCTTCAAAGGGCTGCAGGAG
The DNA here is from genome assembly GCF_978045245.1 of Mus caroli. Lineage (NCBI taxonomy): Eukaryota > Metazoa > Chordata > Mammalia > Rodentia > Muridae > Mus > Mus caroli. The sequence goes on from NW_028227265.1 coordinate 13,255,722, forward strand.
AATTCATGAGGCAGAATACCAGAGCCTTCAATCATCAGACTCAACTCTGTTTGTAGATCGCACTGGGGAAGGCCATACTGTGCTGACCGCATACATGTAAGGGATCAGAATAGGTTGTATGCCCCATGGCTTATTGTGCAATGCTTCTACATAGTAATTCTGTGCAGTTCTTGAGCTATCTTTACAAAGACTCAGAGTCAGGGCCATGCCAGGTTTTCCAGTGACCTAGTTTAGGTGATCCCTACGGTCCTCTCAGCTCGGTGGCTCTGCCAATGGGGCTCAGGCACGGTTTCATCTTTATCTCTTAGTTGAACTTTATTTTTTTCCAAAGACCATAAAACCAACCTACTGGGCAACCCTACTGTGAGAAGTCATGGACTAACATGTTCAAGGCCATACATTATAAACCAATTCATTTCAGTTTCTTCCTATTTTGCCAACGCTCTCTTTGATAAGTAAATAAAGTCATGCTGTTCTCACAATGACAACTGTCATGATCTAGACTTGAGATTTTAGAAAACTGAATGTAACTAAATCTCTCTCTCTCTCTCTCTGTCTCTCTCTCTCTCTGTGTATGTGTGTGTGTTTATTAGTTTCTCCAAATTCATTTCCTATTTCATCAATCCTAGAAGCACGCTATTATTTTATTTCATTTTCATGGTCAGCTTATGTTCACCTTCAGCTGCTACCACTTGCCTCTTCATCTCCCACACCCTGGAACCAAGTGTCATGATACCTTGCTATGTGTCACAGACAGGCCACTGAAGTAGTGGAGGTGGCATCAGTGAAACCCAGAGCAGCATCTCAGAGGAATCCAAAGAAACAGATTGTCTTCCAGGGGGCACAAATCACCAAGGCTTTCCAAAAATAACTGCTGCTTTATCTAATGCAGATTTATAACTGGACCCCTAATAAAGCTTTATTTCCCTCACATTGTGGTGTTTAAGACTCGCATGATATAATGCTGTTAACTAATGTTGCTATTTATTTCTATTTAAGGTCTCGTGCAGTGGAACTGTGGTAGAAGATCTTACCAGGAGTGACCCTGAAAGAGATTAAGTGTGAACGAATGCACAATGAGGTCGTGAGGAGCTAGATTTTTCTGTCCCAGAAAGAAGGCAGAGTTCCCCTCAAACTTTCCCACCTACCTATAACTTGTAACAACATAGCCAGGCCTGGTGGTACTGCCTTGCTATCTCACCTACCCGGAAGCTGAGGCAGGGGGATTGCAACATTAAGGTCTGAATGCACAGTGCGGTAAGTTTAAGAACATCCTAGGAAACTTAGTGAGGACCTGCTTCAAGATTAAAAAGTCAAAAAGAGACTGAGTTCTGCATTATTTTCATTTCCCCTTTCATCATCTGGAATATGGTGAGAAATGCAATGAACTCTGACCTCTGGACATGGGGAACACCGACCTCTGGACATGGCATGGGTATTGTTCTTATAAATCCACAGCAGCTGTAGTTAGCCGCACAAGACCCACATAAGAGGAGTCCAGTCAAAAGTTCAGCATGGAGGAAGAGAGGAGCTCATGAGCCCAGCTCTTTGTCCTGTCCATTCTGAGATTGCTGAACATATATGCTGTGTGACTAACTGCTCTCCAGTCCCTGCTGCTATGCCTTCCCTTCAATGATGGAGTGTATCTCCCAAAAGTGTAAGTCAGAATAAACATTTCTACCCTTCAATGGACTCTTCTCAGGTATTTTGTTGCAGCAACAAGGAAAGTGAGTAACACAGCAAGTCAAACCTACCTTGTCTGTACTCTTCACCAATTTTAGCTGGTTTCAAGCTGGAGGCTATATCCTCTCCTAGTCCAGCATCTTCTTCACAAGTGTGTATTTCCGGATGACCCATGAACATCAAAGGACAATTCTCTGAACCCTAGGCCCACCATGCTAGCTGTTGAAGCCAACCTTGATTGAACATGAGGGGGTGGGGTCTTGACTTGTTTACTCCAAGCCAATGAGAACTTACCAAATTGGAAAAACAACCCTGTATCTGTCTTGGGGGTCTACTATATTCAACAAGATGATGCTAAGGAAACCGGGAGTAGGATTTCATGCTGGCTATTACTTTTACTTCTTTCAAGGAGACCATTTCAGATTCAAGATGAGTGTTTCCCTTTCCCTTCTAGAATATGAATTGGAAAAGTTTGTCTAGGGAGTTAAATATGGCCTTTGCCCTGTATTTGCAAATAAAGTTTGATCAGAGCACAACACTACTGCACCTTTGACAATATTGTCAGTTGCTAGTTTTGTGCCTGGACAACATTTGAGGAAGTGTGGAGAGTTCTGGTCCTATCCTCTGGTGCTTTCTATAAAATGTTCCCATAATCTTTCTCTCCTTAGCTTACTTCAAGCACCACCCACAGGAGGTTTGTTCCTCTAAGTTAGCAATTTTCCTTTTTCTTTCAACCCTTTCCTCCTATGCTTCCTGCATCTTGCATTCAAGTACCAATTCATTCTTAAAGGCTTATAGCAAACCCTTTCTCCAGATACAAACTTGTTTTTGTTTGTGTGTCTTTCAATATCTTCAGCTGGAGATGACATTCCACCTTCTTAGCCTAGACCCTCAATTCTTGTATTTTATAAATCCCTATTCACGGGGTTTGGTAGTTTTTCAAAGATGTCTGTTGCCACTGCAAGATTGAACTTTTGAAGCAGAAGAAAGAGTAGCTCTGGTACCTGTAGCACTGGAAAATATGAAGAGCATGGTTGCCACAAAACACCACCCAAGAAATGGTCTTGGCCTTTCCTGGCCTTCCTCATCTGCTGCTATATCCTCAATATAACTGAGTACGAAACATTCCAAGGTGCTTACCAATCCCAATGATCCTAACCAGTGTGACTAACCTCTGCAGTGTACCTGTGATTGTAAAATTCCCTGGGATTTCCAGTGGGGAAATCAGCACAGAAGGACGTTGGGAGGAAGTGGTCATGCTAAACTATTACCTTGGCTCTCACCAGTCAGTGAGCCAGAGAGTTCTCATCCTGGAGGTTGGGTCCACTGATTTGGTCTCTTCTCTCTTTATTTCAAGTTAGAACAACATTAGTGGCCTCCAAGGCCAACTAGGAGGCAAGGTGCCTCTCTTATTTCTGATCTAATCTTCTTAGGATAGATCTTTCCCTCCCTTGTTCATCTTTCTTCATAGTTGGAACAAAAGGCAAAAGTACTGTCATGTCTCAGATGCAAAAGGATGAAAGGAAGCAGACATGTGCTGGTCTATGAATTACCACTGGCTCTGTTGAAGACAGAACAGGAAAAAGACGCAATGTAAACTCAAAAACAACAAGGCAGAGGGAGTTGAAACCAATTGATGCACAATAAGAACTGAGAATTCAGCTAAGATGTCATCTTTTTGCAAGATAGGAACTTGTCTGATTTCATGTCTTGGGAAGCTTCCAAATGATTGGCATAGACAGTGGCTTCCAACCTGTGGGTCACAACCATGTTGAGGGTCAAACAACCCTTTCACAGGGGTCACATATCAGATATTCTGTATATTATATATTTACATTACAAGTCATAACAGTAGCAAAATTACAGTTATAAAGCAGCAATAAAAATAATTTTATGGATGAGAGTCACCACCACATGAGGAACATATAGGGTTGCATCATTAGAAAGATTGAGAACCACTGATGTGGGAGGTGGTGGTTCACTTTTATAGTGAACTGAAAGACATTTCCTTCCAGAGATAGTAGAAGCATGGCTTTTAAGTCTTGGTCCTCTATTCTTGACCTCTGCATTAGAGATATTGGGACACCTCATTGAAGTAGGACAGGGTGAAATGAGTTGCACTGGGGATCATAGGAACTATATGAGACATTGTAAACAAGGGCACAGTCACCAGAATCTCATGTAGGATGTACTGGCTAGTTTTGTGTGTCAACTTGGCACAAGCTAGGGTTATCACAGAGAAAGGTGCCTCCCTGGAGGAAATGCCTCTATGAGATCCAGCTGTAAGGCATTTTCTCAATTAGTGATCAAGGGTGGGAGGGCCCAGTCCATTGTAGGTGGCACCATCCCTGAGCTGGTGGGCCTGGGTTCTATAAGAAATCAGGTTGAGCAAGTCAGGGGAAGCAATCCAGTAAGCAGCACCCCTCCATGACCTCTGCATCAGCTCCTGCCTCCAAGTTCCTGCCCTGTGTGAGTTCCTATCCAGACTTCCTTTGGTGATGAACAGCAATGTGGAAGTGTAAGCTGAATAAACTCTTTCTTTCCCAACTTGCTTTTTGGTCATGATGTTTTGTGCTGGAATAGAAACCCTGACTAAGACATAGGATAAGTCTCATTCTATCAGCTTTTGAATTTTCCTGGCAATATAGAAAGCGTGACTGTCTTACACTGAAGCAACATTTTGTTTTAGAAGTCTCCATGTATCTCCACAATTACAGGTTTGAAGGGTTTCCTATCCAAAGAGCTGCTGGCTTTGTCCTCAGTAACCATAAATTACATGCCTACAATCCTAGCATGAAGATGAGAAATTCAAGGTCATCTGTAGCCCAGGGTTACTATGTAGTACTACATGAGGTTCTCTCAAAATAAATAAATTAGCCAAGATTTGGTTGAATAAAAGATGCCTTTGAAACATGCCTCATTTTTTAAAAAAGTTTTAGAGGGGGCAGTTGCAGGTGATCTTGGTAGGTGGCAGAATGTAGGATCAGTCCTCTGGGGACATTCTGTCTTAGAAAGTGATCAGAAGGTTAGAATAACATCAGGGTAACTGGAGAATAGCTTGTGGATGAACCCAACTTTCCCGGATCCACCCAAGGGAACCTGCTTCCCACAGGGTGATCTTTGGTCTTTCCCATAAAGCCGTACGTAGGGCTCAGGCTTATATTCACACTGTTTGGAAATCTGGTGGTCCTCTCCTGCTTGTTCTTTTGGCTTGCCTTGGATTCACAGAGCCCTCGGGAAGACACAGCTGTTCAAATGAGGTTTGGATGACGTCTGATCCCTTGTTCCACTTGGCTCAGCTCTGGAGTCCAGTGTTTTCCTCTTAAGCCCTTAAGCAGAAATCAAAACCACCTGTGAGATACTGGCTAGTGATTGTGGCTCAGACAGACAGCAAAGAACTTTCAATGTGGGCCACTGGGTCTTTCAAGTGCACCTCATCCTTTTTCTAAGCAATAAGCAAACGGCTGGCTTTCTTTTGACAGTTATAAGCAGTGGAAGTGGCCACCAATATACTTTCCACCATCCTTAGCTTGAGTTCTCACCCAGTGGAGAAATCTAGGCACTTATTTTTAGGTCAATACTGTGTTTAGAAAGTCTTGAGCAGTAGTTCTCAACATATGGGGTCACAAGCCCTTTGAGGGTTGAATGACCTTCTCACAGGGGTCAAATATCAGATATCCCGAATATCAGACATTTACATTGTGATTCATAACAGCAAAATTACAGTTATGAAGTAGGCATGGGGGTCATCACAACATGAAGAAATTGTATTAAAGGGTTTCAGCAGTAGGAAGGTTGAGAACCACTGGTCTAGAGCACAGATGGTAGATTCAGCCTGGACCCTAATTTTTGGTCAGAGAAAACAAAATATGGGAATGAGAAGATGAGGTTCAGATGAGCCTTCCTGTGATTCTATGCAAAGGACCTTTGCAGAAATATCTCAAACCTCTGATGGAGGCATTGGTGCCTTCAGGGCGCTATGACTGTACTTAACACTCCATGTTGCCATCTTGAAACTCTCTATACTTTGAGCAGGGGACTGTGTGAGCCACAGAGTCCCAAATGAAGGGGAAGTTAATTTCTTTCAAACTCGGTATTTCTAGATGATTTGTTCGCAAAGAAAACCAAGAGTAAACATGCTGATGGGGAAAGATTACCATCTCAGCAGCTCATTCAATATTTCTTTATTTACCGAACACTCTCTGAACATCTGCTCCAAACCAGACATTTTGTGAAGCAGTAAAGAGATAAAACTTGCCTACTGTCAGACACGTAGCTTTGCCACTCCATCCACTGGATGAATTTCAATCAGTTTAATTAATCTACACATTCCTGTCTATTTTATGGCACAAAATATGGAACAAATATCCACCCAAGGTCATAGAACTTATAAGTAGTGGACCTAAAATTTCAAGCCAGGTGGGCTGATTGCAGAACACCCTCTTAGTGACTCTGAAACAAGGCTTATTTGTCTTCTAAAAATATGCCTTTCTATGTTGTTTTCTACATAGTTGTTTATTATTATTATTATTATTGCAAAATCCCTAATGTAAACAACTCAGTGGAGTAAGGATTTAATTTGGCCCACTGTTTCTGAGATTTCCTCCATAATGCTTGGCTCTACCTATTTGGGGTCATGATAAAGTGACATTTCTGAGGTGGGAACTGGGGTAAGAGAAAGCTCACTTTGTGATGGACAGGAAAGGGAGGTAGAGATGCATAAATAGATAGATTTTACATAGGTGGATAGATAAATGATAGATGAATGATAGATTATATATATACGCATATGACTAATTGATTGATTGATAGATGGTAGATTTTTAGATATAGATTATATATATATACAGATAGATAATAGATAGAGGATAGATGATGGGTTGATAGATATATGATAGATGAGGGATAGATAGATGATGCATAGATAGATAGTAGATAGGTAGATAGATTTTATATAGATGGATAGATGAATGATAAGTGATCTATATCTAAGATGATAGATAGATATAGATAAATGGCTAATTGATTGATAGATGATAGATTTTTAGATATAGATGATATATACATAGATAGATGATACATAGATGGATAGGTAGATAGATATATAAAGGGTAGATGATGGATAGATTATATGATAGATAGATGATAGATTATAGATAGATAAATAATAGATGAATAATAGACGGCAGATAGATAATAGTTAGATTATACATAGATAGATAATAGACAGAGACAAAGACAGGGAGAGGTAATGTGTCTTTCAAAGATAGCCCCAGTGACCTACTTCCTCTAACTAGGTCCTATCTCCTCAAGTTTTCAGACATCCCGAAATAAAGTGTTCAACAGTGTTCTGGCTGGTTTTGTGTGTCAACTTGACCCAGGCTGGAGTTATCACAGAGAAATGAGCTTCAGGAGAGGAAATGCCTCCATGAGATCCAGCTGTAAGGATCTCAATTAGTGATCAAGGATGGAGGGCCCCTTGTGGGTGGTACCATCCCTGGGCTGGTAGTCTTGGGTTCTATAAGAGAGCAGGCTGAGCAAGCCAGGGGAGGCAAGCCAGTAAAGAACATCCCTCCATGGCCTCTGCATCAGCTCCTGCTTCCTGACCTGCTTGAGTTCCAGTCCTGACTTCCTTTGGTGATGAACAATTTGGAAATGTAAGCCGAATAAACCCTTTCCTCCCTAACTTGCTTCTTGGTCATGATGTTTGTGCAGGAATGGGAACCCCGACTAAGACAAGCAGCTAGTAAAGTGTTCACTGTATGAGCCGGGGGTGGGGGTAGCATTTTCTGTTCTTGCCATAATATTTTCTCCTTTAGATGTTACAAGAATGGCCATTGTCTTATGCCACTAACCTTAGAGTGATCCATGTATCTGCTAAGAAGCCAGGAGCTTCCATCTGATGTGTGAACACTGTGGAAGAAAATGCAGCTCCCTGGGCAGTAGACTATGGTCCACATGAGGTCGGATCATTACGTTTATTGGTGACAGTCTTGAGAAAGTTGTCAAAACCCTAGCCTAGTTCACCTTTACTGAGCCCTTATAAATGACCCACAGCCATCACAATATCCTGAGCATCTGTGGATACCACACAAGCCATCAGCTACACTTGTGGTTCCTACATGGATGATGTCCTAAAAACAAGTGTTCAGTCAACATAGTTACAATGGATGTGAAATCTAGGTCTTTAATTAGACCTCTGGCACAGGAACAGTCTCCTTTTCCAACCTCTTCTCTAATGGCAATTCCAGACTCCATATCCCAGGCATTGGACAATGAGATGATTGTCTTGTGAGAGACTAGATTGTAGCAAAGGTTTTAACAGTCACACTCCCCTAATGAGAAAGAACAAGGAGACAAGATCTGCCTGGTCCAGGAACTGGGCCTAGCTAGTAACACCCTTGTAAAAGAGACCGATAAATAAATAAACAAGCTTTTCAGGCTGTCTTCTCCTCTGCAAATGAGATGAACCAGCTGGACTCAGAGAGAAGCCCTGTGTTTCGTTAACTGGAAACAGATTATCAAACTCAATCAATGGACCATGGCCTTGTAATGTATGAAAAAGAGAGTTGGGGGTGAGAATTTGTTCAGCAAAGGCCAAGAAGCAGATGTCCCAAGCTTGGCATGAAAGTGTTCTGATGGGTAAAAATAATTAAAGAGAAATCTGGAAGTCTAATTTTTAACTTTCCTTATGGGTCTTTGACAAAAATTTCAGGGAAATTCTATGGAGTGTGTATTGTCAGTATTTTAATCAGCTTCAGCTGTCAAAGCTCTTGTAACCCGCCTCTTCTATTTAAACTGTATCTTCTAGGCATAAAATAATTAAAGGCACAGGGCCCATACAGTAGCTCAGACCCCTTGCAATGTGGCAGAACTGTATGGATAAAAGGTATTATTTCAGGAAGCTTTAAATATAAATTTTGTTTTGTCAGAAGGCTTCAGGGCACACATTTTCTATACTGTCAATCTTGATAGTAACAATATTTATATTTCAAATATAAAGATTAAATTGCAGTCTTACGTGTTTCTGGGTTCTTCAATTTTTTTTTTTTACCAGTTTATCATGTATCTTGGTATGTCACCATACTTTTTTTTTGACAATACTTTTGTTTTATTGAACGGTTATGTCTTTTACAGTCAATCTCAGGGTTGGAATAAGGAAGGCAGACAGCTCGTCCTCTTGGGTTTGGTTGTTTTACAAACAAATGACTTGTTTCCACACCTTGTTGGAGGTTGTGCAAGAGAATTGCAGAACAAAGAAATCAAACAGGAGAATAAACAGTGCAGACCATGTGTTCTGTGCACTGTTTGAACTGGCTTTGAGCTTTTCACCTGGAGTCATGTGTGTGCTTTCTCAGCTCAGCATACACAAGCACGAAAGGGCCAGGCCAGGTCAGCTGAGCTCCGGAAAGGTGAGTTGGTGAGTGACTGGGCTGGCTGTTTTGTGTCAGAGCTTGTTAGCTGCTAAAATGCCCCTTGCTCCAAAGGGGCTGAGGCAGGCAAGGGAGTTCTCGAAGCCACAGGAGCTGATGAGTCTCAGAGTTAGGTGGCTGGCTTAGTGTCAGTCAGCCCTTCCAGTCTGCATGCCACAGAGCAGCATGAAGGGACGGAAAGGAGGGTATATTCTTGCCATCTGTGGGAGCAGAGACTGACTATGGAGGCTCTAGACTTGGGCACTGTAAAATGAGGAGTCCTGGCCCTGATTTTTTTTTCAGTTGTTTCGAGACAGGGTTTCTCTATATAGCCCTGGCTGTACTGGAACTCGGGAGGCAGAGGCAGGTGGATTTCTGAGTTTGAGGCCAGCCTGGTCTACAAAGTGAGTCCTGGCCCTGAGATTGAATGTGTGAACCCTCTTCTAAGCCAACAAACTCTACAGGGAGGCCCTCTCATCTCTGTGATGGCAGACCTATGGGCAGAAATGTACCCCTCTGCACCCTGGCAGACATTACCAATCAAGCTCAGCATTTTACAATAAGCCAGATGCCTCCCCAGACTGCTTTTCAGCAGAGTTCCCCATGAAGCCAGAACCAACTAACCAGGGTTAATACCCTGTTTTTGTCTTGCCAGGTATTTTCAGCTGAGAGAAAGACAAATGGCCAGGTGCACGGGTACCCAGCAGTCACATGACTCAAGAAATACTTGTTTTTATACCATATTTCACTGCTCCAAATACTTCACAGCTTATCCATTCTTTGGTTCACCAAATTGTTCCTATCCTAACCTCGCCATATTCACCTCCATTTTCAAGAGGGAAAAGCAAGACTTTGACTTTAAGTTTTAGAGGAAGTAAAAAGTTTATCAGAGAGCAGATTGTCACAGGCACCAAAGATTCAATTGAAACTGGATCTTCTAATTCAATATCCAATAATAGGGTTCTAAACATATTAATATAGAAAGAAAAAAGGTTGAAGGAATGGTTTAATTGGTGAAGTGCTTGCTATGCAAGCTTCAGAGCTCAAGTTTGACTCCCAGAACCTTTGCAAAAAGCTGGGCACGATGGCGTGGATTTGTAAAGCTGGCACTGGGGATCTAGAGACATGAGGATCCTCGATGTTTGCTGAGCATCTGGTTTAACCGATGTGATGGATTCCGGGCAAATGAGAGAGGTTATCCTCAATACCAAAATGGATGAGCTTGAGGAATAGCAACCAAGGGTGACCTCTGGTCTCCACACACATGAACATGTGCACCTATACCCCAGAATACACACACACAGAGAGAGACAGAGAGAGAGAGAGACAGAGAGAGAGAGAGAGAGAGAGAGAGACAGAGAGAGAGAGAGAGAGAGAGAGAGAGAGAGAGAGAGAGAGAGAGAGAGAGAATGAGAGAGAGAGAGGAGAAATGTTAAAATGATAGAGTGCTTTTAGCCATGATTCTTGAAGGAATGTTTTCCCCTACTGGCTGTCTGAAAACCTACTGCTAAAGCACCAATTGGAACACATATGATACAGCATGTATCACATTTGCATGTAGCAAACCCTGACTACTGCATGCTTGTCACATGTTAAACTGCACACGTCAAGGGAAATAACAGAAGCATTGGCTGTCTCTGAGTCTTTTCTTCTTGCCATGCTAGGTCCATGTCTCTTTTTATCTGGATGCCTTAAAGGTTTAGGGGCAAAGAACAATTTAAGTAAAAGAGAAAAGGAGATAAAATAGAAGGGTAGAGAAGGGGAGGCAGGAGAGAACTCTGACAGCTCTCAGAAAAGATGAAAAGTGGGGCTAGAAAGCAGGCAAGTCCCTTGCAGGGAGTCACATCCCTCTTTGTGCTTTTTTTGTCCAGTCCTGCAGTCTTCCCTCCACCCTTCCTCTCATTACCTTATTCTACTCTCTATGACTCCAACATGGTCACATGATGGAAAACTTTATATTCTCCATGCTCATACTTGAGGTCTTTTGTGTGTATGTCTCCGGTTTGTATTCCCAACAGAGTAGATATGGTTTTTAGGTTCAGCTGTTATATACATCTTTCTGGGCCAAGTGACTGCTTTGAGTCCAGATGAACACAGCTATTGTGGCAAGGAGCAGGGTCTTCACTTGACATCATATGACCTGGAGACCCTTCCATGCATGCTGTGGGGAGCAGTTCTCAGGTTAAAAAGTTGAGGGATGGATGAGTAGAGGTCTGAAATTCTATAACTAGGCACTCTAATTATTAATCAGTTAATAAGACATTGGAGGTTCTGGGGCTTCTGTTATTTGAGGTCATAGCTCCTGCAGCCCAGGCTGACCTTAAACTGACTGTATAGCTGAGGATGGCCTTGAACTTCTGATCCTTCCTCCTCCAACTCTCCAGTGGTGGGATCATAGGTCTACCTATGGTCAATCTATGAAGTTACAGGGATGGATCCCGGGTCTTGATACCTGTTAGGCAAGAACTCTACCAACTGAACCACACCACCAGCGGAGAGGCCCCTTAAAAATATAGCCTCTTTGTCACACTTTATATTTAGCACGAAGTCCATCCTATGAGGTCACTCCCCATATCTACCTCAGCACAATTGTGAAGTCTTATTACTCCTAGATGCAGGTTGGTTTTGTTTTGCTAATTCAGGAGGGGACTGTCATCACAGCAGAGCCCACAGCTCACTGACTGTAGTGTTGACAGATGAAGGGTATGTCTGGGGTGTGCAACATAAAAGAAGAGGCACTCCCCAAAACTCCTGGAGGGGACATTGGTAAACCCCATTTCATAACCAGAAACTCAGGGATAGCAGCCATTAGTGTAGTTTTCCAATAGGTGATTAATAGTCTTGACATTACCTGTAAAAGAGGGTTTAACCATGGAGAGCCAAAAAAGAGGGAAAAAAAAAAGTCATTTATAAGCCTAAGTAGTAATGTGTCCTCAGGCAGTATGCAAAGTTCTCCTCCATTTAGACAAGTGTGACAGAGCCCATTAGAGTCCACTTCCGCCTGTCACAGGATGCTTGGGGCTTCCTTGGGAAGCTTAGTCACCTGTGTTGTGAAAAGCAAAGGGAACGTGAGAAATGGGAGCCAATCACAAAGACAATTTTGTAATTGGATGAAATCATAGACCGTGGAGAGTTTCTAACAGTAACACAAAAGGAAAGCCAGGAAGATATGAGGGTCCCCAGCAAACATAAGAGATGAGACCCATACCTAAATCATTAGAAAGGAACACAGATACAGCTCTAACAGGGCCCTAGAAACACATTAAGGTAGGCAAAAATTTGCTCACCTACCCATGGGAACTCTGGTCTGAGTATATCTTAGTTAGGGTTTTGCTGCTGTGAACAGACACTATGACCAAGCTGAGTCTTATAAAGAACAACATTTAATTGGGGCTGGCTTACAGGTTCAGAGGTTCAGTCCATTATCATCAAGGTGGGAGCATGGCAGGGTCCAGGCAGGCATGGGGCAGGCAGAGCTGAGGGTTCTGCATTTTCCTCTGAAAGCTTCTAGAAGACTGGATTCCGGGCAGCTAGAAGGAGAATCTTAAAGCCCATGCCCACAGTGACACACTTACTCCAACAAGGCCACACCTCTAAATAGGCCATTCCCTGACCTAAGCATATAAGCATATACAAACCAGCACAGAGTACGTATCTCTCAAGGAGATAAAGAAAAGAAGATAAGCTGAATTAGACACATTCTGAACAGAGAAACATAGTCTTGAAAAACCAAAAATAAATTAAAAAAATAAGATAAAATGAATCAATAAAAATGACATAAGTTCAGGAAAAATAAAAAACAGGAAAGTCTCTCTAATCCTAAAGTCTTGATTAGGGTTCACAACAGTAGTGTGACTACTTAGCATATATAAGGTGTGAGGATCAGTCTCAGCATATGAGTGTATGTGAGCAGACACACACACACACACACACCCCTAAATAACTAAAAGACTACTGAAGTCAGGCTTAAAGGGAAAAAAATCTATCTTTCTATTAGGACCACTTAGTTATAGGAAGAATAGTGCCTACAATGTAAAAAATTAACATAGAAAGTGAAGATTCAGTCTTTGGGGGTAGGGGATAGGAGTGGGAGGAAAAGAATCAACAAGAAAGAAGAGGGTGGGGGCAATATGCAGTAACTCAACTCTATCATGAACAGTTATTGACAGTAGCAGCAAATTAATCAAGAAGCTGGCTGGTTTGATGATAAGGAAGCTGTCAGTCTCCCTGCTGAGATTGGCGTGCCTCATGACATGGGTGTAATTGATGTCTATTCCACGATACTCAGTTCTGTCCCAGAATCTGGGTGAGAACAGCTGAGAGAAGCATCAGACTTAGACAGGAGATGCTCGAGAGGGGAGGTTGCAGATGGTCACAGATGTTCTCAGATAAAATAAGATTTTTTTTAAAATTATTAAAAGCTGTTTAACAGATGCCACGTTTAACAAAGGAATGGTTCAGGGTGCGTGTGTCGGTTTGGGAGGGATGTCTGCGCTAGGCTGGGCTTTGAGCAAGGACCTTACACAAACTAAAAGTCATGTGCCCTCATCCTGGTATGATTTTTGTGTAAGGACACTTTCTCTTCCTCCAGAGAAAGCTTGCCTTTTTCTATGGACAGACTTGTTTAGAGAGAGTCATCTCTCTTTTAACTTAAATGACTATATCAGCTCAAAGAAGATGGTGTACCTAAAGGGTCAGATCCTTGCCCATACCTGAATATTATAGGGTCTTGATTTTCAATGTAACATCAAAGACAAAATGGCTGTGCAGTCATGTCAACCACACAGAGAGCCTTTTGATATCAAATTTCTATAGCTTTTACACCAGTAATGGGCTATGGAACTGCCAAAGGAGTCAGAGGTGGCATGCTAAGCAGAGAAACTACACAGGAGGCTCACTGAAGGCCATAAGCCAAATCTGATCTGCCACCTGTCTTTGTAAGTAAAGTTTTATTGAAAAACCTTTTCTAGCTCTTTGAGCAATAGGAAAGACGAACCACTAGACAGACTACATAGCCCGTAAAGTTAAAATTTTTACTCTCTGCCTCTTTGCAGAAAAACAGTGAGCTATGTTCAACGCATGGTGAGGTTTGCTCTTGGGGCCATCTCTCTGTCAGGAAGACCTTCCTCTCCCAGTAGAGCAACTTAAGTATGATTTCACCATGGCTCCATTTATCCTCTCTTCTTTCAGCAAATATTTATTAAGCCCCCCTCTCTCTCCACCAGACTTTTTTCCTTCTTCTTGAAGATACTTGAAAGATATGCAGTTTCTGTCGTCAAAGTGCCTCATGTACTGGCTGGAAAGATGACTCAGCAGTAAGAACACATGGTACTCATGACAGCGGGTCTCAAAACCTCCTATAACTCCAACCATGGGGGATGCAATGTCACTTTCATAGGCAGCTGCACTCCTGTGCACATACCCACCTACAGACATGCATGCATACACACAATGAAGAATAAAAAGGGATCTTCAGCAATGCTTCACTTATAACAAGTACTTGGTCTTCGTCCCATTGTTTCCTAGGGATGAATATTACTTTGGGAGCCAGCTTCCATGTACTATTTTTCTATGTACAGTAAACTCAGAGGCAACTCCTTGGTCTGAAGCACAGCTTCTACCTCAAATGTTGCAGCACGAGTAGCAGTCATACCCATTTGACAGATGAGAACACTGGTGCTGGTAGACATGGTGTCAGTTGTCCAAGCTCATAATCAGAGAGTGATGGGTTCCTTAATGAAACGTAGATTTTTTTTTTTTCAGAAGTCAAGTTCACATTCTTGATGGGCAGAGAGGGAGGGCATAGGATGAGCAGCTGCTTCTGAGCTTCTCTGCTTTGCCTGGCCTTGCACTCAGAAGCTATGCCTCCTGCCCATCTTATGAATGACATGTTCTCTCTGTAGTGGTGCTGGAGAAGCCACCTCAGGATTGGCCACCACATAACCCAGATGGTTATTTTTTCCCTCCCACAAGAACAAGGAGCAAAAGGAATCCAGCTTCACAGTTCTCAAATAAAGGACACAAGTCTGTTACCTCCCCCCTCCTCTCTCAGGGCTCTCCTCTTTAAAGTTCTCACTGGATGCTTAGTTCCTCACAATTTCATGGCTGTCTCTCACGACTCAGACTCCTGACACGTTTTTTTAGCCGCTCCAGCCTTGAGTTTCCATTCTTAGTCTTTCCGAAGTTGAGGACACGGGGGTTGTTTAGACAGCAGATAGAGTTTATTTGACAAAGCAATTTTAAGCCCAAAAAGGCCCAATCAGCCCCCTGAGGCAAACGCCTCCTCGATCAATCTCCGTGGAGCTGGATGGCTGGGTCTGTTACATCACTGTCAGCACTCTTGGATCCACAGAGGACAACATCCCCCCTCTCCCCAAACCTTCCTGATCTCTTCCTTCAGAGGAAAAGAGCCCAAATCAAGGAGAAAGTAGGTCCCCAATTCATGAGTCAATGATGCTCCCCACGAGAGGAATCAAACTTCATAGGTGCCCTGGGATTCAGTGCACCCACTTCCAACAGAAAACTCACATTACAATTTTTCTCTTTTTATTACTTTTATTTATGGAAGATCAGGAGGAATGTTTACTAAGGTCTGTATGTGGAGGACTTAGGACAAACCAGGGGCATCAGTTCTCTCCTTCCACCATATGGATACCATGTTCTAAATTTTATCTGTCCTGTCCCTGCCCCCCCTTAAATAGCTTATGTGCATTTATGGACGTCACTCCAACCACAGCACTAAAAGGGAGCTTTATAGTCCGAAGGAATTTACCTCTCTGATTGGATCATCATCACTAGACATTTTTCTTTCTGAACAGGTCCCACTATGTAGCCCTGGCTGGCCTGGAGTTTGCTCTATAGATGATGCTAGCCTTGAACTCACAAAGAACCACCTGTCTCTGCCTCCAAAGTTCTGGGGTAAAAGGTGTGTGCTATCATGCCAGGTATCCGTAGACTTTTTTTTAAAGGCCTATCTATCTATCTATCTATCTATCTATCTATCTATCTATCTATCTATTTTTAATGAATCAAGATAAGTACGATTTTCATAGGGAATCTCGCAGACCCAATATGGCTTCCAGCCTGCCTGTGCTTCCCCAATGACCATTTTCAGTCATAACAACATTTCAGATTGCCAGTTTGGATATGATGAACACCCTTAAGGAAGGCAGTGGAGAACTGGTGGAAGCTTTAGGACAGAAAACTGAAGGGAGTTGTCATCTTAGGCGATGCTGCCTTGACTTGGAATGTCACGATGGAGTTGGGGAGTGCAGGTCACAATGTTATGGTGGTGCTACTGGTTGGGACCTAATGGGGTCTGTATTCATCTCCCCATCACAGCTGAGCTTTCTAAGCTCTCATCCCCAAGTTCCTTCCACTCCAATGTATATCATGAGTTCCTACTGTAACAGAACCTTGGCAATGCCCAGAGACTGAACCATAGAAGAAACTCAGACTATTTAGGAAGGGGGCTGAGTATCACATTGCAGCTCAGACGATAGCACAGGCTATCCTCTCAACCTCCACCATGTTTCTTACCTCTCACTTCTTCAGTGTGTGTCAATCTTTGGAACCTACAGATCGGAATTTTCAAACATCAGCATTTTGTTCTTTTGCATTCCATTTGTGATCTTTTAACCCGACAACAAATATTTATTTCTTCAATAATTTCTTTCAAATGACTTACTTCTTCTATACCCATTATTACTTTATCTTATTCTAAGCATTGATAGATGAATTAAACATATGTCCAGATACATAATAATATTAAACAGAAAGTTGATGTAGCCATTAAACATCCTGGGTACCAATTAATCTTTGGATGCCCTAACTCGGGAATGGGAAAGCTGTCAGTCACACACTTAACCATCCTTTCTAGAGAACTCAATGAGCTGATGCCAATGTCTCTGCAATGTCCAAGAAGCAGCCTCTAGTCACACATAGCTGTTAAGACCTAACATGTTTCAAATATAAAGTTGAAATGGAATCTTTGCATATAATTTTCATTCATGTAAACTTGACATTTAAACAACCACATAGATTACATGGCTCTGGCCAAATACCCAAAGAAACAAATTAAATGAGGGAGGATTTATTTTTGTTCATGGCTTTGGAGAAGACAGTCCGTCATGGAAGAGACTGCATGACGGTAGGAGTACAGGGCAGCTGGTTGTAGCACATCGACACTAAGATGGGAAGCAGAAAGCTTGAGTAGGGCTCTAATCCATAAAAGCCCTATCCAGACAGCTTCCCATTTCTTGAGGTTGGCTCTACTCCTAAAGTTCCTACCATCTCCTGAAACAGTACTGCCAGCTGGGGACCAAGTATTCAAATAATGAGCTGCTGGGATGGGGTTGGGGACGTTTCATATTCAAACAGTAATGCGTCCCTCGATGCACAGCAAACATATCAACCTACGCAGCTGTAATAGAAGCTCTGAGCCTTGGGCACTATGGGAGTGATTTATTATGTTATATATTGGGGTTTTTTCTAGTCTTTTTCTAAGACCCCAAAAGATAACATTAACTTTATCCTTTGGTAGGCACAAGCTGAAGAAGAGGCTGTTTCTCATGGCATATTTAAATATACAAATGGATCCATCCTCTTTTATTTACAGCAAGCAAGAGGAGAGAGAGAGAGAGAGAGAGAGAGAGAGAGAGAGAGAGAGAGAGAGAGAGAGAGAGAGAGAGAGAGAGAGAGAGAGAGAGAGAGGAGAGAGCTGCTAGTGAACAAACTGTCACCCAATCCCAACTACATTCAAGATTTAAAAGGTTGACATTTCTAGGTTTTTTTTTCACTTCCTCCTTTTCAAACACCCAGCCCTCCTCATTAACCAGATATCTTTATTCTCTAAATATTTACCACCCAAACGAAATTTACAGTTTAATTTGCTGTATAAAATCATTTATTGACTGATAAACCTCATTACGAAACCCCGGCACAGGCCCTGGTACTCCCCGACAGTTTTAATTCGTGTAGCAGCAGGCTACTGCGAGAGAAAAACAATCCTGTCAAATTAACGGCAGGGGTCTAAATTATTCAAATACACTAAATCCATGCAGAACCTTTCCCCTGCTCATAATTTTTCTGTCGGAGCCAACAATTAACCGGCAATATTCTAACTTAAACAATGACAGCCATTCTAAAAGAATTCTGGGAACGGGGTCCATGCCACCTTCCCATGTTCCCCTGTGTCTTTCTGCTGCCTGGGGCACCCAGAGAGTGACCTCGGAGGGAGCCCATTTAAGAGGCCTTTTCTGACAGTGCTTCTCACTTCTGCTGAGCTCAGGGTCCCCTTAGTCCTTTTGGTTCTGTCCCCCAGGTCAGAGTACTACTGTTTGGACATCAAGGTGTGTGTCTCTGTCCCTAGTGTCTACAGCAGGTGTGCGTTAGGCTGCAATTAGCTAATTGCCTGTGATTCCCTCTGCTTGTGGGAGAAGGGGGCGGGGGCTCCTGTTTCTGCTCTGCAACAGCAACCAAACTAATTACCAAGTTGCTGATTTGGAAGACAGGCCCACCTAATTCAGCCTATGAGACAGAAAATACCCAGGAGGAAAAAAAAGGCAAAGACACAAATCCAGAGAAAGTGATCTTTGCTTCGGAACACTTCTAGGGAGAAAAAAAAATCACTCCCATTGTATTGAATCTCAGGCACAGCCTGTACACTGAATGGCCCTGACTGTGTGCAATCCCTCCGTGTTTATCTAATCCCCCTGCTGTCTGTGAGCCTTAACAAAGCTGAGTTTCTGGCTACGACTCCCACTGCCCAAGTTCTTAATGGTGGTGGGTGAAGGAGCAAAGGAGATGATAACTCAGCTGGTCAAGGGCTTGTTATGCAATGATGTGGACAAACCACTGCAGAAAGCAATCTTCAGAGTGTGACGTCTGTAATACCAGACAGAGACAGGAGGATTTCTAGGATCCTTGTCAAATTTGGTGAGCTCCAGGTTTAAGGAGAGACCTTGTTTCAAAAATCAAAGTGAAGAGAGGTTGAGGAACACAACCAACATGCAAACACATGTGCACACACACATACAAACATATGCACACATTACACACATACAAACACACACCACACACCTACACAAACACATACATATACACACACCACACACACACATACACACATAAACAGAACACACACACACAAATGGTGATTGTGACTTTTCATACATGCATTCACTTCTTAAAATAAATTGAATGCTGACTGTCAACTATCTAGCAAATATGGTACCCAGGAGCATCAGGGAACTAAATGCAGAGAGAGATGCTAAATAAAAGATTCCACAGGAAAAAAAATCACAGCTAGCCCTGTAGGTCACAGCTGGGGTTGGTGAGACTGTATGAACAAGCCCATCCCAAGTATTTTGTTACAAACACATATGAACATACTGAGGCACACTGATCTGGAATCTCTGTGTTGAATACAGAAACAGGCTGTCTCTATTCTTCCCAGCTCATTCTTAGCATGTCTGGGTTTAAGAATATCTGTTCCTCTTTTGCCAGAGAATGGCTACAGATCAAAAGAGTGCCAGGCCATAATGACTATAATCCTAATGCCAACACCAGTGGTGAAGAGGAAACACCAACAGATATTAGGGAGGGGCACACTTGTAGCACACCCAGGGTCCCTATCAAAGGCAGCACAGAGCTGAAGATGTGAGGTAGGCTTGAGATGAGTCCATCTGCTTGTAATAATTTTGAATGTCCTCTTTGTATTCTCAGTGTGGGTAGACTACTCCAAGGTGTTTGTGGGCCATTTCTCCTATTTTTATAGCTTTAATTGTTCTGTTAAATATTTTATCTTAGAGCCCTTTTAAATATATGGGAAATCTGCAAAGATAGGATAGCACATTCTGTGTCTTTTTTTTTTTTCATAATTCAAATATCATCTTTAACCTTATAGCATGGCCAGAGTTCTGCAATCCCAGAACTCATGGAAACTGTTAATAAATTCAAGTTCAGCCTGGTCTACATAGTAGATCCCATCTTGAAACTAAACAAACTTACACTCAGCCCTCTCTATTTAACACTGTCCATTGCTTTGTGAGTTGCTTGTCTTACTGCTTTGACACCATATCTGGCAAAAGTGGCTTAAGGAAGGATCTGAACTCACGGTTCAAGGATGTAGTCCATCATGGTGGGCACTCATGATGGCAGGAGCAAGAAGTGGCTGCTCACACTGCGTTCCCACTCAAGGAGAGAGAAGGTAAATAATTGTGGTGTGTAACTTGTTTTTCCCTTTTTAATTCAGTCTGGTTCTCTGGTCCACGGGTTGGTGTTATGCACCATTAGGGTGAGTCTTCTTGCAACTGTTAACCCATCATAGAAACCCATTCACAGATGTGTCTCCTAGGTGATTCTAGAGCCTGTCAGGTTGACAGCATTAACCATTACCATTACTGTGATACATGTAAGATAGCTAATGAATCTCTATAACTACTATGATTTCCTTATTTTTATGGTCATATCCATGTTCTATCAACATTGATACTTTACATTTAATATATATATTATTTAATATTATCATATAATACCTACATTGTGTGATAATATATGTAAGTGAATGTGTATCTATCTATCTATCTATCTATCTATCTATCTATCTATCTATCTATCATCTATCTATCTATACATATATCTGTATCTAGTATATCTATATGAATCTATGCATGAGTCCTTATCAATGCTGGCAACAACCCATAATCTCATGCATCATTCCAACCTTTCCTTCTGGCTATCTTATCACCTTCCATCATAGTAGTAAGAAGCCTAATCTCCAATACCTGCATCCATTTATTTATTTGTTCAATCTCAGTGTTTATACACTTATCAGCTATTATCTATCTATCTATCTATCTATCTATCTATCTATCTATCTATTTATCTATCCATCTATCATCTATCATGTATTTATCAATTATCTATTTATCTATCATGTATTTATTTATCATCTATCTATCATCTATTATCTATCTATCTATCTATCTATCTATCTATCTATCTATCTATCTACCTATTTATCTTTCTTCTATCTATCATCCATCTATCTATTATCCATCAATTATCTATTGATCTATCATCTATCTATCTATCTATCTATCTATCTATCATCCATCAATTATCTATCAATCTATCATCTATCTATCTATCTATCTATCTACCTATTTATCTTCTATCTATCATCCATTTATCTATTATCCATCAATTATCTATTGATCTATCATCTATCTATCTATCTATTTATCTATCTATCATCCATCATTTATCTATCAATCTATCATTTATCTATCTATCTATCTATCTATCTATTATGTATTTATCTACTATCTATCTTTCTTCTATGTATCTATGTATCTATGTATCTATGTATCTATGTATCTATGTATCTATGTATCTATGTATCTATGTATGTATGTATGTATGTATGTATCTATCTATCTATCATCTATCTGTATCCATAAGTCTATCATCTATTAATGGCTTCTAAATTAACCTGCACCCTGATACCACTCTCTTTATAACCAGAAGAATGTCTCTGGAGTAAGGCACATTTTGGGGACAAATGTTTGCAGGAACTCCTTTTACATTAGAGATTCAGTTAATGCCCTGGACCCTGACTTCCTTTCTCACACCTGTCTTTTTAGACTACAACTTATCATGCACTGGCAACAGACCCAGAATTTGCTTGTAGAACACTGAATTCCATTCAGGATTAATCTACTCACAGGTCCATGCTAAGGACAGGGTTACTGAGAATGACGAGGGACCTAAATCAGTCCGTCATGAACTGAGGGAGAAGCCTTTGGGTCCTTGTTCCATTTATTTATGTCTCTTCTCTGAGTGCCACCAGCTGAAGTAACATGAGATGTTGCAGTGTCTCAAAGGGTAAAAGTTTCTCCTAGGCTGGGGCAGCTGACACAGCTTCTCCAAGTGGGTGATCATTCAGCTGAGCCCCGAAGCATGCATTGAGAATTCAAGTGCAGGCTGGGTGCTGAAGACTTAAAAGAGGAGAGGAAAGTCCAAGGTTACTGATCTCCTGGAGACCCCAGCTAAGCAAGGGTGTCAGGCATTTAATAGTATAAGTGGCCATTAATCAGGTGGGGATAAGATGTGAGTGTCAGCCCTGAGATTGTGCCTTCAAGAATTTCCTTTATTTCTCACATCTCTGCCTCTACCAAGTTCCTGTGGGAAGATCTCTGGGAATATTTGAAAGCCCCTTAGCTCACTCAGAGCTCTGCCTAATGCATGTGCATCAATGGGGGTGAGTGAGAGGGGGCT
Organism: Mus caroli; assembly: GCF_978045245.1. Classification (NCBI taxonomy): domain Eukaryota; kingdom Metazoa; phylum Chordata; class Mammalia; order Rodentia; family Muridae; genus Mus; species Mus caroli. The sequence continues at coordinate 13,278,098 of NW_028227265.1, forward strand.
AGGGCACCGGTGGGACCACATGCATTTGATCCTTTTTTTATATGTAAATGCGACTTTAAATAATATTTTGTAATGACCTGCATTCCTGTTAGGGGATATCTCTTGATGATTAAGCTTTCTCTCTGCAATTACGACAGCCTAGTGATCTTGTTAATTAATGCCAAAGAGGGTTTTTCGGTACCTCATTAAAGGTTTTTCCTTTTCAGGACACCCAACGCTCTGGTGTGCAACCAGGGGCAGAGAAAGCCATTTGCCTGTGGGTGGAAACTCATCGTTTGATCTCCCACTTCTTCCTTCTACCCTCATCTCATTTTTTAATGGCACTCCACCCTTGTTTTTATGTTCTTTTAAATTCTTCTCTTCCTCAGTTCACTTCTCTTCTTTCTATTCTTTTATTCCAAAATATAGTTGCTTCTGGTTCCGGAGTATTTTAAATACACTAACCAACGTTCTACACTCCTGGAAGGATACCTTTACGTTCTATTTATTTACTTTTTGCATTAGTTATTCTATTTATTTCTCTCTCTCTCTCTCTCTCTCTCTCTCTCTCTCTCTCTCTCTGTGTGTGTGTGTGTGTGTGTGTGTGTGTGTGTGTGTGTGTTTGATGTGCACATGTGTATGGAGGCCAGAAGTGGGTATTAAATGCCTTTCTTTTATGGCCCTTCACTTTATTTCTTGAGACAGGGTCTCTCACTGAACTCAGAACTCAGACTGGCTTTAGCATCGATCTCTAACCTTGCTCGCAGCACTGTGGTTATAGACATGTGCTGTTGAGTCTGGCCTTTACATGTAAGCACTGAGGATCAGAACCCTGGCTTTCAGGCATGCAAGGCAAGCCATCTACTGACTAAGCATCTTTCCTAAGCCACATTTTTTTTGTGTATTTATTTCAATTCCTTCTTCTAGTGGATGCAGTTTGACTGAGAATCTTCATTGTTTCCAGCTCCTTTCTAAACAGTAGCAAATGGTTATCAAGGGCCATCTTTGTTTTGTCCAATAAAAATAACTGCAGATGAAAAGATGGTTAAAGGATCCTTTGCATTTGCCCATGCTGTCGCCCTTATCACTGGGGATTGACAGACTATTGTCAGTCAGGGTCCTGAAAGCCAGACCTTGACTCCTGCTCACTTTTGTAAAATCATAATGTTTTATTAGAACCTAGAGACACCAGCCATCATTCACATGTTCCTCAAGGTTCCTTTGATGTTCCAAAGGCTGGGCAGGTGCACTGAAGACATGTTTGGCCCACTAAGCCTAAAATGTTCACATTTTGCGTCATTGGCGATTCTGATGTCCATCTGTGACAAACTCAAAGTATGAAAGCAGTCGTGTTTAACTCTTTCATCTTTTCTGACCCCAGTGCATTTGACCTTAAAGCATTCCCTCGATTCACTTTTTTTCTTGTCATTTTTTGAGTGTGTGTGTCTGTGTGTGTGGGGTCTCACTGTGTAGCTCTAGCTGGTCTGTAACTTACTATGTAGACCAGTTGCTACCATTCTTACTGTGACCCATCTGCCTCTGCCTCCTGGGAGCTGGAACTAATGGTGTGTGCACCCCAACACCTGACTCAATTCGCCTTTAAAAAGTGAATTAATTTGGGAGCATTTTCCCTGTTAACATTTCCCTCTCTTTGCTTGATATAACAGGCACCATCTCTGTAATTCTTGCCTTCTGACTAGATTTTATAGTAGAACCAAACACTTGACTCCTGGAAGTTGTAATCCAGCTCTCTTCTTGGCCACTACGAAAATTTTCAACAAGGACCCTCCAGGACATGCAGAGCCCAAGTCTCTTCCAGTGTGGGGGAAAAAGCTTGACTTGTTTCTCTCTAAGTTTTCTGCCCTTGTCTTAGCTGCCCCAAAGGAAACTTCCTGGGTTTATGCTTAATTTTTCTGAACCATTATTGAAACTGACATTGAACTGGTCTGACTTGGCCTACAAGACACACCCAAAGGAACAGTCAAGGCAGTGTTGGACGTTTCCATAGGAGAGGATTTCCAAGAGGGCCCAAGACACCTGAGAGAGCTGTGACAGGATAGATGTCTCCCTTGTCCTAGAAGGTAAGGAAATATTTTGGGTTTGGAGAGTCACAGGTAGCGTTTGATGAACACTGTAAAGAAGAAATGGTCTGCAGGTCAATTACTAGCTTGAGCACTGCATCCCTTCTCATCCAGAGGTCTGGATACAACAGTGAGTACCACAGGGGGACGTGAAAGCAGATGCTGCCTCACCAACATGAGGTGGACATAAAATCAATGGTCACATGCCAGTCACAGATATAAGAGAACATAGCTAGAGGTCTCAGGGTTATGTGCAAAAGATCAAGGTATGTATGGCAGGCATGTGTCTGCCCAGTCTCAAGAACTCCCGCTTGAGACTTGAAGTGCCAGATTAGGGGGATACCCAAGGGACCCCACCCACTCAGAAGAGAAGGGAAGGGGTGGTAGAAAAAGAATTGTGAGAGGGAGTGGCTGGGAGGGGGCAGTGAGTGGGATATAAAGGGAATAAGTAAAAATAAATAAATAAAAAATAAATGAAAAGAGCAGCTTTAACTCCAAAGAATATGAATGTGAAGATGACACAAATATGGTTGTGTTAAACATCAGAAGGGATCTTGAAGATTCTCTTAATCTGCTTTTTATTGCTTTAATAGTGGTCATGACCAAAAACAGCTTGAGGAAACAGGGTTTATTTTATCTCACACCTTAAAGTTCATCATGGAAAGAAATTACGGCAGATACTTGGAGGCAGGGGCTAAAGGGATGTGCATGGAAGACTGCTTGCTGCTCATGGGCTTTCTCCCCATGGCTTGCTCAACCTGCTTTTAAAAAACACAACCCAGGAACACTGTCTGGGGAAACCCTGTCCCAGTGGGCTAGCCTCTCCTACACTAATCATCAGGAAAATTCTCCAAAGGCTTGCCTACGGACCAACCTAATGGAAGAATTTTCTCAATTGATGTTCGTCCCCTCTTGCCAGATGACCCTAGATTGTATCAAGTCAACAATAACCAGAAAACCCAAACCAAACCAAAACAATAACAAACACCCAACTAAACCAGCACGTAGATACAATGATCTATGGCCCCTAATGATGTGATAGAAATATGGGGAAATTAGGAATTTTCTCCAATTGGTCGCAGGGACATAACTCATAGGAAAGGTCTGATGAGGTGGCTATTGCTGGTTCTGAAAGCAGAGGAAGTCTAATGCAATGAGAAGAGAGATATCCAACACTGAGGGCAGCCTGCTGCATGTCAGTCTTTCAGCCACAAAGTTCTAAACTCTGGCAACAACTGGAGGATCTTGCAAGTTCCTCTTAGTTTAGACCTTATTAGGATGTTGGAAAACTAATAAATATGCCCCATAGCTACAAAGTATCCCTGTTCTACAGAATTATAGGCTGCCAGATACAAAGTATCCCTGTTCTACAGAGTTATAGGCTGCCAGATGTGTTTTGTTTAAACTGGTGGGTCGGTAGTCAATTCAAGGGCCCCAGATTTCCTGAGTCTCTGGGTTTGAAGATCCCCAGGGTGCATGTTGGACATACTGGGATGTGGGAGAAAAACAGCGTCAAGAAGCCCAGGTAAGGGTGGGCCTTCAAGCAGCTAGGTGTGAAAAATAGAAGCTGGCCTTGGGATACATTAGAAGACACTATTCTAAGGCCAAATTGGACAGGGGGGGACCAATTTGAGCAAGTGCAACCAATTTGGAGAGGCAAATTACCTCTGTGGGTAATGAGCTTGCTTCTACTCAGAGTGTGTTAAAGTCCACCTGGGCAGAAGGTGGGGCCAAGCTGGAAGCTGAGAGAGGCAGAGCTACCACTGAGGATGCCAAGCAAAGCAAAGTTTTAAGTAGGAAAAGAGCAAGACATAAAGAGCAGCACCTCCCACCAGGAGACTGCGCCTAAACTAAGGCCTGAAGTGCTAATCCCACTGGAACAGCAGGAGCTGCAGGGAGCACACAGGAAGCCCCAACACTACACAGCACAGGAAGCAAATACCAAGCAGAAAGATCCAGGGTATGCAGCATCCCTTAATCCAGGGAGACAAACTTCTCTGGTTACTTGTAAACTAAACCTTCAGCTGAGGCTTATCAGTCTGAGCAAATGTCATGGCACACATGGCAGGAAGGCTCTGTTCATTGTCTGGGTTCTGCTCAGCATATCTATCTTTTATCTGTCTATCTATCTATCTATCTATCTATCTATCATCTACATTATGTGTCTATGTATGTATGTATGTATTTTATCTATGTATCTGTCTATCATCTTTCCATCCGTCCATTTATCAATATCTGTATACATAAATGCATGTATGAATATGTTTATATGTATACACACATACTGATATTTCCCATCTGAAAGCTTCTTTTTCTTCAAGCAATTTTACTTCTTTCAATTTTTCTTTTTTTTCTGATGAGGACATTACTTTGGAGATGATGTCAAGGCTCTTTTAATTAAATCACATTTATCACTCTTTTAGTGATTGATATTAGATATATTTAACTGGAGGATGGGGATGGACGAGGGAAGCTCTGTCTGTCTGTTTCTGATAAGTCCAGTCAGACAAGCTTAAAAGGGAAGACTCAGTGATGAATTTGAACAGGAAGCCAGAAGGTAGCTTTCTGCTTAGTGCCTTGGTTGTTCTTCCTGCTGGTTGTATCCGTGAGTGGAGTGAAGCCGGTTTCTCTGTACAGAGTTAGGGGACTGTTGTGAACTTGTACACACTAATCATATGGACCCCTCTCCTCTCATAGTCTCATTTGAATAAAAACCCAAGGCAGGAGCAAGCATTGTTTAGTACTATAACCCCCTTGAAACAGGAATGAACACAGAACTTAAATATAATTTCCTTCCTAAAGCTATGTTATCCATTCAGACAATTATTCATGGAAATCAACAGAATATGAAGAGCAAGGTTGTCATGGGGTCTGTCCTACCTGTAAATCCTCCACGAGGGAAGACAGGGGGTTCCAAGGTTAACTTTTGACCATTTTCTCTCAAACTTAATTTCCATGGCTTGGTTTCATGAAAAGTAATTTTTATAATGGTTTTTAGGTGGCTATAATTGAAAGCGAAAATCCTCACCCTGAGAGAGCCTCCCCAGATAGCTTTCTTTGACACTGACATGTCTCTGCTTGGCCAGACGCCATGGAGATAGATCCCCTCATGTTAGACAGTTAATTGTTCTCTGCCAGGTCTACAAGAAGAAGCTGAGAACCAAGGCAATTATGCAAATAAGTCAAGAAAAGAAAAAGAAAAAGAAAACCACCCACCCATGTGCTCCAGTGAGCTAAGACTTCAGTTAACAGTGGTCTTGACTTGACATGTGCAGATAATTGCCTCAAGTTCTCCATGACTATGGCTGCACTGCCAAGTGTGTGAGGTCCTCCATTCTTTGGAGCAATGCTCCTATCTTCTTAAAGGGAAAGGACAGAGGTGGATCCTGATGACCCTGAGCCAGATGCAACTGGTTCTGGGATTAGAGTGCAGTTTAAGAAAGTGATTTATCCAGGAGGGAAGCCCCCCAAAAAATCTTGCATGGGACACTGGGAAGTGAAAAGTCTCTTCAGAGGTAAATACTACTTCACTCCAATGCCAGGATCCAGGTTGGGGTTGCTCACTAGGGTGGTGCAGATAGTCTCCCCAGCTATGACGGTACCCTCTGGCACACATGCAATGCCTTCTGTAAAGGTCTAGCTGACACCCTTCCATGGACAAATGGCAAGAAGTCAGTGTCATACCAACTTTACTTCTGGATTCCTCAAGGCCAAAGACTTCAATTTTTGTGGTTCCTCAGCTCTAAAGTTTATTTCCCTCCCTCCCTCCTTTTCCACTTCCTTCCCTTCCTTCCTTCTTCCTTTATCTGTCTCTCCTCCCTCCCCCCTCTCTCTCCTCTTTTCTTCTTTTTTCTTCTTTTCCTTGGTCTTGTTTGATTAAAAAAAAAAAAAAAAAAGCTGTTCCTGAGGGTTGAAGTCAGCTGAGCCTTGTGTCCATTCTATCTAGCACCTTTCTTAAGATGCTACTGTTTGCCAACTCCAAGTTGAGGTGGGACAATAGCCTTAGTCCTCTGACTTGACCTTGTATCTCTTGTTATTCTAGATTCAGAGACCCATACCTTCTTACCTCAAGAGTTCTTCCTCTCTACAGCCTGTAAATTTAAGGATCTTCCTTTACTCTCTGTTTTGCTGATGTATCTTCACTATGTCTGAGGATGTTTAATACTTAAAACAAAGAGGTCTCATGTACCCCAGGCTGGTCTCTAACCCATTATATAACTGGAGGTGACCTTGAACTTCTGATCAATCTTTCTTCCTAAGCCTTATAAATAGATCTCAAATAGAGGCCACTACACCAAGTTTAAAACTGTCCTCTGTCTTAATTTAGAGCAGAGTTGGGTGTTTGGATGTGAAACTGAAGAATATTTGCCTTTTCACTCTGGAGAAATGTGAACCTTCCAGGCAGGTGTGCTTATAACTTTCCAGTTTCTTACAAACTTAAAGTTATTTAAGAACCCCACTTAAAAACAAACAAACAAACACCATTTAGATGATGGGCCTCCTTTTATAACACTAATTCTGAAGTGCTGTGGACTTTCACTTTCTTGTATAGTTTTCTGTTTTAACTTTGAAAAGGAAAGATCTCACAGTATCTGTTCTTAATCTGTAAGCCTTTCTGAAGCCTTTGGCTCCAGGCAATGCAATTCTGCCCAGAACTTTTGCTATGAGCTGATACAAACATAGCCAGGCCAAGCCAAATCAACAAGTGTTTGTTTAGCACTTAATATATATTTTTGATTACATAGAGTAAATGCTTCTACACCACACATTGTGCTATTTGCTCAAGATAAGTTTTTAAAAAAACCTTGCCTGTGGTATTATTGGCAAATATAGTCAGTAAGAAAATAGCAAGAGAGCTAACTCCTAATGGGGTAGAAAACACAATTGCTTCGTATTTTGTTTTATATAACATTCTTAGAGGACCCGAGTAAATACAGCTCAGGAACTGCCCTTCCCCCAAACGTACACACACTCAAAGAAAGAAAGAAAGAAAGAAAGAAAGAAAGAAAGAAAGAAAGAAAGAAAGACAATTTCTTTTTGATTATAACTTCCTTTAAGAACATTTGAGAATATCAAATTTGCTCAAATGTGATGTACACAGAAATCCAGGGTATTGTTTTGATATCTACATCTATCGACATGCTGTGGTTATCTATATTTGATATCACTTCATAAGTCTTTTTTCAGTTGAATACAGGAGAGAGCTTAGAAGGAAGTCATGTGTGCTTGCTACTCTTACTGGGGAGAGCGTCACTTAATTCTACTTTCAGTTGCTTCCTATATTCTGAGAGCCTTGACCAGCTCTCTCCGGCAGGTTGTGTCTCCGAGTCCCTGGTCACATCTGGTGCATTCACCTATTGTACTTCCTGGTTGGATATTTGGATCGTGGTTCTCTTTGAACAGAGATGATCTGGGATAGCTCATGTAAAATATATCCTCTTGCCTATCTACTGACGGGAACATAATGGTTAATCATTAATGCCTGTTGAGTTTGCCTGCATTTTCTTTATTGTAATATATCTGAGAGATGGGGGATACAAAGAAGAGAGAGAGAGAGGAGGGGATGTTGGGGGACAGGAAATAGGGAAGGAAGGAAGTGGGAGGAGAAGAAGAAAAAGAAAGAGACATGCTGTGGTCATCTATTACTGATATCACTTTGCAAGTCTTTGTCAGTTGAATACAGGGAGAACAGAAATATAAAGATACTGATGGAGATGGTTCATTCAGTAGGTAAACATGCTTGCTACCAAGCCTGATGACCTGAGTTGAGTCTCTGGCATTCACATGCTAGAATAGGAGAATATATTCTTGAAAGGTAGACCATGACTTCCATTCTCACACACACACACACACACACACACACACACACACACACACACACACACACACACCACACACATCACACAATGCACGCATGCTTACATGTGAGCACCAGTGCTCTTGGAGGCAATTAGAGAGCATCAGATCACCCTAAAGCTGGGTTTTCAGGTGGCTGTTGTGAACCATCCAGTGTGGATGCTGGAAACTGAACTCAGATACCCTAGAAGAGCAGAGTGTGCTCTTAGTCACTGAACCATTGCTCAGCTCCTATGCAGAGAATTCTCTTAGACAACTTTGATGAAGTTGAGTATTAAGAAGAATATTTTTAGACTTAAAAAAGAGGAAACCTGAAAGAATAAATTGATAAAAATAATATGCAAAATTAAAGAACCTGGTCTGGGATGATGGCAGAGTTAAGTGCCTGGGCAAGTGTGAGAACTTGAGCTTAGATTCCCCAGGATCCACACAAAAGCTGAATGTACATCTGTAACCCCAGGACTATTTGGGGATGTATGGATGAGATAGGTGATCCTCTATAGCCCATTGGCCAGCCATCCTAGCCAAATGAGGAGCTTCACATTAATTAAGGCTGTGTCTCAAAAAAGAAAAAAGAAAGTGGGGGAGGAGATGGAACAAGCAAGAAAGGTGGGCATTCAGAGGAGCACTGCGAGGGGCGGGATTCTCAACAGGACATGGCTATTGTTGCCATTAACACACAGCAACTGTGGTTACTGGAGCAAGACCTGTACAAGATCAAGCCAGTCAAAATTGCCACACAGCCTGGTGACGCCAACCCTTACCAAGGAGCTATTGCAGTGGTCTGTGACTGGGGAAGGAGAATCATTCATTTCTGAGTGTGTGGATGCTCCCAAGTGTGTGGATGATGGCTCTGCCACTGGTCACATAGAGAAAGCACTGACTAGATGTGGTAGGTTGTCAGAAGAAGAAAAGGAGGAAGAGAAGAAAGAGGATAAAGAAGAGAAGGAAGAAGATATAAAGTTTGTATGATGACAATATATTGAGGAGAAATGTGGTAGTGCTTGTCATATTTCATTGTAAAAATGTATGAAATTTTCAAAGAATAAAAGCACATAATTAAAAAAATTATCATGGTGTGTTATTTTTTTGATGTGCTGTTTTTATGGTCTGGCAACTGAGGGAGACATTTACTGTCAAGTTCTTGTTCCCATATGCACAGGCAAATGTGCACCTACCCGCAGAACAAGTTACTGGTGCACAGGTACATGAATGCACACACACATACACACACACACACACACACACATGCACACACACACACACTATTCATTTATATTTTACAATATCCATCAAAAGAACAAAAAAGAGAGCTATAGTGTAGATATTTTGTCTAGAAGGAAGAATAAAATCCACAAGAGATTTATTGATGTTTCCAAAGCTTTTTGACGAATTAAACAAACTCAGGAGTGGTCTTGGGTTACTCAGTAACTCAAGTGGGGAGGGTAATGAGTTGGGATAGAATGAACTCCACATTTCATCTGAACTAGCTCAACCATAAAAGCACTCATTTGATTTGGGGGAACAAAATAAAAACACAAAGAGAAAGCAGACAGGTTAACTACATCTAAAGTCAAATAAACCAACATTTTAGTGTGCCCTCAATGAATAAGAACTTAGACATTCACTTTGAATCTAATAAAGCCTAGGGCCACAGGATAGATGCTTGGAATGATGGTGTGACCCCACCACCATCACCAAGAGGCACTTGCTTTGTGCTGCCAGTGTTCCGGATAGACTATACTAATCCAACTAGACGTAGGAAAGGAGACAAGGACCCAGTAGTGCCAACTCATAGTCAGTTGTCCTTGCCTACACACTGTACATGTTTGTTCCTAACTATTCATTGTTCTACCTAGTGACTCGAAATCAGCTCTCAGAATCCAGGTTTGGGGCACTGGTGTCCACAGAAGCTGCTGGAAGCCACAAGTTGGTTCTCTCTGCCCCACCGCTGGCGAGACAGCTAACAAAATTAGACACACCGGGACTGGAGAGACGGCTTAGAGGTTGGCAGTGCTTGCTGCTTTTGTGAAGGACTGGAGGTAACCTGCTAACACTCATGCCAAGCAGCTCACAACCAACTATAAACAGCCACCTGTAACTCAGCTGCAGGGCATTTAGTGCCTTCTTCTGGCCTCTACGGCTACCACACCCATATGTCAATATACACAGAGCACACAAATATACAAAATACATAAAAGTAACATAAAAGAATCTAAACATGTATTTAAAAATGAAACCTGTAAATTCCTTACTAAAAATAAAGATAAAGTAATTTGTATTACTTATAAAGATTTTTTTTTTGAGATCACATCTTGCTGCATTGTTCAGGGTGGTCTTGTAAAGGCTCCTCCCACTTCAGCCTCCTCACGGGTGCTGTGATTGACAAGTTTCTTCTTGGTACCTCTCTATTTCAAGTAGGAAACTTTATGTATTTGCTTGGAGAGAAGAAACACTCTCAATTTGGAAGTTATTTTGTGTTCCAAAAGAGCAGAAACCACCTAGTTTAATTAAAAATAAGAATCTCATTGTGTTTGGATTCAATGGAAGAGGGGGACTTTTTTTTTTTTTTTAAGATTTTTTGTTTTAGGGGGTCAATAAAATTTTATTAATTTAATTAGTCCCCATCAATTTTTAAATAAGTTGTAGCTTAGATTAAATGTGCTCCCTCTCTTCATTCTCTTGCTGCTAAACCGACCCCCTCTGAGTACATTGTATTGTGTCCGGGCTTATGACTTTGTTATTGTTCTTTGCAGAAGGAACACCTTGGGTGGTTAGAGATCAAGAGGGAGTTTGGTGCTTAAATCTTAAAGTGTCCTTTCTGATGGTGTGGAGAGTGGGGGAATGACATAAAACCAGGGATGAAGAGAATTTGGCTGGGTGCAAGAAGAGTGCTCTTCGTGGGCTCTGCTGACCAACGCTGCTTGCTTCTGATTTCCTGTTCAGAAAGCAGAGGTGGAAAAGGTGGATGCAGTTTTGCAAGTGTTTGAAATCTACCTTCCGTGTGGGAATGAGGACACTGGAAGAGAAAGTGGAGCAGAAGAGGGGTGGGCTAGGTGAGACCTACCCAGTCCCTGGTTCTGATGAGAACCATTTGAGGAGGGCTAAAGGCTCAATCCAGAGGGCGAGGCTGAAATAAGAAAGCAACAAGTTGGGTTTTGAGGGATGAGGGCTTTCTCCCTCACTTGGAGTGTGTATACTCTGCAAAGTTCGGGATTTGCCATCAAATGGCTTCACAATGTAGTGTGTACTTGATCCTCTCTTGGACATAGCAGGCACTGATGTATTTAAGGCCATGCAAATATTACATCCAGGAGGTTTGTGTGTGTGTGTCCCCATGCGTGCATGTGCGTGTGAATGTGTATTTGTGTGCAGGCACAAGTACATGAGTATGGAGACCAGAGGGTAATCCTGAATATAGTTCAGGCAATATCTACCTTATTTTTTTTTTTTTGTTTTTTGTTTTTTGTTGGTTTTGGGGTTTTGGGGTTTTGGGATTTTTTGTAGCTGTTGTTTCTGTTTTTGCTTTGGTTTGGTTTTGCTTTGTTGTTGTTTTGAGATAGGCTCTCTCACTGACCAGGAACTAGTCAAGTCAGCTAGACTGGATGGCCAGAGATCTGCCTGTCCCTGCCTATGCCTACCCCCCTGCCCCCATCCAGCCCTAGGTTACCAGGACAACTCTCACCACACCCTGCTCTTTAAACCAGCATTCTGAAGATCAACTTCAGCTCCTCATGCTTATAAGGAAAATATTCTACTCTCTGAGCTCCTTCTCAGCCCCGAGACCACATTTTCAAACAGTATTAGTATTCTATAGGACCATAAAGTACAGAAAGACCTGTTTAAGACATGTGATGGTAGAGAGAACATGGGTTTAAGATTCAGGTGCTGACTCTATTCCAGCTCTTTCTGCTCCATTGTAGGTCAAGTGAGTCTGGGATCCCAGGCCTCTGAGTCCCAGTTTCTTTGTCTACCAAGGCAGTCCTACTGGGCACATAGGAGGTGGGGAGCAAGGTCTGCTGACAGGGCTCAGCAATGGGCATGTAACAGATGCTCAATGGAAGATGAGCTTGGGTTCTACCTGTGTAGGAATAGGTGTGATCCAGAGGAGACTCAGACATCACCTGGAAGGTGAACTGGACAGGCTATCTGTCTGTGTAAGAATAAGATGCTGAGAGAGTTGAACTCAGGGAAACTGCAGGAGGGACAAAGAGATTAGGCAAGATGCCATTTCTCCACCCCACCCCACTTCCTGCTTTCATGGGGGCAAACACCACCATTCCATTAATACCATCTTTTTTTTTTCCTCCCAGGGATTATGTTTTTTACTGATAGTTTGAGGGCTCAGAAAACAGAAAAGGCACAGGCAATGCAGGCCAGATAGGCATGTACAGAGGTTCAGCCTCTTTGGGCTTGCTAAATGCCTGGTTTGTTTCCCCCCTTGAGAGTGACCTGCAAAGAAGAGACTCTGCCTCCAGTTTTCTCAGGCCTACAGTAAGAGGATTAAATGAGATGATGTGTGTAGAAACCTGGGAATAAATAATAGTAGAGAAGGGAGAGGCTGAGTCTTGGTGATCAAGAGATGTTGGGCCAGGTCACTTTGTAGCTTTTCTCCCGGGTGGGGACCGCCCCAGGGAGGCCTACCTTGGAATTAGCTGGTCTGTGCTCAGCTCTTCAGTCACTTCACACACAGCTCTGAATCTCGGCTCGGCTGAGTCATGAGTGCAGGGCAGGTCATGATCTCCATGACAGAGCAGATTGCATTGTGCTCTGTGCCAGGCATTGTGTTAGTGACTGGGGGGTAGCAGGGGTGTGGAAGGAGAGGAAGAAGGAGGCAACACCATCTCTGCCATGGCTTTGGAACTGAGGAGCGGGGACAGACGCACATGCTAACTGATCGTTCAACCACCCAGCAATGAATCCTGGGATAGTCTATGGTAAATACTCAGAATGCTCTCTGAGCACATGATAAGACTCAATGTATCTTGATTACTAGGATAGTCAATATAATTATTATTATTAAACATTGGGATGGGCTTGGGGGGGATGTCTTTTTATGCCTGGAAGCACAGAGAAAACTTTACAGAAAACAAGGGAGCCATTTGAATCTTGCAAAGATGTGATGTCATCAGTTTTGAGTAGGGGACTGGCTACAACTGGTTGGAGAAACTTGTCCAGGAGGCTCGGTGTGACTGTTTATTCCATGTGGAGGTAACCATGGTCAAGCAAGAAATGAGGGTGTATGTGTTAGCAGACAACTTGCAGACATTGGCTTTCTCCTTCTTCTATGTGGGTCCCAAGGATTGAATCAACTCCTTCATAGTGTTTCCTGACCTTTACCCTTGTACTATGGTATGTACATGTCATGTACACACACACACACACACACACTAGACTCTGCGTTGTGATCTATGTGATGGATGCCATAAAGTTACACCAGGTCTCACATGGGAGGGGTTACTGGGGAAGGGGTATACAGAGGCTGTCTCTGGGTGAGGGTGGGGATGGGGGAGAAAAAAGCAGGAAGAGGAAGGACTGGCCTTTTAAAGGGGGTGTGGCGAATGCCCAGTGGGAGGATTTGGTGACAGTGGGAATGTGTGGCATCTTGGCAGCTAGTGATGATGTATCCTGCTGTCACTGGGTCCCTGGGGTAGACAGTAGAGATGCTTGGTTGCTAAACACTCTGACATCCACTATGGAGTAGACCGTGGTCTGAGTCTGTGATTCTCCAGTGTGGACACTAGGGCCGGTATTGACGCCCCCTGTTAATCCTCTGAGAAGGATCCGCACAAGGAAACATCCAGTGAGTAGAACAGAATGTCTATAAACAAGATTCTCCGTGTTACTGTCAAAGGGGCCGGATGCAAAGCTTAGACGGTAAAGTCTCAGGTCATAGTGGTCACCCGCAGTGGGAGGAGTCATGGGGAATGTTAATCTTCTCATCTGTATTCCAGTCAGTAGGGAAGAGGCTATGGTGCCTCCAGCCAGCACACAAAGGCTGCTGCATGACAACCTGGGTTTCACCATGCCTCCCTGAGCTTGAAGAAAAGGCTGGGGCACCTCCATATGGTAACTGGAAAGCTGGGCTGTCTCTAACAAAGCTGGTCAGGGGTTCTCATGCAAATAAGTCACTTGCTGTCTCTAGAGTGCTGGAGGAGGTTTATCTCTGGGCCAGGGGCTATAAACTGGGCCCTACAGCACCAGAATGCTGTGGTATGCACAGAGACACATGACCTGGAAGCTCTCATCCAGCTCCTCGAGGGAGATTTGGTTTCTCCCTTTCTGAACATTCTCATCTACCAGTGCTATGTCTGCATGGTGATGTCTCCTGGAGGGAAGTGAGCTGCATCAAGTTAGCCAGTCATCTCTTTGTGGACAAGCTTGCAACCACAGACACAATAGTAATAACGGGTTGTCGCAGGATGCTTGCTAAATAATTATGTCTCACCTCACTAATACAGAATTTGGTTACAATCTGCCGTGTTCACAGCGTGGAAAACTGAGGTTGAGCAAGATCCTATAAAGCAGTGATTCACAACCTGCCTAATGCTGCGACCCTTTAACACAGTTCTTCATGCTATGCTGACACCCAACCATAACATCATTTTCATTGATACTTCACAACTGTAATTTTGCTACTGTTGCAAGTTGTAATGTAAATATTTGATATGCAGGGTATCTGATACTTGAACTCAGGCTGGCACTTTGGCCCACAGGTTGAAAGCCATTGATCTAAAGGCAACTATATTAGTTAGTTTCCTGGTGCTGTGATAAAAGCAACCCGACAATGCAACTTAAAGGAGAAAGGGTTTACTTTTGGCTTACAGTTCCAGGGGATACAGTTCATCAGGGTGGGTCACATGGCATCAGGCAGGGATGGCACAGTGGCAGTAGCCAGAAGCTGACTGGTCACATTTCATATACACTCAGGAGCAGAGAGAGAAAACTAGCAGGTCCCAGTGACTGACTTCCCATAGTGACTGTGCCTCCTAACGGTTCTATAACCTTCTCATTTGGCTTTACCACCTGGAACCAACTGTTCAAATATGTTAGCCTTTTGGGACACTTCATATTCAAACCAACCACATTCCTAAGTGATCCAGGGTGAGCATGCAATCCTGGCCCATCTAGTTCTAAAACCCAGGTATGTGACCAATAGATGCTTTCTATCATGGGATATTCCATTAGGAACCAGTGCTATGACATCTTCCACATTTCATCTTACTGAGCTCCATCATATGCAGTGAGAGAATCAGAGCTTGATAAGTGATTTCAGTGTGTGTGTGTGTGTGTGTGTGTGTGTGTGTGTGTGTGTATGTATGTATGTATGTACATGTATCCTCTTGTCTATGTGCATGCACACACCTACATGGGCAAGCAGAGGCCAGAGAAGAGCCTCTATCATTCTTTACCTTATTCCTTTGTTCCTAATAAGATCTCTCACTGAACCTAGAGCTCAGCTAGTGGCCAGCAAAGCCCCCGTCCCCAGCAACACTGGGGTTATAGGTGTATGTGGTGCCACACTTTGGCTCTTCATTTATGTCTTGGGATCTGAACTCAAGACCTCCTGATGGCCCTGAAATCACTCTCACACTTTGAGTCCATCTCTCCAGGCCCATGATTTCCATGTTTTTTTTTTTTTTTTTTTTGTTTTTGGATGAGAACACAGTGTAAAATTGCTATGCTAAGTAATGGAGATGCCAGCAAACAGGGATGTATATCAAGGATCACAGTGAAGAGCTTGCTCTGGGGATTCTGTGGCATGATACGTGGTAACCACATTTTAGGTCCTGTGGTCAGGTGCTGAGTCTGTGTACTCTGTGGCTGGTACTGAAGGAACCTTGTCTTCTGATACAAGGGCATCCCTGCTGTGTACCCTCTGGCTGGTGACTGACTTTTTGCTAATCCTTATTTGATTACAAAAATGCCAAGGACGAATTCAGTGGTTTGCAACATGTCTCTTGTCTCCAGTTATATGATCTTGCCCCTCTCCCCCCATTTATGAGAAGCATGGTTCATAATAGTGCCAGAAGGAGTGCATCATAGGAAGGAGACTTCAGGGCACAGGAACACAACGTCCAATGGATGGTTCCATGTGTATGCTGGCCCACTGACAGGTGGAGGTGGTAGGAGTGACCATGGCAGGGCATGGTTTAGTTTCCCTTGGAGGCATGACTGGCTGTAGGGGAGGTTTTCTTTCAAGGTTTTCATCCATAGGCGGATGCTTCAGATGGGTCCACTTCGGGATGCTAGGTTGACTCTCTTGCACATGTGGTCACTCTTTTCTTTGTTTTTTTTTTTTTAACCCTACTTCAATAAATTAACTCCAATGGTACCCACAGAGAGTGTGGGATGTCTCTTAGAGAGAGAAAGAGAGAGACAGACAGAGAGAGAGACAGACAGAGACAGAGAGAGACAGAGAGATATATAGGAGGAAAGACAGGAAGAAGAAAGAGGGGAGAGGGGAGACAGAAAGAGAGATAGAGAATCCCTAATCATCTGATAGGCTATCACAAGTAGACTCCTTTTTCTCTAGCTTGCAAAATCTATCCAGGGCTTTAGCCTTATTTCATGCATGGTCAGCAAAAAAATCTATACAGTGGAGAGCAACCTGGTTTCCCCTGCTTGACTGGAGGAGGCTCAGGAGCCCCTGCACGAAGCTCAGGGTCCAGTCCGGAGCTCTGGAGGAAACACATATTGCCAGCATTCAACAGGCGGCGCTCTTTGCTAGGTGTCAGAAGCCACGTCCTGATGCCTGCCTACTGCAGCTGAGTAAGCCGGATGCTCATCTGAAAACCAAAGGTTGCTCCCTTTCCTGGAGTGGGGGCTGACTCATCCTGCTCCCGCACACTGTTTGGAGCCCTGTAGGTTCTACCCTGAGAAACCAGCAAAGGTGAGCCCTTGGCCTTAATCTCTGGAGGCACCCTGAGTTCCTCAGTCGGCCTCAGATGGGGAGCCCAGGGCCTGCCGCAGGGCTCCTGCTAGGGGCCTGTCTTGAAAACAAGAGCGAGAGAAATTTCTGGGAACTTGGGTGAACACTCCAACGGAGAGGAGAATAATGAATATTTTATGGAGGTGGCTGGAGTTATTAAACAACATTACACTCGGAGCGTGTTGGCAGGGATCTGAGACACATTTACATGAGTAAAAATAGTGAGAAAAGAGACCCAGAGCTGGGGAAGTGTAAAGGAAATCCCAGCAGAGCTCGGATGGAAGCAGCTTTCAGCCCCTCCAGGTTCAGGTGAAGGCCTCCCTCTGTACCCTCTGACCCCATCTCCAGGAACATTCCATTCCACAGTCAGGGTGTGGATAAGTAAGAGCTGAGAACTGACAAAGTCCCCAGGGACTTTGATTCTCACACTGCACAGTATGTGT
Organism: Mus caroli; assembly: GCF_978045245.1. Lineage (NCBI taxonomy): Eukaryota > Metazoa > Chordata > Mammalia > Rodentia > Muridae > Mus > Mus caroli. The sequence goes on from NW_028227265.1 coordinate 13,295,389, forward strand.
GTGTGTGTGTGTGTGTGTGTGTGTGTAGCAGGGTGTGTATATATGAGTGGCATGTGTGTGTGTTTGTGGTGTGTATAGTATCTGTGTGTTTGTGGTGTGTATAGTATGTGTGTGTTTGTGGGGGGTGTGTGATGTGGGGTGTGTATATGTGTGTGAGTGGTGTGTGTGTTTGTGGTGTATGTGTTTGTGTGTGTATGTGTGTGTTTGTGGTGTGTATAGCATGTGTGTGTTTGTGGTATGTGTGTGTGTTTGTGTTGTATGTGTATCTGTATGTGTGTGTCTGTGAGTGTATAGGCCCTTAGGTAACACTTTCCTTGTCTTAGGGAACCTTGAGGGTTAGAAGGGGCTTAGAATCAGGCCTACCCCAGGGATCTGTCCCGGAGTCTCAGATGTCTGAGCCAGGGGGAGTCAACACTGCAGGAAGACTGTATGCTTTGGACTAGAGTGAGGTGGATACACTGGGGCTCTATGACCCCTGAGGCCAACCGTAGCTGAGCTATTCCCAGACCTTGTCTCCGATGGATAAGAGGAATCAAAGGCCTCTTTGTTTATCCTCTGCCCCAAGCTCTGAGAGTTTTGTCCCTGCCTCTTGACCTTCCTTCTTCTAGTACGTACTCACAACAGGCATGGAAGAGGGGACTCTTGGAAGAAAGCAAAGATGTAGGGAACTAGAATCAGAGAAAGCCTGGACCATCTTTGAATGAGCCCTTGGGTGAGCAGCTTAATCACACTGGGCCTCTGTTCTCTTGAATTCCTGTGAACACTAATCGAAGGGATATCTGTTAAGTGGCAGGCACCATGACCCATGTCTGGTATGCAATCTGTGCTCAGTGAATATTTGAATCTTCTTTTCTTTCCACTCTCCCAACCTTCCCAGTGCCATGATTCTTTTACAAGGTCGATTCTTCTTGGAAAGAAGGGGGAGAGAGAAGGAGAAACTATGACCAGTGAGTCCAAGACTGAGCTATGTGTATGTTGGCTGTTCTCTCTCTCTCTCTCTCTCTCTCTCTCTCTCTCTCTCTCTCTCTCTCTCTCTCTGTACCCTGAACTCCTCTTATATCATTCCTGTGGTGCTATCAGCTTCTTAATGACTCAAATGACCCTCTGCAACCAAGAATGTGCAGAGGCAGACATTGTGTCTGTTGGGCTCACTGTGAAATCCCAGCTACTAAAATAAGCTCAGTAAGTATCCATGGATGGATTCATGGATGGAATGGAATGGAATGGAATGGATGGATGGATGGATGGATGGATGGATGGATGGATAAATGGTTTGATGGATAGATGGGTATGAGCCATTGGTTGAGTAGAAGAATGGATGGATGAGTGGATGGATGGATGGATGGATGGATGGATGGGTAGATGGCCAGACTGAGAGATGGATAGACTGAAGGTTGGCAGAAGGCTGACTGGATGGATATACACATGGATAGATAGATGGATTGATGGATCCTGGGCAGTTAGAGATTCAGTTCAGGGGTCTTCAGTTTTACTACTTTATCTCACACAGAATGTTTTTTAGGAAGAGTGTCTTTGTTTTAAACCCTCTGGTTTCACCATCTTGGATAAACAGGAGAAATATCCATAGCTTGCCCACCAGGCATATAAGGGCCACTGTGTATCCCCATGTCCACAAGTAACCACTCCCTAGAACTTTTCTTTCTCCCTGAACATCTGGGAGGGGTGGGAAGAAACCTCTTGGTCAAGGGTAGATGCCAAATTCATTCCCTTATTACGAGGCTTGGTATCCATGTCCCTTGAGATGAGGACTGCTTTGGGTCTCTGGAATGATGGGGGTTTTTGTTTATTTGGGTTGTTTTGGTTTTTGCTTGTTTTGATGCTGATGTGAAGGAGGAGAACCAAAACTCAGGCTGCTGACTCTAGGTCTCTCAGAATATGTTTTTTCTCTGTAGTGTTTGTGGGTAGCAGGTGGTTCAAAAGGACAAATGATGTCTATTACAAGGAACCGTGTAGCTTGTCAGAGTCAAGGTCCCAGCTAAGAGGGCAGGGTTCAGAAAGAAAGGAGCAGAGCTGGGGCATGGGATCCTTGCCAGATAATCTCCAGTACTTATCAGCATCACATTTTACCTATAAACCAACTGTGTATTTCAACTTGAAACCATCAAAAGCATAAAGGGAACTTCAACCTCCTGTACCCAAAGGGAGCAGACTCTTGTGTCCTCCACCCCTTCTGCCTTGAGTCTGTGTTTCCTTCCTTGCAGGTGCCATCAGCCCACTCCTCGTGTTCACCCCACTCTATACAAGTTCTAGGAGCAGAATCAGATCGGTGCAGACCACAGAGGCTTTATGATAGAGAGACTCAGCTGCACTGGCAGCTGACCCCTGCCGGTGGTCAGAAGTACTGTGTACGTTTATAGAAATGAAGCTACTTTCATAGAGTAAAGGGCTCCCTCAGTAAGAGTGTGGGGGTGATTGCTCGAGTACAACCAATTGATTGCAAGAAACTTCCATAAACACAGAGAAGCTGGGCATGGTGGTTCATGCCTATACTCCTAGAAAGGGGAGACTGGGGCGAGAAGATCTAAAGTTCAGACTTATAAGCCAGCCTGGGCTACAGAGCCAGACCATGCCAAATCAAACCCAAATAAAAAGACACCCCTAATAATGGACAGAAGTTAGAAAGGGCAATGGAGAAGGTAAAGGCAGGAGGGCTCACGCTGGCAGCACTGGGCATGTCTCTTAGGGATTTTGATGGTGTCCTTGTTTTGTGGCTACTGTGATGAAACTCAGTCTCATATGAGTCCTGGATATCTTTTTAAAATACAATCATTTTTCACATTGATCGATACTTGATACTTGTACCAATTTCTGGGGCACAGAGTCAAACTCAGATTGTGGGCATGGTAAGTATGCCATGATCAGGTCAGAATGATGGTGTACTCATCAATTCGGGGACACACACACACACACACACACACACACACACACACACCATTTATTTATGCAAATACTATTCACACTCTTCTCTGATAGCTGTTTTGAAATGAGTTGTTATTAACTATACCTCTGTGCTGTGTAGAGCATTAGAAGGTATCCATACAATAGCACTCCTTCCTCCCTCTCTACTCTGCCTTCAGATGTGTCCTGCAGCTCTTAGACTCCAGCTAGGTTGCAGTCTATTTGGGAAAGAATTTAGTGATTCAAGTATTCATCTGAATCCTTTTTCTATGTGTCTTCTCCACACAACTCTGGAAATTATACCATTATCAGATTCATGAGTTATCCTTTCCTCCAAAAAAAAGTGTTAAACATCACAATGAAGGAGTGTCTCTTTGTATTATCCACTTCTCTTCTGAGAACATGCAATAGAGCCTATTATTTATTGAATGGATTCATGCACATGAGGAAGGAGAGCTGGAGAGAGAAAAAGAAGAGAGGGAAGAGGAATGGAAAGAGGGAACAGAAACTGGGTGTGACTGACTTTCTTCAGAAAAGGTATTTATAGGCTACTACAAATGGGCTAAGCAGTCAGAGGTGGTCCCAAGCCAATATGACTTGTTTGTATTTCTCCTAATGTCCCAAGTCTGAGTCTTCATGGACATTGAGCTATGGTGCCTGGAGCCCAGGATATCGACATTATTTATTGCTGGAGATCTTCTGTCTTGTGATAGTTCCTTTCTTCCATCCCTTCATCACATACTTTCTTGGTCAGACTGTATGACCCAGCAAGGCAGTGCTCGGCAATCATTAATAGCCATTCTTGGAGGATGACCTCACCATATATAATGGAACATTTACATTCACCCCAGCCACTGTTCCACCTCTGTGGTCATGCCTATTCTCCAACAACACCGCGAACAAGACTCCCAGCTAAGACCACAAAGAGAAGAAGGCATAAGAAGGGAGAAAAGTCTAGAAAGCAAGACACACACTAGAAAGTTCCCAAGGAGCTCAAGGCCACTGTATCTTGGCTCACTGCTAAGTGAATATGTAACTACTTTATATATTTCAACAAAATTAAACTTAAACCTACAGAATTAGGTTTATTAATTTCTGCCAGGGCTCAATGGGGGAATAAGAATGGCCATTCATTATGGACACACAATTACTAAAGACAAAAATGAAGCCCAGAACTATTAAGTATAATAAAAATGTTGAACACTAAGGAAATTTTCATTAAATATAATCTATTCTTTATATTACTACACTTAATCCTTGCTGTCTGCTTCTCTGTTTTTCTCCAACCTATTTAATTTTATTACTTAACTTTTTATAAATGTTTCTTAATATAATTATGATTAAATATTTGGGAGAAGAGGAGAAAGTTAGTCTCTTAAGAAGAGAAAAAGAGAGAGGAAGAAAAGAAGGAAGGAGAATGGTCCTATCAATTCCTATTTTCTTCATCCCTACTGTGGTGAAAAATGATGGTTTTTCTGGAAAAAGTAAGTACTAAGTAGGATTTTATTATTGGGGGCAAGGCCAGCATAGGCGGGGACAGACAATAAATAACAACAAAGCACTGATCAGCAATTACAAGTCAGCCCTTTATAGTATGCACTTAAATAAAAGTCCATCGCCTTACTAAAAGTGTCTGCCGAAATATTTGCATGCCCAGCCCATGTAATTAAAAGATGGGTCTGGCTAATGTTGCTGCTTGCACTACACAAAGACATTTGCAATCTGAACATTTATTTCCCAGCCTGGATGGGTTCTTGAGCTTCCTCCTCTTAAAGCAAATGCTCCTTTCCCATGCAGTTCTGCTCTCTGGTGGACGAATCTGGAGAGCTGGGGAGAGAGCACAAAGTCTGGTCCACCTCCGAGGTATTTGAGAATAGAGAATAACCTGGCTTTGTATATCTGTAAGCAGCAGGACAGTGGAAAGCTCAATGAGCAGTGAGACCTATGTAATGTTTATCGATAGGTTGTGTCTTCAAGCTTCTTACTGGCCATAGCATAACTTTATTCAATTTTTTAAATTCCTGAATTCCTGTCTCTCTGTGTGTGTGTGTGTGTGTGTGTGTGTGCGCGCGCATGTGCTGTGTGTGTGGTATGAAGATCAAAAGCCAATCATAGATGTCATTCCTAACTTTTTTTTTTTTGAGACAATGTCTCTTGCTGGTCGGAGGGCTTGCGAGTTTGCCTAGGCTGACTAGTCCGGGCATCCCAAGCATCCATGTGTCACTAGACCCTCAGTGCTGGCATTATAAACACTCTTCCATGACTGCCTTTTTGGCCTGTGCTTTGACAACTGAACTCAGTTGCTTTGCCAACTGAGCTATACTCTCCATATATATATATATATATATATATATATATATATATATATATATATATTTTAACATGACCCCATCAAAAAGTAGTAACCACATAAATATAGGATTATGGGTACTGAAATACAACAATGATTAAGCATCCCACCCATTAATGGTTGCTGTAGTGACTGTGTTCAGAATATGAGTGTCTTGGTCCCAGGGCAGTTCACATCAACAGTCCAGTCTTCAGCACCACATGTTCTCCTGGAATACTCTACTCTCTTTGAAGAGAAAAGGAGACTGAAACTTCCATTCACAGAGCTTCATCCAACCAGGGTCCTATCCTCCCAAAATGTTGATTTTGTAGTTGTACTTTGATAAGCAATTTGACATTTGTATAGAATGATTGTGTGAACTATACTCATTGCCAAGACATGTATAAATGCTATGGTGACTTCTTTTCATTTACAGGGTCGTTTGGAAGCCAAGCACTTTAGTGCTTTTGTTGCTGTTTTTGACTGTTAGTGATTTTTATAAATTCTTAGCATAATGATTTGTCCCTTTAATTCTTTCTGCTGTCTGGGTAAATATTTTCAAACTTGGGTATGATATTAGTGCCACTGTCCTAATTTCATTTCTATTGCTGTGATAAAATAAGCTAATAAAAAAAAAGCTTTAGGGAAGAAAGGGCCTTTTTCAATTTACAGTTCTAGGTTACAGTCCACCATAGGAAGATAATTAAAGTTGGAACTTCAAATGGTTAGCCACATCTTGCTCATAATTGACAGCAGGGAGCAACAAATGCATACATGCTTACTACTCTATTCTTATGCAGATTAGAACCCCTGCCTAGGGAATGGTGCTGCCCACAGTGGACAAATCTCACCTGGGCTAACATGATCAAGACAATCTCCCACAGGCAAACCTGACCTAAACAACCCCCACTAAGATTCTCTTCCTAGATAATTCTAGATTATATAAAGTAGACATTGTGTAAAGCTAACCATCACAGCTACCCTTTTCAAAATGTATGTAATCTTCCAACCTGTATCAATGTAGATGTGTTACTACTAGGCATGGTCTGGTTGGTGTAGAGATTGCCTCATTACCAACCACGATTGCCCCATCTCTCATTTTGAGACCCTGTTTTCCAAGCTCCAATATCTATCTATCTATCTATCTATCTATCTATCTATCTATCTATCTATCTATCATTTATCTATCATCTGTCTATCCATCGACTGTGAAAATTCTTCCTCTCCTATCTTCTTGTAAGTCCTAGAAATTAAACTTAGGTTGTCAGCAATGGCAGTAAGTGCTTCAACTTTTTGAGCAACCCTGCCTACCCTCCCCCACTTTCTGTAGGGTGTATCTTTTAGTGACTTTCAGAACAGAATGTATGGCTATTAAGCATTTGATACTCCATCTGAGAAGCCACTCAGAAGACCTCTGCTTGAGTCTTCTCCTGCTGGTTTTGCCCCATTTCAGCCCCTTTCAGTTGAACTAACCACCTCCCTATCTATTTATTAGCTTGTTTTACTTCTTGGCTTCCCTGTATGGAAGTAAGGTCATGAGTGCTGGGGACCTCGCAGGCTTCACTCACTGCTGAGACTCTGTGCCAAGAACAATAACATTCACTAGGCACTCCATAAACATTTGTCCAATAAAGGAATTGATGACTTTATTAACTTGCTTAAATGTAAGAATCTAGGCAGAACAGAGATGATAGTGGGGGTATAGACCTATGGAGATTCAGTCTGTCTTTAGACAGAGAGTATTTGGTTCCCTATACGAACAAGAGCACAGATCAGCCTTTGCCTAGCTCCCTGCTCTTGGCACCTTCAGAATGCAGTTCTTCTAGCCAACTACCGAGAAAGCTTGCACTCTGCCATTTACCCCTTGAGAGATCCGCTGTTATTTTCCAAACAATCCAAACGAACACTTCATTCTCAAGTTATATAGCTGGCAGAAAAGAGAAAAATTAATAGCACTTAAAACTGAACCACAATGGCAACAACTGAGCAGAAATGTATTCGAGACAGACAGGGGTGTGCATGCCAAGAATTCAGAGTTCTAGATTAGTCGTTTCTTATCTGTATCCAAATACATGTGTGTATAGTGCAAGTGTAAAGAGACAGATATTATATCTAGGTACATATCCATTTTTATGGATGATGCATTTTTATTTTTTATATCAGCATATTATGAACATTATAAATTATATAAAATCAAATGTAAGAATTCGAGGAGTGAAAATACTGCAAATGGAAATTTAAAACTTTCTGTGTTCACTCTCCTGGATCGCCGCACATGGGACTTTTTATAAACTCGGAGTTACATTAGTGTCTACCAGACTTTGATGTGGAAGAGAGGCGTCTTTAAAATGTAGGGCTGGAGACATGGCTCAGAGATCAAGAGTGCTTATTGCTCTTCCAGAGGACCTAAGCTTTCTTCCAGTACCCACACCAGGCAGCTCACAACTGCCTGTAAATCCAGCTCCAGGGGACCTCATACCTTCTTCTTTTCTCTGTGGGTACCCACACACATCAGGACACACACACACACACAAATACAAACTAGTTTAAATAACTGAGCTCCTCTACAAAGGTGTCCTGTTAGAATATTGGAATCTGCATTTCCTCTGCTTTGGATTTTGCAGGATATTTGATCACACTCTGAACCCTGAGATTATATTATTTACTGGAAAAAAAAGTGTTTCTAGTTGTGGTATGGGTCATCCCTTAGCACTCACCTTTAATCCCTCTGGCTGTAATACAGATTCACCCTTACTACCCTTCTTTAATCCCAAATAATAAAGATAAAGTTAGTTTGTAGAAGGAAGCACCCATGTTTGAAAGTGATGTCTAATTGAGTGGTAGACAAAGGAGTCAGAGATAAGATATACCCAACTCTCAGGAAAATAGACAGGAGTGGGGGGTGGTTGGATACTGAGAGAATTTTATAGAGACAGGTTGCAGAGAAAGAACTAGTTAGACATTGGAGAAGACAGAATGACTCTGAGAAAGAGAAGTAGCCAGAGGATTAGAAAAGATTGCCAGAGTTAGTTCAGGCCAAGGAGAGCAAAAATTCAGGGGCTGAGAGAGAAAATCCAGATTGAATTAGTCAGCTTAGAGAGGAGTTTGAACCAGCTAAGCTGAACCAGCTAGTCAGAATTCATAAAGAGCTAGAAAGGATGAGCTTGCTCAGAAGTAGGTCTCAGAGGCTGAAAACCTCCTAGACTTAGATAAGATTGTACAGAAACCAGAGACTTGCAGGACTAGGCCTAGGTTAGCAGATGGAGGCAGTAAGCCTCCGAGGCAACAATTACTGAAGTTGAATAAAAGTTACTTTTACAGTAGATATCAACCTAGATGCTCTGAGCATGCCTGATTTGGGAAGACTCTACCAAGGCATTACAGGGGCATGGCATTCCTTTAGCTTTTGACTGGATCACCATCATTGATATTGAAAGAAATCACAGGCTCCCCACTTTGAAGAAGGGAGGATATTTCCACCTCCCATTCCAGTTGCTTTCTTTAAAAGAGAGAATGAAAGAAAGAAAGAAAGAAAGAAAGAAAGAAAGAAAGAAAGAAAGAAAGAAAGAAAGAAAAACAAATCTCTTGCCAGAGTCATCTGTTGTGAGTGTTGATATCCTGTTGGCTATAGATTTTTCCAATTCTATGCTGAACACTGACTCTTAAAAAGATGTATTTGTTTGCCTGCTTCTTTGTCCGTTTGTTTAATGTGTATGGGTGTTTTGCCTCCATGTATGTCTGAGGAAGGCAGGAAAGAGTGTCCTGTATCCTGGACCTGGAGTTCCAGATGGTTGCGAGTTTCCATGTGGATGCTGGGAACTGTTAGCTCCTCTGCAAGAGCAGCCACAGCTCTTAAACACTGAGTCCTCTCTCCAGACCCTAAATGGTGACTTTTAAAAAACTGGTAAAATTATAAGAAAAGTCACCTATCTTGAGTCTCGTGTTTTGCACTTTATTCGGTGCTAATGATTTTTCTTATCTTTAACTTTCCCAAGAAAGAGCACTTACGAGATTTATTCTCAAGTTCCAGATGCAGAAACGGGAGATGTAGAAGTACTTTATCGGAGTTGCCCAAGAAATGCAAAGCAAACAGAAGCAGAAATAGAAACAAACCTAGCTCTGCCTGGGTTCCAGACTGGAAAGAACACAGAATTAAAACCTATGGCATCCGGAGGATGCTTTGGATTGCAGTCCCTCGGGAGAGTGGAGTTGGTGGTTCTGATGGCCTCCCTCAACCTGTTTCTCTGCTCCTCACAGGTTCTGAGGCTCTGCCCTGGTGCCTGAACCCCAGTACAGAAGAGAGCTCTTTAATCTGTCCCTCTTCTGCCCCATTGGCTACATACTTTACGACCTTCCTGTGGTACATTGTGACCTACACAAAGTCAATTCAGAGATGTCACCAAGTCACCATGTCTGATACACTTGAGAATGAGTACAACACAAGAGTTCAGCTTGGACAGTTTAGTGACATCATGTCCTGCCAGTAAAGATACTCCGTATGCTCTGCCTCTGTCTAGAGGGGGCTCTTGCTTGGCCAGTGTCCCAGTTTAGCAGCTAGTGAGTCTCACTGTTCTGTCCATGTGTTTCATGTCAGTTAAGTACAACCAAATGACTCCTCTTTCAGCCTGATTTGGCATTGTTTACCCATAGCCTGTAATGGTTGTGCTGGTATGGGACCCAGATCTTCTATTTCTTGCACATACACATCAACCTCTATCCCAGAGCCATATCTCTAGATCTCTGGGGCAAGATTATTAACCTTGTTTAATAATCTACGAATGAAGGGGATAAAGGCTGTTAACAGATGCTTCTCTTGTTACCAGAATAACAACCTGTATAGGTGGAAGGCTTATTCCTCCATCTTTGTTTCTTTCTTTCTTCTTTCCTTTCACTTAAATGACAAGCTGGTGGATATAGTGGGAAGGATGCTGGCAAAGAGACGGTTTACTTGGTTCAGACCCCAGCTTGTCACTTACTGTCATCGTGACTTTGGCCAGCTTCCCTGGCCTCTGAGTCTACATTTCTTTGCTTGTTGAAATGGCTTGTTGAGGTATGAATATAAAACATCTACCAACCATATAGGGTCGTGTATTTGAACACCTGGGCCCCAGCTGGTGTCTTGTTTTTGGAACTGTTAGGATGTGTAGCCTCCTTGGAGTAAGTAGGTCATCCAGGCTGACCTTTGAGGTCTGAAAGGCTACCACCACTTTCTATCTGTCTTCCCATTGCTGGTTGGGGGAATACTGTGACCACATACCTGGCATCTCCACTGTGATGGGCTCTGTCTATCCTTGAACTCTAAAGCCCAAATAAGCCCTTCCTCCCTTAAGTTGCTTCTCGTCCTGGAGTTGGTCACTACATCAAACCCAGCAGCATCTGAGAGAAGTAACTGAGAAGGCAGGTCAGTTAAACCCACACCACACCGTCCCTTTGGAGGCTTACAACATGCTGAGATCCTAGCAACAGCTAGTTCTTTTCACAGCTCACATCCGGCCACTGGAGATTTTGGGGCTTGTCATTAAAGCAACCTGCAAGATGACCTTTTAAGATGCTTGATTTGGGCATATGTGTGTCCTGCCCGAGGTAGAAGCCATCCCGTTAGTCACAGTAGCCCAGCCTACATTTGGCAGGAACAAAAGCCATCTATGGGGGACATAAGTAGGGAAGAAAGATGAAGATTCCAGCACTTTCCTTCTGAAAAATGATTGCTTTTCTAATTACATATTGTACTACAGTATCCCTGGGAGCTTCAGCCAGCGAAGCCATCTCTCTGGCCATTCACAACAACCAGAAGCGGCTGGGTGGCTAGTAAAAAAATGTAGCCATAGTTGTTACCAGCTCTCAGGGAAAAGCTAAAGAAGAAGCTGAGCTCTCTCTGCATGGCCCTGGTTCTCACTGAATGCTCCAGAAGCACGTGGTCCTGCTTCCCAGAATTCTGTCTGGACCAGCCTCACCTGGAGGCTCCTTAAAACGGAGATTGAAGGCTGAGGCTTGTCACTCAAGGGATGCGGAGTGTGCTTCCAAATAGCTCCTTGTTCCTTGCTGCTGCCGCTCCACGCTTTGAGTAGCAGCTGCTCCATCTTTGTAGCTATCTCTCATCCCACTAGCCAGCCACCTTGATGCTTTGTTTGCTTTCATTTTTCTCTTCCTGATCCATTTATTGCCCTCCACTCCCACCACTCAGTGTATTCTGTTTCCTTCCATTCCCTTCCCTCCCCTCCTTTTCTGCCCTGGGACTCTAACATCTCCATGGTCTCCTCTGGCACTTTGTCACTCTTTCTGAACCCAAAGACAAACAAACAATATCAACGCATGGCTTCCCAAGGAAGACTTGGCCTTTGAACATCAGGGACCAATGGTAAAATAGAACTGGAAGCAGACAGAACCAGTTTCCAAGAGAAGAAACCTAAGTGGGAGGCGACCTCCAAAGGAGGGAAGTTTTCCTTCCTCTCACCCCACACTTCCAAGGCCCAAGTAGAAGCTTTAAAATCCTTCCAGAATTTAGGGAGAGGTTGCAAGATGCTCCTCACATTTAGGAAGACTTTCGTTTATAGGAATACTTGTCCCTGCCGGAACCCTCCGCATTATTAAATGCTCTCCCGTGTGACCAGATGTTGGTGGTCTTTGCTGCTGTTATCAAACTAGCACCATCAGCTGTGGTGCCCTGAGGAAGTAGGTTGGGTTGCGTGAAAGTGACACAGGTTGTCGAGAGAGACGAATCTGCCTTCCTTGATTTAGGGTTATCTGAGAAAGACACATATAAGCAAGTTTCTATAGGGAATCAAGAAATGTCGCTTTCATTTAAGAAACAAAGTATCTGTTTTCTGATGTGATTGCTCCCCTCACATAGACTCTTCAACAGAGGAGGATTCGTTTCCCTCCTGGAGTAACAGCAGGCATGTTGCTGCTCATGGTTTGCAATGCATTCAGGTGCCGGTTGGTATGAGTAAAGGCGATCTGATTAGGCATGAACGTCAAAACACAGACAGACAGCTGCTGCTCGGGAGGGGAGAATTGTTACCATTTCAAGTGTCACTCAGCTTGATGTATGATTAAGGGGACCGTGAGGTACCTCCTGTCTAGGCAGGGCACTGATGCTAAAGGGGAAATCTGCTCCAACAGCTTGGCACACTGCATTGTCTTCACGGATGCCCATCACCCCACCAGCCACCTTCCCCAACACACCCAAGAAGCCTGAAGCATTTAGCTTCAATAACAGACGTCACTTGTCATTTCTGGGATGCTGACTGTTAATAACTTTATTTTTTTTCCCTCCTTGGAACATTTGATTGAAGAGTTTTACAGATAAGTAACATTTACTCCATCTTCTTTCTTTCTCACTTTGTATGCCCCGAACAGCACAGAAGCAGAAACTTCTAGGCCCATGGAGTAGGGCTGAGGTGGTAAGGGATAAAATCCTCTCAGGGCTCCTCACAGGGGGCTTCCTTTCTATTGTTACATTCCATGGTGGGACAACACTAGCTCTTTGTGTGCTCAGACACACAGTGAACCCCGCCCCCCCCCCCAGGAGGGGCAGGTCTTATGCAAATAACTGATCATCCTGAGCAGAGCTGGGAGATTTGGGGCTCGCAAGGTACACAAAAACCTGACTCATTCAGGGTTGATCTCCCCACTGTTGGGTATTTCTGGCTAGGGTCATCCCCATTGGGTCCTGGGAGCCTCTCACATCCCTGACATCTGTGACTTTCTAGTGGTCATCCCCCCATTCCCCACCCCCAACTGCTACTTATTTCTATTCATTCTCCTGGCCCTCTGTACTTCTCTCCTGTCTCTTCTCATACATGATCCTGCCCCATCTTTTCCCTCCTCCTCCCCTCCTCTAGCCAGGTCCCTCCCTACTTCCCTCTGCCTCCCATGATTATTTTATTTCCTCTTCTAAGTGGGACTGAAGCATCTACACTTGGGCCTTCCTTTTTGTTAAGCTTCAAAAGGTCTGTGAGTTGTATTGTAGATATTCTGAGCTTTGGGGCTAATATCCACTTCTTGGTGACTACATACCATGCATGTCCTTTTGGGTCTGGGTTATCTCACTCAGGATGATATTTTCTAGTTCCATCCATTTTACTACAAAATTCATGAAGTCATTGTTTTTAATAGCTCAGTAGCAGTCCATTGTGTAAATGTACCATATTTTCTGTATCCATTCTTTCGTTGAGGGACATCTGGGTTGTTTCCAGCTTCTGGCTTGTATAAATAAGGCTGCTATGAACATAGTGGAGCATGTGTCCTTGTTATATGTTGGAGCATCTTTTGGGTATATGCTCTGTAGTGGTATAGCTTAGTTTTCAGGTAGAACTATTTCCAATTTTCTGAGGCACTGCCATATTGATATCCAAAGTGGTTGTACCAGTTTGCAATCCCACCAGCAATAGACTAGAGTTCATTTTTCTCTTCATCCTTACCAGCATCTGCTGTCACCTAAATTTTTGATAGACATGGCCTCCATTTGAGTGATGGGGCCACCCACCCATCTCAAAATCTTTAATCCAGAATTGTTCCTTCTAAAGGAAGCACAGGGTCAAAATATGGAGCAGAGACTGAAGAAAAGACCATCCAGAGACACCCCACCCTGGAATCCATCCTATCTGCAGACACCAAACCCTTACACTATTGCTGATGCTAAGTGCTTGCAAACAGGAGTCTGTCCTCTGAGAGCACCTAAGACAGATACAGACACTTATAGCCAACCATTGGACTGAGCCTGAGGACCCCAAATGGAAGAGTTAGGGGAAGGACTGAAGGAGCTGAAGGGGATTGCAACCCCATAGGAAGAACAACAGTATCAATAACCGGACTCTCAGAGTTCCCAGCGACTAAACCACCAGCCAAAGAGTACGCACAAGTGGGTCCATGGCTTCCACTACAGATACAGCAGAGGACTGCCTTATCTGGCATCAATGGGAGAGGAGGTGCTTGCTCCTGTGCAGGCTTGTTACCCCAGTGAAGGGGAGTGCTGGAGGGACTAGGCTGGGTAGGTGGGGAAACACCCTCTTAGAGGCAAAGAGGAGGGGAGAAAGGGTGGGGGATTGCAGAGAAGAGACCAGGAAGGGGGACAACATTTGCAATGTAAATAAATAAAATAATAATAATAATAAATCCTGACTTATGCTTTAATAATCCCCAGGCAGGGATAGATTAAGGGAGGAAGGGCTTTTTTCATCTTAGAGTTGTTGAGGAATTTTATCCCATCATAACAGGGACAGTATGGCAGAGCCCATGGCTAGAGCATGTGTGGAAGGGTCTTCCATCATAGCAGACTAGGAATCACAGACGCTAGGTAGGGACCAGGGCAGCTACAATTTTCAAAGGCCTATCTCTAATGACCCACTTTTTCCAGCCAGTCCCCACCTCCCTCAAGAACTCATAGCCTTCAAAATAGTGCTACCATGTTGGAACTGAACCTTCAAATCAGGAGCCTGCTGGTGACATCTCAGAATCAAGGCATAACTTATGGGATTTATGTATGTGACTTCGTGAAGGGTTGACTCCTGCAGAGCTGGAGTGTCCACTGCTATTCTGGTTGCCATCCAGGTGGCTTGAGGGCCAATGACTTTAATAATTTTTGAGAGATTTATTTTTAATTTATGTGTCTGGGGATTTAAATTGCAAGTACATCTGTGTACCACACGCATGCCTGAACCCATGGTAGCTAGACTGGGTATCAGATCTCCTGGAACTGGAGTTATAGATAGTTGTAAGCCACAGTGCAGGTACTGGAAGTTGAACCTAGGTCCACTGGAAACCAAACCCGATAGCTTTGAACATTGGTGGCAGAAATGTTGGTACTAACAAATGTTCTAGGGTGACACAAGGTTAAAGTTTAGTATCAGTTCTGTCTTTAAGCACCTTAGTCCTGAAAAGTGGCGATGTTTCTCAGCCTTTCTTAGGCTGTAGTTAGGTTCCAAGAAAATAATGGTGTTTCCAACTAGTCCAACTCAGGGTTGAACTCACAGTATAGGCAGATGATTGCATTAGTACAGTTGGGGTAGGACCAGATACAGCCTCACCGTTTTGGCCTTTTAGGGACTTTTAGGAAACACCAGGGGTTACTTTGTATGCATGTGTCTGTACGTCGTTATACGCATTGACTACCACTGTAAATCTCAACACTACTGAGCATTAGGGCCCAGAGAGCTTCCAACGGAGCACACAGAGAACTCCTCCTCTGATCCCCACACACAGTCATTCCAGTACTCAAAGTACTTCATTTATATGCCTGTCCTCACGGATGGATACTTATATCAATCTTGAGCTTTTGTATCAGAGTGCTACAGTAAACACACTGCCTCTGTCCTAAGATGCTGTGAATTCTCAATGGGGAGAGAGAGAGAGAGAGAGAGAGAGAGAGAGAGAGAGAGAGAGAGAGAGAGAGAGGCAAGCAACAGTTGCTCCACAGTCATCTCCAAATAATACACGCATATTGTTCATAATTCAGATACAGGGTTAGAATCCTATGGGGTTTTCCCCACACTGTCACAAACATATGGTATTATCCAACATTCCCCAACATTTTCTAATAGGAGGTGCGGGTTTCATACTTATCTCGTCTTCCTCTGTGCATTAAATGTACAGTGGCCATTTATGTTCCCCTGGGCTTGGATTTAAAAGATAATTATGAACCTACCCAGCAGATTTGTCTACCAGGAAGAGAGAGTGAAAGCAGAAAGTGCTATCATAGCTGTCTTTGTGGAATAATATATGATGGGTGAAATGCTGGGCCCAAAGGAAGTAGGATGCTGTTGATGAATGCTAAAGCTACTGCTGTAGGATTCTAGACCACCCACCAAGATCTGATTTCCAGCTTATTCCCAGTGAAGACCTGTATATCTGGTATTTTTTAGTTCCTAAAGTTTCAAGATGAAGTTTCATCTAAAAAAAAAAAAACTGATTAATTTCCAGTCTGCAGGGAGAGGGCTGACTATGACCTAGGGTAGAATGGACAGAGAGGTCAGAACCCACCTTAAAGGTAAAAGGAGCAACGTCGGAAGTGTGGGACCTGCCTTATGTGGTTCCTTGTTACATAGCTAGGCTAGCCTCAAACCTGCAGTCCTCCTGCCTCAGCCTCCTGGATGCTGGGATTGTAAACTTGTTCTACCATGCTCAGCTCCTCAGTACGGTTTTGCCCTCATCTTCTAGGTAGGTGGAGATGTCACTGTGGATGGGTAACAGTCAAAGGGTGGGTTAGGAGGGAACAGATTCAGCACCCAGAGGGGCCTGGCTAACAATGGACAGCTCTGTCCCGCCAGCTGAATCACACTGTCTACTGGCTGGTCTCTTTCCAGGTAACCGTTCTGAGCACTCAGATTTGATTATGAATAGCCACATTCTAGAAGGTCGAAGTCCAGATCCAAGAATCACAATCTGGAGGATGGCCACTCCCTCTCTAGTGAGCCAGAGGAGGAGGATCTGTCCATGGCTTTCTACAATGGAAATAGAAACACCTCCCCGGTTAAACTGTAGAAGTTTCTGTGAGAGCTGAGGCCTGGTTCACACAGAATGCTCCCCAGGTGGTTCAAACACAGGTTGGGACATACACAGTGCTCAGCATTGTTAGCCCCCACCTCTGGGAAAAGGATGCTTTTATAATCAGCGACCAGGAGTGTCTCCTCTCTGGCACAATGGAGAACAGGATGCCTTCTGCCTCGTGCAAGGCAGAGATGGAATCAAGCCAAGCCAGCTAGATGATGAGAGTCTTGATCGCTGGTGAAGTCTATAAGGCGAGCTTCTTCCACTGGGTCTGGCACTCTGCAGGTTCACACATAGCCAAGGAAACCTCCCTGGCTGTTAACCCTGGAGCCCTGAAGAATCAGCAGGGAGCAAACAGCTCATGTTCTTGCTCTGTTTCCATAGGAGGAATCACTAGCACCTTTAGCCCCAGCTCCACCCAGAAAGAGCAAACACCTGCATCCAACTAATCAGGTGTCTTCAGCCTGGGATCCTGGACTCCCTTATTAGAGAAAAAAAGGGAAAAAGGACCCAGATGCTTGTAATAGCACACTAATTTCCTTTAGGGTACTTCATTACGCTACTGCTGGTGTATGAGTGTCTCTGTGTGGTATGTATGTGCTGTATGTGTGTGTATGTGTATGGTATGTGTGTGCGTGCTCGTGTGTGTGTGTGTGTGTGTGTGTGTGTGTGTATGTGCAGGTGTGTCATACCGCATTGAGAAAGACTCAGTCTCTGTCATAACAAAGGGAGAGAAAGTGCCACTTAATGGCTTAGCATCACCACCTCCTGCCAGCCCTGTTCTGGCCAACGCCTTGCTTGTTATTTCTGCAAGACTTCCTGTGACTCCACACACTTCTGCCTTTCAGGGACAGACAAGTAAAGCTGGGGTCCTAGGACTTGCTTTTTGCTATGAGAAGGTAGTCACGCGAATGAGGGTTGCATAGGGAAGACGTGACACTTGATATTCACTGTGTAGCTCTGTGAAGAGTTCTGAGTGAACAGACATCTTTGGGTCTTGGTATTGGAACAGTCATGTGAGAGGCCAAGCAACCTGTTCCTGTTGCCATGAGCCAGACAACAACAGTCCAGAGACTAAATGTTATGATTGAAGCAATGGACCCCAGAAAGCCACACTGTGCGTATCATCTCTGTGTGCTCTTGGAGTCCTGCAATGGCAGGGTTGGATTGTAGAGTTAGAAATTTGGGTGGTCCACTTTTGCTCTCTTCTATTTCATATTCTCTCTCTCTCTCTCTCTCTCTCTCTCTCTCTCTCTCTCTCTCATTCTTTTTTTTTTCCTTTCCAGAAAAGAAAAAAGTTTGTGGGTTCCTGGTCTACTGAGTTGGGAAACTGGAGGTTTATATTAACTCCTCCTCCAACTCTCAAACAGCTTTCCCAGACTGGCACTGTCTTGGTGTGGCTGCATATGAAATGATTTGGGTTATGGGGCAGTAGAGAGAGAGAGAGAGAGAGAGAGAGAGAGAGAGAGAGAGAGAGAGAGAAAGAGAGAGAGTGCTCCAATTTGGGAATTGGACTTTGGGCAGGGTGTGGTGCTGGGCAGATGTGTCCCCTGAAGGCAGCCCTGAGGGCTTACACAGAGGTGTGAAGGAGTTTGCTCTGTGGGTGGTGGCTTTCACTCTAGGGCAGGGAGCTGAGCAAAGCTGTTCTGGAGAGGCTCTCCTGATTGCAGGTGCTGTTCTTTTTAAATTAGGGTGTGGGCTTATGAGGACCAACTCCACCCCAGAGGCATTATGGGAAGGGAATGGAATCCATCAGACATCAAACAAAATGGTTTGAGTATCAGAGAATCCTTCAGCCCCCACATCTGTAATTGTGGGGCTCACTGTGCCCAGTGGGAGCTCAGAAATCAAAAAGTGATGTACAGTGACATTTCTAGCCTTCCCCGGAAATGGGGGGGGGTATCAGATTTATTTATTAATTCCATCTTGCCAGCTCCCCATTTGGTACAAACAGTTATGTTTTGCAGCCCGTTTCCACCTTGCAACTAGCAAAGTTAATTTTATGAAATGAGTATTCGTGTGATGACCCGAAGGGGGAGGGGGAATACATTAATCTGCAAACCATCAAAGCTGTCTGACGTGTATTATTGTAGGACTCAGAAAAAAATAAACAGTTTATGGGGAAGATTAAGTGGCAGTGTGGATTTGCTTTTGACATATCTTGTCTCCGAATCTAAGTTGAGGATTTATTATCTCGAGATCGTGTCACGGCTATCTCGTTTATATGATAACACATCTGTAATGTTTTACAGTGCAGCACTACTTGTTCGGAATGGGGCTTATTTAAGTTCTAAATTATAGTACCTGGAGAGGCATACATAATTATAGTGCGTGTTAGCAAATGAGAGGGTGCATTTTCCACCCGCACTCAGCATTAATCGTCAGCACAGCGGGTGCAATAAAATCATAATTGCTTCTTCCAAACTTCTCATCCGAGCTTGCTCGGCTTGGAGGCAGTGGTTTGGTGGAGAGATGCCTGATTTGTGAAGGGTGGAGGCTGCACTCGTAGCTTCCAGAGGGTCTTGACTGGAGATGACTTGAAGTTCAGGCAAGGTGCTAGACTTCATGCGGTTACCAAGTGAGGTGGGAGACCCACCATCTTCATGATTCACTGGTACCAGCACAATAGAGTGCATAAGGGATGTGCGTGTCGGGTGCTGGGTTTGGATTCCACCCATGCTTTTCAATTTTGCGACCAATGATCTCACTTCTCTCAATTGCTGTTTTCTCGGTAGTTCTGAGCTCAAAGTGTTCTTAAGGTAATTAGCGCTGCTTATGAAGCACAATGTGTGCCTGCAATAAATGCTCAACATCACTGCAGCTCTCCAAAACATTACCTAAGCCTGGGCCATCCTGCATGGCCAGTACTGCGCATGCGTCAGTGGAGAAGGCCGGAAACACGGCCATGTGGAGGGAATTCTACAAGCAAGAGATACTGAGGAGCTTGCTTGGTGGTTAAGACAGCAGAGCATTTGAGACTGGTCCCCAATGCCTGTAACTCAAATTCAGGGGATCCAACACCCTCTTCTGGTCTTAACCGTTCAGGCACTCACATGCAGGTACTAACCCTCGCACACACACACACACACACACACACACACACACACAATTAAAAATAAAAAAATTGTCTTTAAAAAGAAAAAATAAACCTCAAGGCATAATGTCTTAGTATCGATAAGTAATGTAAACTATCTCACTGTTTTTAACGGTGATTACATTTTGAAGCAATTACATTTTGGCAATCTTGGTTTAAATGTATTAAAATAAGTGCCACCTTTTAAGCTTCTTGATTGTGGCCTCTATAAAATTATAATGACTTGAAAAGTTTGGCTGCAACATATTCGTATGGAACAGCTGCAGTATAAACAGACACTCAACAAGATGACCTGTGTGTTTAAATCCACTGGTCATATGTTCATCCTGGTTCTTTCTGCCATTGGCTGAGTCTTAGTCTATTAGTCTTGGTCTATATGGAAATATTTAATTAAAAATATCAATAAATAATACTTCCAAATCAAACATTTAGGAAACGTTTTAGATGGTTTTCTAGAGAAAATTAGAAAGAGTGAACGGTTGTCACGAACTACTTCAAGCTCTTTGTAGCTGAGGTAAATAAAATATTTGAGTTATGTGGGCCTGTCTGCAAGAAGTAGGATTCATGTAAGTTTGCTGGAAAAGAGCAGCTTCCTCCTGGACCTGGATTCTCCCGGGCTTGTTTCCTGGTAGGATTCTGAGGCTGCACACATCTGTATCTTCCCATCCTTCCCTAACTAGCTAAGCTCCTGAGTTCAGCATGCTCTGAGTCAGCACGCCACACGATAATTACACCTCCCTTTGCTTATGTAAATTATCCGATCTGATCCTTAGAACAGCCCTATATGATGGGCTGTTCTAGGACTATTGTTCCTTCTTCATGGATGGCAAACATGAAGACTGGGCAGAGAGTGACTTGCTTCGGTTTTCATCTAACCCTTATTGCCCAAAGTGAGAAACTCCCTCTGGGTTTGGCAGTCACAGGACATGTAGTGTGAAAGAAGCTACAGGAGGAATTAGACAGTATTGGAACCTCACCAAGAAGAAAGACATGCATACAACTGGGGAAGCCAACACCTCCATAAATGAAATTTAATTTAACCAGATAGAAGAAACTCATGTTTATATAGCCATCCTATTAGCTTGCTGCAACACACCCAGCTGAAAGTGTTCCACGCCTGAGATTCAGAATGGTAGCTACAGAACACATTGGCTTATTTACGGGTGAGAGAAATCCTCCAGGAGTCTTAGACAAATCAAGCACTCACCCTGTGATCAAGTCAGATTTTCTCCTCGGAGGTCTGGCCCGGGCCCTGGGAATTAACACCCTGCCCTGCAGCCTGTGGGTACTCCCTGGATTGTTAGTCTGAGTTTTGAGGAGATGCCATTTACTTCTCTCCCGAGCTGCCTCATGCACAGATTCCCAACCTGAGTGTTTATCAGTGAGCATCTCTGTGGGAGCTTTGACTCGGGGATGATGCTCAAGGGTCACCTGAAAGAGTAATTTAGAAGGAGGGAGTCTTTACTTTGGTTCGCGGTTCTTGGGGTGTTTAGTCCACCACACTGGGCCCTGTGTGTGTGTGTGTGTGTGTGTGTGTGTGTGTGTGTGTGTGTGTGGCAGGATAGGACAGTTCACATCAGCATGCTACCAGGAAATAGGGAGCTATGAAAACATATCAGAAATAATGTGCCTCAAAGAACACACACCAAATGATATTCTCCGCACCCCCCCCCCCCAATGAAAAAACCAAGTTCTCCAGAATTTCCCAACATGGTGTCAGCAACTGTGAATTAAGCACCTAAGACATAAGCCTGGGGAGAACATGTCAGATACAAAGTTCAACACCACACTAGGTCACTGGAATAAGTCTCTGGAGACAGAGGGTTGAGACCTGTCCTCGGGTGCTCCAATGATGGAGAGTGCTGTCCATGGCACAGGATCTGGAAATCACCTAGGATACAATCCCTGACACATCTGTGGAGGATTCCATAGGTCAGTGGTTCTCAACCTGTGGGTCACGATCCCTTTGGCAACCCTCTATCTCTGAAAATGTTTGCAATTGAGATTCATAACCATAGCAAAATTACGGTTATAAAGTAGCAATGACAACGCTTTCATGGTTGCGAGTCACCACAACATGAGGCACAGTATTAAAGGGTCACAATGTTGGCAAGGTTGAGAGCCACTATGTCATAGGTATTCTTAGCCTGGGTGCATCTGTCATGGGTTATCTGGTTTGGTTAACTGAGGTGAAAAGATCCATCTTAACTGCTGGCAGAACCATCCCATGGTTTGGAGGTCCTAGGGTGACTATAAAAGAGAAAGCAGTTGGACACAGATACTTTCTCCCCCTGCTTCCTGGCTGCAGATGCAGTGTGACTGAATACCTCCAACTCCGTCCATGTCACCAAGAGTTCTCATGTATCATGGCTTAAACTGTGAACCAAAATCAAAACCTTCCACATATGGCTGTTGTTGGCTTGTTATTTCTGTGTTTGTCTGTTTTTGTTGTTGTCTTGTCTTTTTTGCTTTGTTTTGTTTTTAATAATCACAGCAAGAGGAGGAAAGGGAGGTACCTGGTATGTATTCTGGAACTTTTGTGCTTTGGGGGACACTGCGGTCACATGCTTTATAGCCTTGCTTCCTCTTAGCATCTGCCCCAGAATTCTTCAATGCTGTTTCAACGTCCAAAGCTGCCCCCTTCACTTCCTAAAACAAAATCTGTTCCACACTTTGGTCATGCGCTCCCGAACTTAGTTCATAGCCAATAAGCACCTAGGACCCTAGCAGTAGATGATGGGTCCAACCTTCCTGTGTGTCTTTTCTAGTGGATCAGAGCGCTGTGCTTCAGGTTGTGTGAGGAGAATAACTGGCCATGCCTCATAGCGAGACATGAAAGAACTAGAGTGTCATGATATAGTCTCTGAAGGAGGGAGGCCAACTTGAAAGGATGGTTGAGGAAGAAGGGACCAGTCAGTGCCCTGAAAACCAAAAAGGATTTGCAGTTGGGAGACCCTCTATGCACACAAGTGCTGCCAGGGACCAGTAGACTGAAACTGGGAATGTGTTTATTTCTAGCCCCTGACAGTTTGGAAACATCAGCAGAGAAGGTAAACAACTCTACTCCCAAGTCTTACCTCTAATTAAGGCCCTAAGTACCAAGATGGGGGATGGGGGCAGAGAATCTCCCGGCGGACAGATGGGGAAAGCAACATAGACTGAGGTGCCCCCAACCTAGCCGTGGAAACGCACCAGCTTTAGCCAGAGATCAAAGATGTGTTGACAGCCCTCCCCTGCCGTGGAACAAGTAGTTCAAATATCTTCAAGGCACAGCACGGGAGTCTTTACACTTTCCAGAATTCCCACATCATTCTCTTTCCTTCTGAATAAACAGCTGGCAGGCACGCCATGGATTTAGCCGAAATGACTGCTCCTCATTTTCTCTTTAAATCTATACGGTTGTTTTATATCGCGATCCGGGCTGGTGCCAACGGCTCAGCCACACGTCTGCTTTTCATTTAGGCACTGAGTTCTTTTGGGGTAGCCGGCTTCGGAGGCCGGGTTTAACGCGGGTCCTTAATTGTGTAGTGGGATGAGGTTGGTGCTGACTGCAGGGTTTTTGGTTTCAGAGTTGAGACAAGTAGCTTGGAGGAAGGGAGAAGGGCCTCTCTCTGGATTCCTTGCCTCTTGCTAGATTTCTTTTTTATATTCAACTTTATTTTTAATTGAGTGCATAAAACAGCTATAAAACAGCCATTTAGATGATGTGGCTGGTCAGCCCATGGCTTTAAATATGTCTCCCCTCAATTTTGAAATGTCTCCTTCCTTTTTTTCTCTCCCAGACCCACATGGGCTATATTCCCTATTTTTAAACGATCCAGCTCTGTGGTCCACAACATGACCTTATGGCTCAAGTCCACTTTGAGATTTTTTTTTTTTTACCTTGGGACCCAGGCTGGTAGTGCAGTCTGGGCTGCTTGTAGTGTAGGGAGGAGGACATGAGATCTCAGGGTGTCTCAGTCATTTCAGGGCATTGTAATGGCTTTGGGCTGTTAAGTGTAGAAGGGGACTATATAGCTCCAAGGTTGCTTACATTAAGTATCTCCCCAAAAGTATGCTTTAATCCCTTTAAACAAACATCAAACATTTGGGGTTGGAGGGATGGCTCAGGAGTTAAGAGCACTTTCTACTCTTGCAGAAGATCAGAGTTTGTTTCCCAGGACCCATGTTGGACAACTTTCAATGGCCTATAATTCTATCTATAAGGTACCCTCCTTCTGGCAGCCATAGGCACTGCTGTCATGAACACACACACACACACGAGCTTGGGGGAGAGAAACATAATTGAAAATAAAGTAAATATTAAAAAAAACATTGGTAGCTCAATGGAAAGACAAACACTGAATGGAGGCAAGAGGATCGCTGCAAGTTGGAGAGTCAGCCCATCCCATCCCATCCCAGCAAGCCACGAAAATAGCTCTGTGAGAGTGTGAGTGTGGCTCAATTATGAGAGGGTTTATCTAGTAGACATAGAACCTTAGGTTCAATGTTAGTCATCCCATAAACTGAGCATGCTAACCCTAATCATAACATGCATGCATGCATTCCTAGTACTTAGAGAGGGTGGTAGGAGTATGGGAAGGTTAAGGCCATCCTTGCCTATATATAAGTTTGAGGCTAGCCTGGGCTACATGAGATCTTGTCCAAAAACCAGCCAGCCAACAGACAAATAAAATAAAACACATAGGTAAAACAAATTAAAAAAAAAACCCAAGTAATTAATCAAACACTAAAAGTACTAAAAGTTGTAATAATAAAAAAAAAGTAAGAAAGAAAGAATTTT